>NC_069688.1:1542934-1851521 GCF_023699985.2 Odocoileus virginianus | reverse complement strand
ATCAGAGTGGGGACTTTGAACTTTGTCCAGTAGGCACTGGGAAAGTCTTCAAGCCAGACAGTGATGTGGAAACATTTGTATTTACAGGACGATATAAGAGCAGGCTGGAGGCAGGGGAGTATTTCTAGAGTCCCAAGGAAAGATGGCAGACCTCAACTCACAGGATCAGGGTTCAGCGAGACTAAGCAGGAAAGGAGAGGGATTAGAGGAAATCAAACGTCAACCCAAGAGCAGGGAAAAGAAACACATAGGCCAAAAGGAAGAGAGTGAGGCCGGTGACCAGGAGCCAAACCGCACGTCAGCCTACCACCAGCTCTTCCAGGGTACTGCACCAAACCACGCGGCAGCAGTATTTCTCATCTTAAATTGTCATTAAGAACTGCAGGGGCCATGACATGGAAGCCAGATAGCAATAGGGGGAAACGAATCCAACTTGGTGACAATCTGCACTGCTTCTCAGACCTATTTATGAGAGCGGTGGCAGCAGGAGATGAGGGGACTAGAAAGAGACGCATGCCAGGGTGATGGCGGAGCGGTCTGAACGCACGGGAAGGGCCTGAGAAACTCCAACAGCATCTGGCAGGCATCCCGGCCAAAGCTCCCCGCCGGCAAGTGCTTTGATGCTTTATACAAATTCAAAACAGAGGCGAGCGCTGGCAAGAGAGACCATTACTCTGTGGATTGAAAAAGTGATAGATGATGAAATGCGATGCTGAAAAGCCCAAGCTCAGCCATTAATTCTCACTGAGGCCATTCCCCAGGGGCTGGGAGAAAAGCAGTCTTTCCTATGAACTCAAACTGCCCTTACTTTTGGCGGGGCGGGGGGGGGGGTGCTGCTGTATCACTCTAAAGAGAGTTTTCTATCGACATTAACAACCCCCGTTATACCCTGTGGACGGCAGAGCCCATGGGTGGAGGGGGCTACTGCACATGACATTCTCTGCCCCCATGGTCAAGGATGGACAGGTAAGGACGGCCTTAACTCCATCAAGCATAAGTACCGCTGGGCCACTCCATGCTACCCGGGAGGCAAGGTGTCCCTGGACAGGGGGACGGAAGCACCTGCGAGGGTCAGGACCTGCCTTTCGAAGGCTGCTCACCACTGGGCAGGAATCCAACCCCACAGGGTCTCCAAGTGTCTGGAGCCCCACCCAGCACTATTTCCAGGTCATCACAGGTCAAAGTTTGGGGTGAGAAACTGTCATTCTCCCACCTAAGGGAGGACAACCTTTAGTATCTCTGGCCTCTTCTGGGTCTGAAGGAGACAAACGGATTTCTTCCTCCCTGAAGGAAGGCTAGGCCGGGAGAAGCAAGCAGGAAGAAAAGCCTCCCCCAGGGAGGGCACTCTGGGCAGAAGTGACCCCACCCTCCCGACAGCCGGGGGCTCCAGGAAGAGCAGGCCGAGATGCTGGACGGCCTGGCCCTACAGAGCCCTCCTGGGAGGACCGAGGACAGAAACAGGCAGGCTGGGGTCCTCCAGAAGGGTCCAAGGCACAGGGCCACGTGCCGAGTCCCTGCTAACAGGAGACCTGCGCAGGACCGGAGCGAGGACAGGGCCCAGGACGACGAGCAGGAACCGTGTCCTGCCCCACGATGACCACAAGCAAGCACGCTGCAGGGATGACATGATCACCACAGCGTGGGCCAAGTGGGAAGGCCGTCCACTCCGTCTCCCTGAAGAGGCATTTCCCTACACTGCCCGTTGATCTGATGAAGACCGGGGGAGGCTGACCACCCTGGCACATTGGGCGGCGGGACCAAGATGAACACCACGGTCAGAACTGCAGGTGCAGTGCCGTCAGCCTCGAGAGCAAGGCTGGCAAAGAGCTGAGGTGCACGTACCTGGTGGCCGGCAGGGTACTGACCCGCGTGAAGAACACAGACGGCTCCACCTCCACATGCAGCCCCAGGGCCAGGTTCCTGTAATACCCTTCAATGTGGCCTGGGCCTCCGGAGTATTTGAAGTTCAGGACAGCTTCCAGGGTCTAAAAAGATGGAAGAAAAAAAAAAGGTCAGTTACTAATCCCTGAGCCGACCGCCATCTAGCCATGGGGCCGGCCTCACTCAGATGAGGGGACGGCGACCCCACGGGGAAGTGATGAGCACCGGCAGCCCCACCCAGGGCCGTCACTGGCACCTGACCCTGGTGCCATCTTTCCTCCAAGGATGCCCCGCATCCAACAACACGCACACACGAATGGAGAGAAACTCGAGGATGACTCTGTGATGCGATCGAGCATTTCAGAGAGACAAGTGCATTTCAATCAGCATCACTTAAACATACGGATCAGGCTGGAGTGGTGGGTGGGCGCTTCCATGAGGGAGCTGGAGCATGGCTTCTAGGCTAACAGTGAGTAATGCTGACAAGCCCCAGACTCGTGCAGACAAGGGCATGAGGCAGCCATGGAGCCAGAAGGCCAAGCAGGAACAAGTTCCTTCCAGGAGGGACGGGGTGGGGACACCTCACCAGGGGCAGAGCTGGCTACCACACAAGCCAGCAGGAAGGAGTCAGTTCAGACGTCCATGAACTTCTAAGGGCTGAGAAGGGGCTCTACTAACAGTGGAGACCCTCCAGACGCAAGGACAGTTCCCACCCATGCCAGGCTCTTCTCCAAGGACCTCCCCTGGCGGCTTGCACACTCCCCTGGGGGCTGGCAGGGGCAAAGGTGCAGGGGAGCCTCCCTGGGTGGTACAGGCATGGAGGATGTGGTCAGCAGCCACCAGGAGACAAACACGAAACAAAAACCCCAGCTCCAACGCCCTGCCCCCATCCCGCCCCCATCCACACCCTTCTCTCCTCCAAAGCAAAATCTTTAGCTTCTGGAGGTGGGGTGACCAATGCCAAGGGCACACAGGCAGAGGTAAACATCCATCCTAGTGAGGCAAGGACAGGAGGGTCAGGATCCTAGAGCGACGCCACCTGAGACAGAGCAGGAAGCCCGTTAGGGCGCCCACCTCTAGACCAGGCAGAGCCCAGGCCCAGGATGCGGGCTGCGGCTCCAACTGGGGATGGAGACAGCGGAAGGACAACAGAGTGCCCCCTCTGCTCCTGCGCTGACCTAGCAGGCCCCCAGTAGGAAGCCCCCGGGGTAGGAGGGAAGGTGTGGAGAGACCCCCGTCCAGGCGTTGGCAGGCAAGGAGGGCTCAGGGCTGAGGAGAAAGGACCTTTATAGGGAAAACGCTTGGAACCTCAGCAGCCCCTACCACCTTCCTCCCCCTCCCCCAGCATGATCTGGAGCCTATGCCGCACCAACAGTAACCATGGCAACAGGAAATCTCAACCCCAGCTCAGTTCCTCACTAAAATGACTCAGCCTTCCCCAGTAAGGTCCTAAAACAGGCAACAGCACACTGCGGCCCATGGGCCAGACCTGGCCTGCAGCCTGGCTCTGTATGCCCTGGAGCTGAGAACAGTCTTTTACATTTTTAAAGGGTTGTACAACAAAACAAACGACAAAACCAAAGAAGACTATGCAACAGAGACCACAGGCGGCCAGCACAGCTGAAATATTTATCAGCTGCTCCTACACATAAAAAGTTGACTAATAAAACTCTTAAGAAGCAAACATAGGAATCAATCATCAGGACCTTGGATTAGGAATAATTCCGGAGAGAGCACACCAAGAGACAAATGGCTGGAGTCATGGAAACCCAAGGAGGGCAGAGCTTTGGGGAGGAGGGCGGAATGCCCACTGCTGCAGCCACGCCATGTAAAGCGGGCCTGAGAACGTGCCCACCACATCAGGAGACTGGCTGGGCTCCGGTGACCCTAGTGGGGGGCGCTTCCCACAAGAGGAAGCGGGAGGGTGAGCTGGGAGCACTGTTGGGCGGTAGAGTGCCGGACGGGGCCTCAAAGTCACATGTTCAGGGTGGGGATTCGAGCACACACCCACTCACGAGAGCCTCGGGAAGCCACGCGTCCCACCCACAGAGCAGGCCCGCCCGCCTGCCCTCCTCCCCGCGCTTCACCAGTCACGACTCAGTAAGCCATCCACGCGAGACACGGCGCTTAGCCCTCAGTTACTGCTTTCATTGGCCCAGTCCTCCTCTCCAAAGGAGAGGCAGGCACAGCTACTAAAGTATTTAAAATGAAAGAAAAGCACCGTATGTGCGTGCTGTCGGGTACCATCCCAGGTGGAGGACAGCTCTCCTCTGGGAAGGACACGGAAAAAAATCCCAGAGACAAGCAGCCTGGTTCAGCAGGTGGGAGGCCAGTTAAGCTTGGCTTGATGCTCTGGCTAAGTGAGATCTTGAGCGTGTTGTCCCATCACTCAGCCTGTTTCTTAACTGTTAAATGGGGCTAATGATTAACACCTATCTCACTGGACTTTAGTGAAGACTCACTGAGAAAGTGAAGTATAAGCTCAGGCAGGCACTCATTAAAGAGACACCTTTCTCCCTCTGCACCCTGACCACTCAATACCTGAAGGCAACATGGCTTAAAATAGGAAGAAAGGGGAAATGGATTTTAATGCCATTTATTTAACATTTTTTGTATCGTGGTAAAATACACATAAAACTTACAATTTTCTCCATTGTTAAGTGTACAGTTATTTGGCATTAGGCATTTCCCCATTGCTATATAAACATCACCACCATCCATCTCCAGAACTCTTTCATCTTCCCAAACTGAAACTCTGTATACAAACTACACAAAAATTCCTCTTCCCCTCCCCCCAGGCTCTGGCAACCACCACTCTCCTTTCTGTCTCCATGAATCTGACCGCCCTAGAGACCTCCTGTAAGTGGGATCGCAGCACTTTTGTCCTGTTGTGACGGGCCTATTTTTTCAGCATAGTGTTTCCACGGTTCATCAGTGTTGTTTCAGAAAATAATTCCTTTTTAAAGTTGAATAATATTCCACTGAATGAATGTACCACATTTTTTTTATCCATTCACTTGCCAACAAATGCTTGGGTTGCCTTCACTTATTGGCTATTGTGATTAATGGGGTTATGAACATGAGTATGCAAATACCTGTTTGAATCTCTGCTTTCAATTCCTTTGGGTATATCCCCCAGAAGTGGAATTGCTGGATCATAAGATAATCCTGTATCTAGTCTCTGTAAAGAATCACCATACCACTTCCCACTGTGACAGAACTATTTTACATCCTAACAGCTGTGCACAGGATTCCAATTTCTCCACATCCTCAACAATGCTTGTTTTTTCCTGGTTGACTGGTTGTTTTTAGTGATCACCATCCGAATGGGGGTGAAGTGGTATCTCATTTTGGTTTTGATCTGCATTTCCCTAATAACTAATGGTGTTGAGCATCTTTTTATATGCTTAATGGCCATTTCCATATCATTGGAAAAATGCCTACTCAAGTCCTTCAGTCCCATTTTAAAAGCTCATTGTTCCAACTCGTCTCCCACCACTCTTCAAGGAGGACGTGATTACACCTGAACTTTGGTACCGCTGGTTCTCTTAACCTGTATAAATGTTGCTCCTCTTTCATGGCCCCCAGCAGCCATGCCTTCTCCAGTGAGATGGCTGTACTGCCTTACTTTAAAATGACTCAATGAAATACAGATTTTAAAAAAAATACTCAAGGATCATATTATGGTCTCACCAAAATCCCAAATTCTTTTTCTACAGCATATAGCACTGTACTGTAATCTCAAAAGGACGGCCAAGTTTACATCTTAAACTTTTGAAAACCCTTGTTGTCAGCACAAGGTGAGACCCCCTCATACACACATCCCAATAATTCTTTCTGTAATGACTTTTTTAATCCAACAGACTTCCATTTGTTTGGTCTATTCTTTCCTTCATCTTTTCAATCATTTCCTGGGTACTTTCTGAGTGCCAGGATCTGTGCTTAGAACAATGAATACAGTAGGGTCCCTGATCTCAGAAAGCTCACTGTCAAGTCAATGAATGTCTGAATAAATTAACTGATAAATAAACAAATAAAGCCAATCCATCACCCAATATAGTCATGGCAGTCTCTGCAAATGCAGGTATGAGGGTCAAGGAAATAAACAGATTCTCAATAATGGCCTTGAAAAGCCAAAATCTGTGAAGTAATTAAAAAAAAAAAAAAAAAAAAACACCTCATGCTTGCTTTTTTTGTTTTTTAAAGTAAACTTACAAGTTGTCTCCAGGGACTGATATAGTAGAAACCACCTGGGAAATAAGCAAAAACTATACACAGAGAGGTAACCATCAAGTACCACATAACAAAGAAGAAACTGTATTTTTATTTTCTTGGAATTGGCTATTCCCTTACACTGTAGAGAAGTCAAGTAAAAGATATAATTATGGGGGGAAACACATAATTTATTAAAACAAACACAGAACAGATTTTGTGAAATTACTGCATACTATTACCTTCCTTCCTTGATTAAAAAAAGCCTTCTCAGCTCCATAAAACTAGAATATTTTAATAAAGCCATAATGTGGGCTGATAAGGGAGAAGACATGGGATGCCCACGCTTTATTTCTATCAAAATGTAAGGAGAAGCAATGCACTACTGCGCCGTAAGACTCTTCCTTCTTCAAACATGTGACAGTCTTAATTTGTGGGAAGATTTACTATACAGATCAGAAACGGGCAAAGAATTAAAGAACAATTATTTCTTTTCTAGCTATATAGTAATTTGTTATTTGAGCTGAAATGAAAGGTCTTTCAAGAGCTGCCTTTGACTGAGCACCTACTAGGTGCCAGACGCTGTGCTACCCGAGCTTCACGGGGGCTCTAACATTGAGAGCCCTCCAAGGAAAGCCCGGTCGGCACAAATGCGCAGCTCAGTGACCGGCCGAGGCCACGGGCCCGGGTTCAAATGCAGAGCTGCAGGGCGGCACAGCCCGCGGTCTTCCAGAGCAGTGTCCACCCATCCGTCCACCCACACGTTCACTCACTCACCCTGGATGCATGTCCACTAGAGTGAGGGGCTGTGGTAGGAGACATGACGCCATCCCTGTGGGCTCAGGTCTAGTCAAAGACGCAAGCCCCCAGGCCCCTAAGACAACTGTGATATGCTATGTCACAGAGAAGTGCCCTAGGATGTATGAGGATACAGGAGAAAAGAGGACTGTGTGTGTCTGGGGTAGAGCTGTATAAGAAGAGACCACAGCCCAGCAAGGGAGAGAGGATTGGGCGACCATTAAATAGAAATTGGACAAATGACAAAAGAAAAAATCAATTAAACTACAACTCATTTCATGAAAGTACCAATTAAAGCGACAATCCTCTAAGTTAGGCTGATCAAGGAAAAAAGAAATGAGAAACTGGTTACTAATATCAGGAATGAAAATGACTATCAGTACAGAGCACACACACACGAAAGGGATAATAAAGAAAGAGGGCTGAACAACTTCGCGTCAACAGATTCAGCAACTTAGGTGATGGGTACATGTTACCAAATGGAACCAACAAGAAACAGGAAACTCAAAGAACCTCCTGCTAATTGAAGACAGAAGATTTATAAATTAACACGGGATTTATAAGTGAGCATGAGATTTATACATTAACACACCCTCCTAAAAGAAACCCCAAACTCAGATGGCTTCCCAGCTGAATTCTGTCAAAACCTAATTTTAGATACAGTACCAGTTTATACAAACACATTCAGGAAAAAAGGGAGAAAAAGTTTCCATTCTTTTTATGAGGCCAGTATTATCCAAATGCTAAAAGCAAAAAGCTACAGGCCTATATTCCTCATGAATTTAGATGTAAAAATCCTCAATTATTACTGAGTCAAATACAGTAAAATTTAAAATGAGTAATACATCATAACCAGTAAGCTTAACAACTGAAGGTTTGGTTTAACGTTAGAAATCAATCAATGTCATTCACCATATTAACAGACCATTAACAGACAAAATAGAAGAGCCATATGATTATCTCAATAGCTGCAAAGAATGCAATTGAAAAAATTCAAAACCTACTCATGATTTCTTTAAAAATCTCAGCAAAATAGGCATAAAAAGGGACGGCTTCAATCCACAAAGTGCACCAATGAAAAACTTGCAGTTAAAACCAATTTAATCATAAACAATGTTTTGCCTCTAAAATCTAGACTAAGGCAAGGACACAGCTGTCATTACTTCAATCAACAATATAATAGAGATCCTGGGGAAGTCAATAAAGCAAGAAATTAAAATCATGTATGTCAGAAAGGAAGAAGTAAAACTGTCTTTTCATAGATGACACAGTCATGTATCCACAAAAAAAATCTTAAATTATCTACTAGAACTCTCAGAAATTGCTAGTGGTAAGGTAAAATTTACAATCACTTTGGAAAACAACAAAGCAATTCCTCATAACTTAAGCCTAGAATTAATAAATTATTCAGTAATGAAACTCCTACCAAGAAAAATAAAAACATATATCCATACCAAGAACATATGTGTAAATGTCCCTGAGAACTTTATTCATTGTACAAGATTAATGTAATCTCAATGTCCAACAGGAGGTAGGTGACTAGATGAACAAACTTTATGAAATACTACTACGCAACAAAGTGGAGTCAACTACTGACAGACACAACACGCGAAAATCTCCAAAACATCATTCTGAGTGAGAGAGTATATACTGCAGGCTTGCATGTATAGGAGATGCTAGAAAAGGTTACTCTTTAGGACAAAAAGCAGATCGGCGTCTCCAGGGTTGGGAGGCAGGACAGGACTGGCTACAAAGGGGTCAGGGAAATGTGCGGCAGTAAGAATATTCTATATCTGGATGGCTATGCTTCCCTGGTGGCTCAGATGGGAGAGAGTCTGCCTGCAGTGTGGGAGACCCTGGTTCGACCCCTGGGTCTAGAAGATCCCCTGGATAAGGAAATGGCAACCCACGCCAATATTCTTGCCTCGAGAATCCCATGGATGGAGGAGCCTGGAGGGCTACAGTCCACTGGGTGGCAAAGAGTCAGACATGACTGAGCTTTTATAAAACTTTTTACATATAGTTCTTAAATATATTGAAAACTTTTAAATATATAACTTTTATGCAGTTGGTGTGGCTGCATTTTACAGAATGCAAATTACACTCAGTAAAGGTGATTTTAGAAACTGATCCTGATACTCAATAGGCACAAAATCACTTGCAGACACTGAAACAGGACTCCGAGGCCACTGTGTGGGGCATGCGGATAGAGCGCCACCTGTGTCCGCGGATGAGCGTGGAGCCTCAGGAATTCGAGGTTCTGGCCGGAGCCAGGGTGATGAAGCAAGGTTTCGATTCACTCTGAGAACCTCACACGACCTTGGAGAAGTCATGTTCCTTCTTCAGTCCTCGGTACACATATCTGTAAAATCTGAGTCTTCCCACCAGTTCTCATGTGAATCATTACTGTTCATTTCGTAATGCTAATCTAATGTTCCACAACTTCTAATCTAACTACGGCCACTGCCAGAGAAAAACAATCAGCCTGAGCAGCACCCTAACTAATTTATATGTCTAAGAAATAGATCTCTGATTTTTAAAGACCTCAGATGGACCTGTTGCCACAGGTTCACCTCTTCCCTATTTCTGTGATACGACACAAGATTAACAGCTGTGATGTTATTCACTTAATAAGCCAAGGACCACAGGGCCCAGCTGAGGTACCCAAGAGGCCAGTCCTACCGTTAACTTAAGGTCAATGAAACATACAAATGAAAGCATTACCATTACTTTCCAGTTAATTAGCACTTCTGGCCAAAGTCTTTCTTCAGGGTTAATTATGCCTTAAAAACGCCAAGTGACTACAAATTAAATGGTACATCCATAACAATGCAGGATGGATCTTAGCAGTACCAGCCATCAGAACAGCTTCTATTCAAGAGGCCCTGAAGTCCCTTAGAGACCAAGAAGGGTTAGGAAGCGAGGTCTAGATGGAGAGGGATGTGTCTGGGGACTGTTAGAAGGCCACGTCAAAAATCTGATTTCTGGTACCAAAAAAGGAGCCAATTCATCTTTTGTTGATGTGAAATACATGTTCATATCATTTGACCATTTTTTTTAACTGACCTGTCAGTTTTTTTCCTCCAGATACCTAGGAGATTATTAAGGAAATTACTCCTTATCTGTGATACAAGCTGCAAATATTTTTTCACAGTTGGACAGTGTCTTTGGATTTATTTAGGATGCTCTTTTAAAGAAGGAAAGGGCAACCCACTCTGGTATTCTTGCCTGGAGAATCCCATGGACAGAAGAGCTTGGAGGACTACAGTCCATAGAACTGCAGAGTCAGACACGACTGAAGCAACTTAGCACAGGATGTTGTTTGCTTGGAAGAAATGTTTAATTTTTTGCAGTTAATGCATTAATATTTTACCTTACATCTCTTGCACATTTTTCATGGTTCCTGAATCATCATTAGACACCCTCTCCACACTCCATGGTCATAAAATATAATTCTCCCCCATTTTCCTCTATGACTTTAAGGTTTATCTTTTAAATTTTTCACTTCAATATTACCTCAAAGTGACAGAAAATTTGAAAGTACAAAAAATCACCCCATTACCCAATTCAAAAACTGTTCACATTTTCTCCCATTAGTTCTTAATATTATTTTTAAATCAGAGGATAATTTACAATATTGTGATGGTTTTGCCATATATTTTAATCCTCTCTCTTCCAGATAGAGAAACAGATAGATAGATAATGACGATATGGTGTCTGCAAGGCTTCTCCATTGTACCATTCCTGTTTTTCCTCAGTAATTAACAAGTAATTAGTGTGGAGATGCTTTGAGAGTTGATAAACACCTTACTCCTCATTAAATTTTCACGCACTAGTTTTGCATTCATTGACAATTTTCTAACATCACCACTCATTACTACTAAGATGCTCTTGCTTCAAGGCTTTTTCAGTGAACAAACCTGAGGAATATGTATATTCACATGTGCACATCTGTGTCTGTATACACATACACATAAGTATTGGCATCTCGCTATAGACAGATATGGATATAAGTATATATATGGACCAAGATACAGAAATAAAGACAAACAGGACAGGAAGTTCAGGGTGATAGCTCAAGTTTCAAATTGATACCACAAAATTCATCCCCATGTCCCCTTCCCACATCTGTAACAACCTTCTCCAATGTGAGAGACCGAGCTTTCATCATTCTCAATATATTTACTCAACTGCTCACACACGAAATACACAGTGTTTTCCTAATTGCTAATATATGCCACTGTAAAAAGCAAATCTACCTATTAGAGTCTGATTATCTGTTAATGTTTCCTTTTTGGTGTGAGGTAAATGTTCAGTCCAATTCAGTTTAGTTCAGTCGCTCAGTCGTGTCCGACTCTTTGCGACCCCGTGAATCACAGCATGCCATGTTACCTCAAGTGAAAGAATACAGCTAAGTATACAATTCAACAGCTCCCCGTGTAACTGTCAGCCTAATAAAGATCCGGAACACTTCCACCAAACGAGCGTGTTCCCCTGGGGCCCCTGCTAATCAGGCACACACTCATGTAGACAACCACTTTTCTGGAAAGTTTCACCACAGATCAGATTTGCGTCTTCTTGAATTTCACATGTGTGGACTCATTCAGCATGCGCTCATGACACCTGGGTTCCTGAGTGCAACATGTTTGTGAGATTCATCCATGCTGTTATGTGTAGAGGACATACAGTGACAGCTATACATATAAATTCTCTCATACCACAATCTATTTATTCCATCTCCAATCCATAGACATTTGAGCTGTTTCCAATTTGAGCATATTTAAAAATCAAGCTGCTATAAACAAACTCTTGTGCAAGTCTTTTTTTGTGAATGTGTGAATATTTGCTTTTCTCTCGGATAAATACCTAAGGGTGAAATTGCTGGGTCATTATGGCAAACATCTGTTTTATTTACTAGGAATCTGCAGTTTTCCAAATTAGGTGCTAGACTGCAACTAACCAGGGAAGAGAGTTCCGGTTGCTCTACATCATCACCAGCATCGTGTGTGTTGTTAGGTTTTTTAAATCACAGTCATCCCAGTAACAGGTGCATACCTCACGGCGGCACGGGTCTGTGTTTCCAACAGGCACTGTGTCAGTGTCGTCAAGAGCGTGCATGGTGGACAGACAAAGGGCGGGAGTGGACAGACGCTGGCGCTGGCTCAGGCGCACGCCCTCTGGGTGAGTGGACTACAGGGGGCGTGAAGCAGGCTGCACAGTGGGGCAGCCTGTGCTCGCTCAAGAACCCCCCAGCACCACGCGTGGCAGTGGTCAGGGCAGGATGAAGACGATGCCCACAAAGGAGAGAGAGAGGCGGGCGGAGCGGTCCTGGGAGGAAACGAGAGGCGATGTGCCAGCATCCACTCCATCTGTGAGACCCGCAGGACCACACTGTGTTCCCCGTCGCAGCTGGGGACAGAAGGGCCTCCTCCTCGGTGGCAGGCAGCCTCCACCCTCGCCCTCGACCACAGGACACAAGCCAGTGCCAGTGGGGCCTGCCCCCCACAGCCGCGGGCCCACAGGCGCAGGACTCCCCGAGCCCACCTTCAGACCCGGCACCTGGCTCTCCTGGATGAGGGTACACAGGCTGCGGGAACAGGACAAAGCCCACCCTGAGCCTGCCGGCCCAGCACATAGCGTGCGGCGAGACCCTGTCCGACGCCAAGTCTGCCTCCCACCTCTTCGGCCCCGACGCCCTGCCTCACGCGGTGGCACCTTCCAGCCCCGGGTGTGAACCACAGTCACCACAGGCGGGCCCACCTTTGCCGCCTGCGGCCTCTCCAACAGGCCTGGAGCCCCCTGGTCTGTCAACCAGGGCCGGACACACGGATCTCACTGCCTCACACGGTCAACACGCAACTAGCGGCTTTCCTCCAGAGGGGAAAGAACCAGGGGTAGCCGAAGCCCCGCGAGGCTGCGCGGGATGCGAGGCAGTGACCGCCTGCCAAGCCGGCACCTCACGAGGCCCTGACTTCTCGGGAGCTGGGCTGCTCCTGATTTCTCTCTGCCGGTGCCTCCAGTTATCCAACAAGTCTTCTAGACTGTGGCCTCTGCCTCTTTCTCACTCCAGCAGACTCCTCTCTTAAAAGAGAAAACGAACCTTCCGCCTGCTTGGCCGGCAGTGGTACCTCCAGGCCCTTGGAGCGGGTGACCCTGGCCAACTCCACCTCTCTGGGGACCTCCGCCCTTCACCTTCACAGGGGGAACCAATTCACAGCTGCTTTACTGAGTGCTTTTCCAGCTCGTTGGGTACCACAGGCCACGAGCGCCTCCTGTCCCGCCCAGACCTCGGCGCTCCACCCCCAGGATGAAGGCTCAGCAGCTGAGACTCAGGGCGCTTCTGTGAGCCCCACCCCCGTTGGCCTTCTGTCCCCAACAGTGAAGACTGACTCTGGCACTCAGAATTTCTTCTTCTGGTCTGTAATCTGCTCTCATCTTTCTGAGATCCTCCCAAACATCCTGGCCAACAGGAAGACAGGGTAAGGACCTAAGACTGCATTTTAATGGCCGTCTATTATTATACATTGAATTCCATTTTCTCTCTTCTTGGTGTAGTTTAAACCTCAAAACCCTTCAGAGAAGAGCTGATTAGCCCCATTTTGCAGGTGAGGGAAGGAGGCTGGAGGAGGAGCAAGCGGCACGCTCCACGCCCGCCCTCTGCAGAGAACTGGTTCTCCATTCTTCAGCCTCCACGCAAAGGACCTTCCCCAAGAACTCCCCTCCCGCCCGGTTCCAGGCCCTGCTTCACACAGAAAACACGGGCTATCCTGCCCCCCACTGGCCGCCCGGAGGCCTGAGAGGCCAACACGCGGCCTCCAGTTGAATTTGATAGCCTGTCTCCTGACACAGGAGCTCTGCCCTCGCGCTCATCGGAGTCACCTGGAGAGCTCACTTAACCAGAGGGCTGGCCCACACCGGTGTTTCTGCTTTGCGGGTCCAGGTGGGACTTCAGAATCTGCCTTTCTGAGACGACCCCAGGACGCTGATGCTTCTGTGGTCCAGGGACCACACTCCAGGAGCCACCCCTGCAGATGGGGGGTGGGCAGAGGCCAGCCTCCCTAACTGGTGAGTCGAGGGAGGATGGGCTGTCTGCACCCCACCCTGCCCCGTCTCCCCACCCGCCCTGCCGACTCTCCTGAGTCTCAGAGCCATCCCTCAGGTGAGAATGGCGGTCTTCAGCTCTGCCATGGACTGCGTGGACATGCCAAGTCCACGGGGAGGCACTGGGGGAGCCCACACAGCCATAGCGAGGCCAGCCCTCCCACCCAGCTGCTCCAGGTAGGTGAGCAAATCAGGCCACTCCGGCACGCACCTCAGCTGCTCCAAACTTAGACGGTGCAGGTAGGGTGCTGGCCAGGCTCCTCTCAGACCCCGTCACACACATGAAGACAGCCCAACGGCCCCCTCCTGCCACAGCTCCTCGGCGGGCCAGGAGAGCTGCCACGTCAGCTGTCCATGGACACTCACTGAGCCCCAACCCGGGCTGGCCACTGCCCTGCCGAGAGCTCGAGGAGGGGGCCAGGCTGCTCCAGAGAGGCTGGAGACAAGCAGAAACCAGGCTGCCCCGTCCCATTGTGAACGTGAGCCCAGCTGCATGAAGGCAGGCGAGACGGGAAGCGGCCAGTCAAGGCAAGCAGGGCCCCCCAGCAGGCCAGCCGTGGAGCTCTGGCCCATGTGCTGGGCCCCAAGCGGCGGAACCAAGACAGCAGGAACAAGTCACAACAGACCTGGGCGGGGCTGCACGCGCAGCCACTGACTCTCAAGACCTCGCCTCTCAAGACCGCTGGTCTCAGAGCCTCCCATGCCCATGAAGAAACTGCGCCTGAATGGGGGATCCGTCCGGCCAGTCCCAAAGCCTGTCCAAGGCAGGACTGAATCCTGCCCCACTCCAATGTCCCTGTTGTAGACAGCCACGGCACCACTGTGGGAAGTCATTATCGCCCACTTAAATGTCAGGTCGCTCCCCTGGGAGTCCCTCCAGGCAAGCAGTGCCCCTGGGGCTGGCTGGCAGCCTGGCACTCTGTCAGATGGAGTGGTTCAATCATCACTCACTGAACAAATAAATGAATGAATGGGAGGACTACCTTCGGCATTGATATTAAGAGCTTTCAGAGGATTATGGCTTCCTGGCCTCTGGGAGAATAAATCTCTATTATAAATGGAAAACTTAGAGTCCCGCAGATGGGTTTTTTTGTTCCCCAAATGCACAGCTGCATAAAGAAAATTACCCTTATGTGCTAAATATGCATTTCTAATTACACTCACCTAAGACGATTCACTCTCAAGGTTAAGAATAGCTAAATAATATAAATTAAAAAGAAGTAACATTCTGGGTCAGCTGAAACCATTAAGCCAGGATTAGCGAACAGTCAATAAGTCATCACAAAGCATCATGTTAAAAACAAAACAGATGCAGGATGAGAGCAGAGAACTTCACCCCCAGAATGAGAGTCAAGCCACCACCAAGGCACTGATGTCCTGCCTCACTAGAGTCCCTGCCTCTGGTCACCCGCCGCCAGCACAGCGAGGAGAGAAAGGCAGGGCCAGGGGCCAGAGGAGCCAGTGGCAGACAGCGCCCTGCACCTGCCGGCTAAGCTGGGGGAGACAGCCCGCTCCAGGGCCCGGCTCCTGTGGCGGGGAGGGCCCTGCAGGCGGGGTGGCTGTGAGCAAAGGATGGGAAAGGGCCAGGGGGTTAACAAGCCTCTGCTCCCTCCGCTGCCACGGGGTGGGACTCCTCCCACCTGACGAAGAGGAAGACGCACGCGTGCAGCCTCTGGGGAGATGAGACCAACATGCAAGGACCCCACCCGCTCAACGGCCACGCGTCCCAGGAGCCCAGATCCACTGGGGCCCTTGACCCCTTCTGTCCTCCAGAAGCCACGCCGAGTCAACGTCATTCTATTTAACCAAGAAAAGCAAAAACCCATCATCACCAAGACGATGATTTGAATGTAGTTAATACTGTTGGCGTGCGTGTTAGTTACTTAGTCATATCTGACTCTGGAAGATCTCCTGGAGAAGGGCATAGCAACCCACTCCAGTATTCTTGCCTGGAGAATCCCATGGACACAGGAGCCTGGTGGGCTACAGTCCATGGGGGTCGCAAAGAGTCGGACACGACTGAGCGAGTAACACCTTCACGATACTCTAGCCGGGCTGGCTTACTAGAGATGCAGTGGCCCTTCTCAAAACAACGGTGGGATTTTAATGAAAAGTAACAGGAACTAGCGGACTGTTTTTACATCCAATGCGGGGCTGGATCCAGACTAGGTCCTGGGGCGAGCCCACCTTCTACCTGAGGACACCCGGAGAAGAAGCCCTCAGGCTAGAGGACAGGCGTGGGCGGACTGAGAGAGCCCCCCACGACTCGACTCCTCACGGCGGGGTGGAAGGGGACCCCTGCACGCCTCACAGCCACTGCACCCTTCTCTCCTTGCCCTGCTGGGTGCCTGGCCTTCGTCCCGAACGTGACGTGAGTCACGCCCAATCCACTGGGCCACGCCAGCACCTCCAGCAGGAGGCGACTCCGGCGGTAAGGGTGGCGCACACCCCTCCTCGTCCCTCAGCTCTGAGCAGGGACGCGGGACCTCGGCACCCTGGGGAGGCAAGGCCGCAATGGCCGCGAGAGGAACCGACTCGGGTAGCAGTCCCCCGAGCTGCTGGGGACGGCATGGGTGATAAACGTGGAAACCGAGGCCCAGCATGCAGAAGAAAAAGCCCAGAGGTCACACGACCCGTTAAGGGAGGGCAGGGCCACAGCTGAAACCTAAGGCAGGCCCAGATCTGGTCCTGTGGAGGGAGGCAGAACTTCCAAGGAGGACGGGCCTGTCAGCAGACTCACAGCATCAGTCGTCCCCTCCTGAGCTCCTGGAAAGTCAACGTGCTCCATGTCTGCCCGCCCCTCTGCCTGTAGAAGCGGAGCTTCCAGGGGTCACCTGTTCTGCACGTGGTCGCCAGCCCTTCTCTCAGAGGCCCTGGGACGCCCGGGTGGGAAGAGACCGCCAACACGAAGCCAACCCCCCTCAGCCAGGCCTGGCCCCCAGCATGACTAGGACGGTACCCACTCCGACACCAGGACTGGGCGAGCAGGGCTGGAGGGGTTTGTGTTCCAGCTCAGAGGTTCCTACTGCTAATTCAAAATCACCGTAGCAAAACAGAATGTGCAAAGTTATCCTAGCACACAGTGTTTCTCCAGCAAAGAAAAAAAAATCCTTAAGAGGACAGAAATGTTTAAAGAAACCTCTTCAACAGGGAGAAAAACAAAATGGTCAAGTCTGAGATGACTTGTGCAATAAAATAAATAATGGTATTGATGTATTATAATTCAGAGAACAAAAACATCCACGAGCCTCTGCTGAGAGTGGTAAGCTGATGAAGGAGAAGGGACTCCTGTTTCCTGCAGAAGAATTTCTGCTAATGAGTGTAGGAGGAATGATGGAATTAGAGAAACCATCACTTACCAAACACTGTGGTTATAATCACTGAGGGTAGGACCGCTGATGGAGACTGAAACTAGTGAGTGGACGGAAGAGGAGACGCAGCGCACTTAGAGTCTCAAAGTCCCTCTCGCTGTGCCCCGGGGCAGGCACACATTGCTCTGGCCTATTCTCGTCTAAGATGCATAATGTCCATTTGATCACCGAGAAATATCAGACGGTCCCAAGCTGAGGGGCAGTCTACAGAGACAGCTGGCTGGCATTGTCCTCACGTATCAAGACCAGGGGAGACACACACAGACTGAGGACCACCTGAGCGTCTCCGCGACGTGATGCCCACCCACCTGCTGGAACTTTCCGCACATGCTTCACTTAATTAGCATGAAGCCTGACAAGATGTGTATCACATTTGCACTTTACATATAGGAAGAGAGATTTGAGAGCGTCGAGGCACACAGTCCTTCCAGCTGGAGTTGGAAGTGACCTCTGCCCCAGCAAAGCCAAGTCTGTCCCCATTTCCCCAGATTTCCTCCAAAGACACAGACAATCGCAACTGCCTGCAGACCAATCCAATCAAGTGCCCCTCATTTAGATGGAGAGAATTCTCTTACCAAAAACAATTTTCTAAATGCTGAAGGGAAAGTACATCATTTCAAGCAGGAGACTGGGTCAGGAGGAGCAAAGAGAAGCAAGCGGCAAAGTGGTCAAGTACTCAGATGACTTAATGCACCCAGACCCTGCGCGCCGCCCATGAATGCCGGGCGTCGGCTTCTCAACCTTTCTGGCCTCCAGCATTCCCTGGGGAATGTCACACTAGGATGGCAGTGTCACCTCTGAGCCCACCTGCGGGAGCAGCAGCCCTAGCCCAGCACCTGGGGAGGGCTCACTGAACCACAGGCAGGGCGGGGCAGGGGGCAGGCGAGTCTCCCCCACAGGTCGGGGGGGGGGGGTGTGGAGAGCAGGGGAGTCTCCCCCACAGGCGGGGTGGGGGCAGCAGGAGAGTCTCCCCCACAGGCAGGGCAGGGGACAGGCGAGTCTCCCCCACAGGCGGGGCGGGGTGGGGGGGAGCAGGTGATTCTCCCCACATCGCCCCGTTCAGGGCGGCGTCTCACCTCCTAGACGTGAGTCCGTGGACAGCAGCCCACATGTACCCGCTTTTGTTTCACTAAGGACATTGCCTACGGGCGGCTCTTGGCCGACGTGGCGACTCCTGGGGCACGCTACTCCAGTCCCTGGGGTGCTGGTCCCCACTCGGCTGCAGAAGACCCCTGGGTCAGCCCTGAAATGAGCTGAGATCAGAACCAGTCAGTGTCAATGGAAAATTAATTTCCTTTCCCCCAGTCGCTTCTCCGAATCTTTAGCACATAAGGTGCCAGGCAGAGGCTGCGTGTACTCTGGCATCACTTTACAGCCAGTTCCAAATGCCCTCCCTGCAAACATTCACAGAGCTCAGTGTCAGCTCAAGAGCATGTGAATGAGAATACAAGCCCCCTCCCGATGCCTCTTCCCCTGGATCAGAACACTGCCCTCGCCTCTCTGAGTCCCACGGCCCAGGCTTGCTCGGTGAAGGCTTGCTCGCGCCTCCGCTTAACCATCCATCCATTCTCACTCAGCCTCTCCTGCTCACTGACACCTCTGGCCCTGGACCAGCGGGGTACTAGGCATCGGGGACGGAAATGCAGGCCTGGAGCCACAGGTTCTCAGGAAATAGTAGGAGAAGATGCCGCAGAGGCAGAGACAAGCAGGGAGAAGGGCTGGGGAAACACTCAGGACGGCACCAGGTCTCTGCAAAGGCCTGGGGAGGAAGCAGACGGTGTGGGTGAAAGGCTTTGCAGCCAAACCGAAGAGCACTGGGAAAGGAAACCAACACAGATGCCCCATTGAGGGAGCCGCATGTGACTCCATGTGGGCTTCCGGCCTGAGCAGAAGGAGGGACAGACAGACAAGAGGGAGGAACTGAGATGACAGGCAGGCAGAGGCCAGATCACAAAGGGCCCAAGAGGCGGTGGTTCTCAGACTCTGCTGCGGACTGAAAACTCCTGGGGAGTTTTGTGGTAGTGGTGGGGGTGCCATTTTTTAAATCTACAGTTGTTGTGGTTGAGTCACTAAGTCCCGTCTGACTTTCTGAGACCCCATGGACTAGCACCGCCAGGCTTCCCTGTCCTTCACTATCTCCTGGAGTTTGCTCAGACTCGGGTCCATTGAGTTGGGGATGCCATCCAGGCATCCCGTCCTCTGTTGCCCCGTTCTCCTGCCCTCATTCTTTCCCAATCTACAGTAGCAAAGCAAAAATTTCTGTAAGACAAATTATATACCCATTTAAGTGTCAAGTTCAAAGAGTTTTGACAAATGAACACCCAGATAACTGACACAGCAAAAAATATAAACTTGTCCATCACCCCACCTGCTACAGTTCCTTTCTGCCCCATCAGTCTACCCGTCTCCCAGCCCTCAGGAAAACAGATTCGCTTTCTGTCATCCTAGATGAGTCTGGTTATTCTAGAATTCACACAAATAGAATCACACAGTATGCACTTTCTCTGTCTGGCAGCATAACTTAACGTTTTGAAATCCATTCCTATTTTGAAGCACATCGTGGTTTGTTCCTTGTTATTGCCAGGAGCACTTCACGACCCTACAACCCTGGATTTACCTTTTGTTGGACACAGGGGTTATTTCCAGTTTGGGGCTATTCTGAACAAACTTGCAATGAACATTCATGTATAAGTCTTGCAGAGATACAGGTTTTCATGTTTCTTGGGTAAGAACCAAGTAAGAAAATTGCTTCCTTGGTTGGGAACTATAGGCTTAACTTGCAAAGAAATGGCCATCTGCCCTCCAAAGTGGCCGGGCTGCCTTATGCTGCCACCAGCCGCCCGCGGGTCCCATGCCCTCCACTCCGCCCTGGCCATCCAGGACAGTGGGCCTGCGGTACCACCTCACTGTGGTTTGCCTTTAGTTACTCTGAGAATTTATGATCTTCTTCATCTTTTCACATTCATGTATCATCTTTTGGCTGACCAAATTTTTGCCTTTCATTGGGCAAACATATTAAGTTATATACTTCTTTATATATTCCAGAAACAACTCCAGTTGTATTTTAACAAACGTCCCCATTTGTTCTCTCTTTCCTCATTCTGTTTCTACGTTTCATTAAATCCTTGAGCACGGCTCTAGTACCTGTGGCCACATCCGGGTGTGCCAACACCCTCACACCATGACCGTGTCCACGTCTGTTTCAATGAATGGACTCTCTTCCCAGGTTCCCATGTTCCTCCTCCTTTTCAAGGGTTGGCGGGCTCTGAGTCGTCCGACGTCTGGATTTCCCGTCCTCCTTTCAAGCGTGTTGGAGCTGGTTTCCGCTAGTGGTTAAGGGCCCCGGAGCCCGGCCTGCTCCTTTCTAGGCTTCTTTCTCAGCTCTTTCAGCGCGAGTCTAGAGCTGCCTCTCCTCTCCCCTGAAGACAGGCTGGCCTGAGTCCCGAGGTGCGACCGTCTAAACGAGGGTGGCTCCACCTGCAAAGGCCACCAGCGCTCCTTGTGCCCGCCTCCCAGGCACACCTGTGCCCTTGGCATCACCCCCTGGGGGCTCCGGCCCGCACACACCCTGGCAGAAAGGCACAGCAGTCACAGGGCTCACTGCCCTAGCTTCTCTTCTCTCAGGGATCACACAGCACTGGGCTGTTTGTTTTCTTTCCATGGGCTGACAACTATCATTTCAATCATTTTCCCCCAATTTTCCAGTGGTTTGCCGGAGGAGGGCAAGTCTGCCATCAATCGCTCTATCATGGCAGAAGCTGACATTTCACCTGGACGACCTTCAGAAAAAAATCAATGCACAGGCCACATTCCTGATCAACTGAATCAATTTACGGGAAGATCCCCGCATCAGCAAGTTTACAGGTCACCAGGTGATGCAAATGTTCAGCCAGTCTGAGAAACGGGGCTTTCGGAGGGAGAGGTCGCATGGAACAGGCCAGAGTTTGTCACTCACATTAAAACTGCCTGGGGAGACGGGACAGGTCCAACCTCAAATTCTGACTTGGCCGGCCCGGCATGGCACTCAGGCATTTCTTTTAAATTCCCCCAGATGATTGGGATCTGATGGGAAGCCAGAACTGAGAACCAGACCTGTAGGCACTGGGGAGCTACTGCAGGGTTTCAAAAGCCACGAGGTGGCCATTGGGTCTGGGCAGACAGGTGTCTGAGCCAGGTTCTCAAGCATCAGGTGGCGTGAGGGGGGTGGAAGAAGCGGGAGCGTCAGTCACGTGCTCTCAGCCCAAAGCAAGAGAAGCAGGAGACCAGGAGCCTGTATGGGAGGGCTGGGAAGAGGGCGCTGGCCAGGAGCCGTGTCGTGGAGCAAGCGACGAGCCCCCTAGGGACATGGACCTCACCTGTCCGCTGCCCCGTCCCCAACACACCCTGTGGGTGCCTGGTACACAGTGGTGCTCAATGAACGCTCACAATGGTGCCCGGCATGCAGTGGTGCTCACTGCGCTTCCTGACGTGGCCTCATGTGTGCCCAGGGGCTCGGCCGTAACAGGGCGCTCCCACATCGCCACACGGGGCATTTGCGACTCGCGCCCTTTTGCACGTGTAGCCCTCTGCTCCTCGGGCGCTCACCTCGCGCGTCCGTCTGGGAAACCCTTACAGACACTTCACGCGTCAGTGACGGGGTACCGACCCAGGAAACCACCCCACACAGCCCGAGGAGGCCGGGGAGAAACGCCTGCTGAATGGACGGGAGCACAGGACAAGCAGAGGGGGAAGAAAGGACACGCAGGTTTCGATACTGAACAAAGACGATGCCTAGAGAGTATTCGGATGCCTCAGCACACGCTTTCTTCAGGAAACAGTTCTCTCGGTGGGATGCTGAGCTAACAGGAACTAAAACCGCTGCTGCTTTTGAAGGATTCTCTTACATCTTGGTAAAAGGAGGCAGCCTGGAGTTGGGGTGTCGCTGGGTTCCTCAGGCCTCACCCTCAGGGTCACCCTCACTTGCCCTGCCCTCAGGGCGCACCCCCACACCCTGAGCTCACTCCCGCTTCTGCGCATCTGTTAAAAGCGCATCACTCTTCTCTCAAAACCCTCCTCTCCCTCGAAGAGAAATGGCGGTGAAACGGCAGCCCTTCAGTGAAGCCGAGCCTGGGCTGATGAGCTCCCAGTTCTCCGTGCGGTCGCCGCAGTCTACACCACCTCCATGCATTGCAGCAGACGTTCCTCTAGGACGGTTCTGTGACTCCGCACATCCCCAACAGCAGGCCTCTCCACGACACCATCAAACAGCCCACTGTCCCAACCCGACTGATGTATCTGGCAGGAGTGACAAACCCCTAGGCCAATTACACACAACACCCTGCCACCGTTTCCTGAAAAACAGCATGTCACTGCGTTTGCACAATGATGGGGTGGGTGAAACGGCTGGCATTGCTTTCACTTTCTGTTTCACTCAGTGACATTTATTGATACACACCTAGGATTCTGTATGAGTTGCAGATTTCAATTTAACTGGTTAAAAAAAAAAAAGAAGAGTGGAAAAACACGAAGGGACAAGAAGACATTTTTGAGCTGATGCAAAGTGGGGACTCAGAGAAACAAGACGTGGGCTGACAGGCTCCTGCGGGCAGAGGGCTCTGTACGTGGGCCTGCCGGGCTCCTGGAGGCCAAGAGCCACGTCCGACCTGGCATCTTCCCCCATCCTCAGCACAGGGTCTCAGCAAGGGAGAGACACGAGGGATCTCAGAGACGTTGACGCGCACATTCTAGAGGCTGAGCGGATGGCGGGAAGCCGTGAGGGGAGAGAAGCTGCAGATGTTTGTCCTGCAGTCTTGCAAACAACCGGTCTGTGTGTTCTGGCAACAGGATACACCGAAAGTGTTTCCGTGGGACTGGTTTGGAACCTGTGTGATTCCTCATGGTCGGTGCAGAGAGCATGTGCTGACCCGCAGGGAGCTGAATGCAGAGAAGGGACAGTATCATGGCCTGGATGGGCCTGCTGGTACACAGATGACGCCCCCCTCTCTGTAAGGCTGAAAAGGCCCCTACCCACGGGACCCCCAAAGGTCTGCCCTGGAAGGTGAAGTGACAGCACAACTTCCCCACACGGGGACGGAATGAAACTCTTAGTTTACATGACCGTCGTCTCTCCTTCTCACAAGCACACCTTTGTGCCAAGGCAACGGTTCATGATTTAAGCCGTCAGATACTGTCCCTCTGTGATAAAAAGAAGGAGGTGATATATGAATGGTTAAGACATCTTGAATTAATAGCCTTTGCCACTTGATTACTTGTCCTGGTTTTTTGTTACTTGTGGCTCCTTATCAAATCGAGAAAGCACGTGTAAAATGAGAGCATTCGTGGAGGGACAGTGGGTACAGGTGGCAAGGCAGAGACAGTCCCCTGTGCATGACTGGGCTGGCGGGGGCCCGTCAGAGTCCTGCCTCTGGGGGTGGGGGCGGGTGTGTCTTTCCTGGGCGGGCTTCCAGGTCTGTAAAACTATGCCAGCAGAGAAGGTGACAGCTGAGGACGCCTTGTACCTGCTCATCTCCTACACGCTCCACCTAAGCATCGCCTTTCCCGAGACGCTCTCTGACCCCCGCCACCACTGCACTCAGAACACAGCGCGTGGCTGTGCTCGTGGTGTGTCTGCTATCGGTCAAAGACGTTCATGATTTGTGCCTTTCCCCTGGGAATCCAGGACTTCTCTTGTTCCTTGTTCCTCTTGGTTTAGATTCACAGTCAACCAAGGCTTGACCGCTGCTGATGAAGTGCGGCTCCTGACAAACAGGTGAGGAGATGGGAGTAGCAAGTAAGGCGGCAGTCTGCCAGGATCGTTTCTGAAGCCACGAGAGCGCTGGCGAGGACACACCAGAGAGGCAGGCGTGGCCTTGAAGGCTGTGGGCTCCTCGATGGAGGGACTGCGACGTGTTCAGTGTGGTTCCTCGCGGTCAGCACGGAGGGCACGTGCTTACCTGCAGGGGCTGAGCTGAATGGATACGGTGGGGCGAGACCCATGAGTTTCCAAAATCTGGCAGCCTCCATGAGAAAATGACCACCAGAATTTTTAAAATTTATTTTTAAGTGGAGGATAATTGCTTTACAATGCTGTGCTGGTTTCTGCCACACAACAACGCGAACCCCCTTGCTCTCAGCCCCCCAGCCCTCTCGGCCCGACCACCAGAATGTTTTCATTGTGAAATGGTCAATGGACAGGGAATGAATCAGTAATTATGTGCACAGTGTAATTCTCAACTAAACTACCCAGGATTTACTGAAGACCTACTATGTGTAGAGCCCATATAAAACCAACATCTAATGAACAGCCATTTTGTTTTGCTTTTAATATGAGAAAAGAGACAGAGATCAAAACTCCCTGGTCCCAACACAGGGAATACAGACCCTAAGGGAGTGGTGATGGGGGCTCACGACCTCTGACGACTTCAAGCACAGGCTCCCCTGGCAATGGGATGCTCTGCCATCTCCGTGGAGCACTTGTAAGAAGACATCAGAGAAAGACAGGCCCCTGCACGGGAAACCCAAGCTGCCTGGTGACAGGCACCCTCTGCATGGCTCCAGGTGGGAGTTTGGGGAATACGTTTCTAAAAGGACAGGTGAAGGGAACCCTGCAGAGTGTAAACGTATTTCCTCTCTATGAAGCATTTTAGTCACAGATCCTTTCAACAGAATGTAGGCGTCATTCAGAGAAAAGCAGTAGCTTAGGAAAGACGAACCTTCTTAGTTTTGTTATTAGTAAATCTGGCTCTTGGCAATAGACCACCCATCTGATATCTCCCGCGTTCCATGGGAGAACTGCCATCTGCAATCTACTGAGCTGAGGACAGGGCGTGGCCACGGGGTAAGTGTGAGAAGAGGGAAGAGCTAGAGGCGATATGGAGGCATCCTTTCCAACTGCTTAAATCTGCAGATGAAAATCCAGAGAAGAGCGTCTTTGCTAAGGTCACGGGGTAAGTAAATGGACAGTCCAAGTGCATTAAAGGAGGTGAGTATAAAATGAAAAAGTTCTCTGTCCTTTCAATACACAGATGCAACAGACACAGACCAATGGGAGCCCATGCAGAGAAAGGACAGAATCAGTGAGCAGCTGAGCCCATGTGATAACAGCAAGAGCTGACACAAAGGAGGGAGGGAATTCCAGGCAAGCTCGGACGCCATCGTCAAAGCTCTAAAGGACTGTAGGAAGAGGAGGGAGGCAGGGATCACATGGACCAAGTAGCAGAACCAGGGAGATACGTGTCTAAGAAGGCACACTCGTGCACACGCAGGACAGGGCTTTCTCATCAGGCTAATATAATGTGGGTGTACGCACTCTTCATTTACTGTTTTGGTTGCCTGTACTTGGCACTTGCCGAAGCTCTGTGTGTGTGTGTATACCACCTTGTATGGGAATTGTCAGCCTCCTTCGATGTCTGAGCTCCCTGCAAGCAAGGATTATGACAGACTCATCCTTACGCCTCCAGTGCTGCACTTGGCACTCCGTCACAGAACAGAGCTGCCTGGAAATAGGCAAGGCTTCACAGAGAAATGACATCTGAGTCATTTAAGAAAGAAATGGTGGCATCTCAGGGGATGGAGAGAGGACGGATGTCTTTCTAAGCAAGAGAGACAGCATGAGTGAAGGCATATAGTCCATGTGCTGTGTTCTGCAGGCAGCCCTGGTCACAGATGCCACACACACCCAGAAGGCACAGGCATATAATCAAACTCCCTCAGGGACCACAAGAGATGCTGTGGTCACTGCACACCACGGCCAAGCCTGCTAAGCAGGAGCACGAGTGACGAACGTTAATATTTGAGGGAGACTTTCACTGGAAAGTTGTACATAATTGTGAATTAAATAATTTTCATTCTCAAGGACATTTCCATCAACAATTCAAAAGAACATTCAAAAGAACAATTCAAACTCAGCTGACCTCCTAATGGAAATGGGCTGGCGGATAGAACGAGACTGGATAATCACCTGTTTTATGAAATTCTTAAATCAAAACAGCTTAATTAGTCCATTTGTATTTTGCAGGCAGCCATCAAAGCCTAATCAGTTTGCCACAAACAACACTGCTCTGGACACTTGTTCAATCCTGATTCATAACAAATAAGATGCTTCACTGGGCGCAGCGATATCACATTGCCTAATAAATTAAATCAGCAAGTATTAACTACCTGAATTATGCATGAACCTTTCCACTGTCAATGCAAATATAATTATTTCATCTGTGTTACTATATTAAGTAACTCATCCTTGAATTTCCCTTGCATTCACAATATGTTGAGGATTTTAAAAATACTAGAAGGAAAACAAGATTTTAAAATAATGGCAAAAAAAAAAAGTCACTTTCTAAACTTCTCAAGCCAACTGGCCACTCCCAAGTCCAGACCCGAGGAACACAGAATGTGCCTTCCAGCTCCAAGCTTTGAACACAGGTTTGCCTATAAACAAAGAGCACCCCAACTCCCCTCCTGGAGTCACTGTGCTCATCTGACTTTTACAGAATGTGAGCATAACCAGCAGAATGACTTCACCGTAAAGAAGAAATAAAACTTCAGCCCAGTCTTGCTGTTCTACCAGCACCACCCAGGCTAGCACTGGTGCAGAGGGGCCAGAACTCAAACTCAGACCTCATCATCAAGGTTCACGGACCACACCATCTGGGCACATTAATAACCGAAGGCCTCCGTCTATTCCTCTCAATCTCCTCTGTTCCTACCTATCCACCTTGAAGGGCTGGGGTCAGGGCATCTGGTAGACATGGGTGGAGCACTAGACTCAGCAAAGAGGTCTGAGATGGGCTCACGAATCCCTCCTGCGGGCAGCCCCCTCTGGGCCGTGTCCACACGCACACAATTCATAAATGGACATGATCTCAGTGAACCTAGATAACTCAACATACATACCTTCTAATGCCCACATCATACACCATTACTTGAATGGACCGTAAGTCACCAAAAACGTTCCCTGTCGGTGGACATTCAAGTTGTTCTCATATTTGGTGATACAGGTAAAGCCTGGAGCAACATCTTCCTTTTCCCCTGTTTTTGAATTATATGAAGATAGAGGCTAGAGACAGAATGGTCATCACAGCACTAATTATATATGCAGTGACACAAGGCCTTCTTAAGAAACTGTACCAACTTACACTGGCAACAGAAACATGTTCATATACCAGTCTCCACTTACTACTGCCAGCACTGGACCTTACATTTTAAAAACCATACATACATACACACGTGCATACATAGAAAATACACATACGTACCTAATGCATACATCATACACATGCATGCATACACAATAAGCACACACATGTACATGTGCCTCACATGTGTCCTTATCTACATGCCTCATCTATATACACACACATGAAAGATACATGCATCATACACAGGTACATCCATAATACACACACATGAATGATACATGCATCTTACACACACAGACACATCCATAATACACACATATGTATGTACGTAATGATGACTCAAAGGTACGTGAATTTTTCTGTGAATAATCAAAATAACTGGTAACTGCAATGAGAATGAAAAATGACGGGCCTCGTTGGCAAATACATTGGAGAAACATGAACAGCACTTCTGCCCCAGAGCAGCTCCCAGCACACGGCTCCCGGCTTCCAGCCGCCTTGCCTGTATTATCCCACTCAATCCTCACAACCATCCTAAAAGGTAAGGCTTTTTGTTCTCCAATCAACAGATGAAGAAACTGAGACATGGATGGTGCAGCTTTTCTAAGCCGGTATTGCTACTAAGTGATGGAGCCAGATTCAAATTCAAGATGTTTTTAGAAAACAAAAAAGCGATTCAATGGAAAAAGCAGAATCCTTTTTCAATGAGGCTCCATATAGTAAAAGACATTGGTTTTCCCTAAATTTATCTATAGATGCCTGCAATCCCAGTCACAATTCCAGCGGGATCCTTGGGAGGGATCAATGAGTCGACTCTAAAAATAACATGGAAAAGCAAAGCGATGAGAATAGAAAAACGTGTTGGGAAAGAAGTTGGAAGACTCATGCTACCTGATTTCCAGATTTACTACAAAGCTGCTACGATCAAGACACATGGTGAAAGAGACGCTGAAATCAACAGAAGAGAGTCCAGAAATAGATTACACATACTGGCCAATTGCTTTTCAACAAAAGTGTACAGGCATATCAACGGGAAAAGAAAAGCCTCTTCAACAGACATTGCTGGAGCAACTGGACATCTATATATCAATCGTCTACCATATACCTTGCACCTAAGAAAAAAAATAAAACCAAAATTAATAATGGAGCTAATGTAAAACCTAGAACCATGAAAATTTCAGAAGGGAACAGGAGAGAAAATATTTATTACCTTCGATTGGGCAAAGGTTGCAGTCCACAGGGTTGCAAAGAGTCGGACATGACTTAGCGACTGAACTTAACTTGTTGAAGACAACCCCAAAATCATGATCCATAAAAGAAAAAAATTTGGTAAATTTTACTCCATCAATATATTAGATTTCTCATCTTTAAAAGACACAAGAAAATTACAACACCAAATAACAGAAGGAAGGTGGTATTTGTAAAGCACAAATCTGGTAAAGATTTTGTGTCCAACGTATATTTTAAAAAAAACTCTAAAAACTCAAAAATATGAAAATAAGTAACCTACCTCTTGCCTGAGAAGACACACTGGCAGTAAATAAGAAATGAAAAGGTGTTTAACATTTATCAGTAACTGGGAAATGAGAGATTAAAAGCACATACCTATTAGAATCACTAAAACAAATGTAGGGCTTAGAAGACAGGGCCAGCAAGGGTGCAGTGACCAGAGACAGACAAGTAATGGGCATGTGACTATCAGCACTTCAAAGAGACCCAAGGGTCCAAAAAAGAAAAAACCAGGCACCAAACCAGAAAGTTCAAGATGCTTCTTGACCAGTGCCTCCTGCGGTCCTCATGTTGGGCTACGGCGTAGGTGCTGAGATGGCCCACTGCACCCTGGGTCAGATCCCAGACCCTGTGTGCACCAGCCAGGAAGCCCCTTCCTCCAGGAAGGCCCCTGCCGGCTCTACCGGTGAGACGTGGGGCTTCTCGGAGAAGGTCACCATCAGGAGCGAACTGCCCCTGGTCCTCCAGCAGATAGACCTGCCCACCTCCCCGAGGACACACCCCTCCACCGCCCCCACATCACTCCCTCCATCAAACCCCGGACAGGTGCCCTCCTCCGAGAAGACTGTCTGACCTCGTCTCCCTCATGTGCTCACATGGGAAGAGTAAAGGTGCAGAGTTAAATCCACACATCCAAACGTGTAAAAACACAAATCAGGGAAAACTCCTTCATGTGGTCACCCCTGCCTTCTTTTTTTTTTTTTTTTTTTGGTTTGGGAAAGATGGTCACACGCACGTGGTTCAGTCCCTGTAATAATGAAAACAAACACAAAGCCGTCCGTCACAAACACCTTGAACGGTAAAGGTCCCAGACGGACCATCAGACAGGCCAGACTTGCTGCCCCCACCCCACCAGTCCAGAGGCACCCCGGCGCCTCTCTCCGTCCTCGACCCCCACGCCAAGCCCAGCCGAGGAGGAGCCCCACCAGTGCTTCTCACGGCCCTTACTAAACTGACCAAGGTCCAGCCAGAGCTCCGCCTCTCCCAGCGGGTCACGGGCACCGCTGGGTCTCAGGGCCCCGCCTCCTCTAACACACAGCACACATCCTCACCACAGCTGAGATGCCTAACCAGACAAGGATGCCGGTCGGTGGAAGGAAAAGCCTGATGATCTGGTGACCCATTTCCGCATCTGAAATGTGAATTTTTATCCAGCCCACACGAGAGCCTCCTGTGTCTGTTATCAGACCCAACAGCCATGTGAAGATTACATGTTTTTATGGCTGGGGCCCAGCAGCAACCTTTTTCTCAGAATTTGGAGGAAGAAAGAACTCAACACGTCGCATGAGACAGCAGTGTGTCTTCTGGAGATGGAATATGCACTGAATGAACCGATGCCTCTCCATCCTCCCCCATGCGGGGAGCCTCAGTGGAGTCTCAGCTCCCGGCCTGGGTGGGGACAAGACACCCCGAGAGCGCTGGCAGAGAGAGAGTGCTCTGATTTGCCAAATAATGAAGACAGGTGAGACCAAGAGGAGACTGCCACCGTGGCTTGATATTTTAATGCATTTTAACAACCTAATTAACATTAAGGTGATGACAGAGACACAAAGAGAGAGGCTAAGAAGCTAAGAATTATAAACTACTCTACTTGAACACACAGCTTTGAGTAGGCCAGTCCTTGACAAACTGTTATTAACTTCATATCTTTCCACCCTGACGTTCAAATTAACTTTTCTGCTACAAATAAAGGTTTTGCAAAAGATTTCTAAAAAAAAAAGAAAAGAATGCATTTGTTAAACAAAAGAAATCAAAATGGCCTGATTCGGTTTGAGATCACATGAGTGCAGGTCAAAATGTGTTTCAGGCAAGTTCACATTTGTGTGAGGTCAGAACAATTACAATGTCCACTGCTGTGGAGTGTGGGGGGAGTCGGGGGAGGTGGGGGGCAGATCGCCTCCCGGCACAGCTGGTGCTGATGAACTGGGACAGCCCTGAAGGAGAGCAGTTTGACGTCCAGTAACACGGGACTTCCGATGGTCACACCACTGGACAAAGCAATTCTACTTCTGGAAATCTCTCCTGAGAACAGAATCTGGAATTCAGACAAAATCTTTCCAAGGAGATAAACGTTTATCACAACAGTGTCTATTAACAATGAATGGCAACTTACTAAAGGTAGTAAGTTTGATAAACTTATGGCTACCAAAGAAGCAAGCATGGGAGGGATAAATTAGGAGTTTGGGATTAACAAATACACATTACTACATATAAAAGATAAACAACAAGGTCCAACCGTGTGCCTCACAATAACCTGTAATGGAAAAGAGTCTGAAATAGGATACACACACACACACACAAACTGATTCACGTTGCTGTTTACCAAAAACTAACAAAATATTGTAAACCAATTACATTTCAATTTTAAAAATTAATTAAAAGGGTAGCACTTAAAAGTCCACCACTTGGAAAAATAATTAGAATATTCTGGTAACACTGTGCAACAGAATATCATACAGCCATTGAAAGTACATTGACAGTGATGCTGACTGAAAGGTACTATTACGGAGTGAAGAAGCCAGGGCACAGAAACATCTACACCTTGGTAAACGGGAAGCACAAGGCGCCTGGCATCAGACGGGCAGGGCTCACATCTGACCTCTCCCGGTTATGAGCTGCGCAGGCTTGGTCCAACCTCACAACTCGTCTGATCTTCAGATCCCACGTGTGTTAAAGGGGGAAAGGAAGCCTTCCCTGGGAGTTACTCTAATGAAAAACTCAGAATAGCATCTTGTCCTATGGCAGGCACTGGTTCAATGGTGGCTGTGACTGTTACAACACTGTGTGGAAAAGAGAATAAAAACAGAGATGGAATCAAATGTTGAAGAGGAGAGGAGACACTGGATCACTCAGAGCTTGCTGAGTGAAGTCAAAGTGTTAGTCACTCAGTCGTGTCTGACTCGCTGCGACCCGAGGACCATAGCCCACCAGGTTCCTCAGTCCATGGAATTCTCCAGGCAAGAACACTGGAGCGGGTAGCCTATCCCTCCTCCAGGGGATCTCCCGACCCAGGGATCAAACCGGGGTCTCCTCCATTGCAGGTGGATTCTTTACCATTGAGATACTTGGGGGAATGTAAAATGGTGCAGACACTCTGGAAAATATTGCCAGTTTTTTTGCTGGTAAACTAAAGAGGCCACTGCCGGAAACAGTGACAGACTTTCTTTTCTTGGGCTCCAAAATCACTGCAGATGGTGACTGCAGCCATGAAATTAAAAGATGCTTGCTCCTTGGAAGAAAAGCTATGAAAAACCTAGACAGCATATTAAAAAGCAGAGACGTTACTTTGCCAACAAAGGTCCGTCTAGTCAAGGCTATGTTTTTCCAGTAGTCATGTATGGATGTGAGAGTTGGACCATAAAGAAAGCTGAGCACTGAAGAACTGATGCATTTGAACTCTGGTGTTGGAGAAGACTCTTGAGAGTCCCTTATACTGCAAGGAGATCCAACCAGTCCATCCTAAAGGTACTCAGTCCTGAATATTCATTGGAAGGACTGATGTTGAAGCTGAAACACCAATACTTTGGCCACCTGATGCAAAGAACTGACTCATTTGAAAAGACTCTGATGCTGGGAAAGATTGAAGGCAGGAGAAGAAGGGGACAACAGAGGATGAGATGGTTGGATGGCATCACCAACTCAATGGACATGAGTTTGAGCCAGCTCTGGGAGTTGGTGATGGACAGGGAAGCCTGGTGTGCTGCAGTCCACGGGGTCGCAAAGAGTCAGACACGACTGAGTGACTGAACTGAACTTCCAGTTATCTTTCTTTGCATATTTCTTTCTTGGAGAGATTGTAATGCATACTTATTTTTTTGAATCTTGCTACTTTTTATTCCACATAACGTAAACATTTCCCTGAGTTATTAGAAATGCTATAATAACAGTTTTAGTGGTTGAATAATATTCCATTTTATGGATGTACCAGCATTTATGCAATGGTTCCTCTTTGTTCATCATTTAGTTCCAAGTTTTTCCTTATTATAAGTAAGTAATTCTGCAAAGAAGATCTTTCTGCATTAAATAAATCTATTCCACAATTAAGATAATTTCCTAAAGCTAGGGGATCAGGAATTGAATGCTAGATCCCAGAGAGATTCCTGACATTCCTGAGATTCTTGAGTCTATATCATTGCTAATTTGGGGGATTTCCTCATTGTTTTTGATAATCTAGCCTCAGAGAGGCTGAGTGCAAATCCTTGCTCTGAAGTTAACCGGTGTGAACTTGGGCACCTATGTTGACCTTTTAAAGTCTTGGTTTCCTAGCTGTAAATTAGGGATGATTGCAATCTACTCATGGGCTATCGAGAAGATGAACAATAATATATGCAAAGCTCAGTACTTGGCATGGAGTAGGTTCCATAGATACCATATGTGTGCACGTGCTAAGTCGCTTCAGTCCTGTCCAACTCTTTATGACCCTAAGAGTCCGCCAGGCTCCTCTGTCCATGGCATTCTCCAGGCAAGAATACTGGAGTGGGTTGCCATGCCCTCCTCCAGGGGATCTTCCTGACCAGAGATAGAACCTGTGTCTCTTAGGTAGGAGGATTCTTTACCACTAGTGCCACCTGGAAGCCCCTCCATAGATACCAGCAATAATTTGTTAACTTTGACTATCAACAAGGATGGAAATTTCCACATATGCTTAATTATCTGTTTATATTTCTGTGCATGTGTACATGTGTGTATATGCATTAAAATATATTATTTTATTAAAGAATTTGGGGGGCCAGGCTGAAAAAAAAAGAAGAGGCCACTACCATATTCTCCAGCAACTGCCCACTCCAGAGTAACGAGGACCTACACTCACACCTGTACATGAAATTGTTTTTTATAAACTTTATTCACAATAGCCCCAAACTGGAAACACCTCCATGTCCTTCGGCATGTGAATGGTTAAACTAAGACGGCAGCATCCGCTCAGTGGAGTAACAGTCAACCACAGACAGGAAGGAACCCCACGACCTGGACGACCGCAGAGAACGGCGTGAGTGTAAACAGCAATCCAAAAGGCAGGTGTGGTGTACTTATACAACACTCTTGAAATGAAAAAATACAGAACTGCAGAACAGACTAATGGATTCTAGGGGTGAAGGAGAAGCTGGGGGTGCGGCTCTGAAAGGATACCAAGGGGGGTTCCTGGGGCAACAGTCTGCGGTCTCCAGACAGCATCACGACGGGACCGTCCAGGCCGTGATGCTGCTCTAGCTCAGCAAGATGTCACTGCTGGGGGAGACTGAGTAAAGGATACAGGAGTCTCTTTGTATTATTTCTCACAAGTCCACGTGGGTCTACAAATGTCTCAACATAAAAAGTTTAATTTAAAAAAAAAGTGATTGATCCAGGCAGTAGAACCATGGTTGAGCTTTCCGCCAAAATTTTTAGCATCTTCTAGAATAAACACGCCATGCTGCTATAAGGAAAACAAACCTCTGTAAATGTAAAACTGTCCATTAAAAGTCCTAAATGGATAAGGTAACAGCAGTATTACTCATCCCCCATGAAATGCGGACAGAGAGAGACAGAGACCGAGCCTGTTTCTCTTCAAAGGCCATGACTTCCAGAAGCTGGGGTTTGCTGGCGCAGCCTCGGAATGACAGGGGACCCCCCCCCACCCCACACGCTCACCTCTAGGGGGCAACACCAGTTGTGCTATTCATACCTCAGGTTCCCTCTGCATGATGTTTACAGAAAGATGCTGCTATTTAGACTTTTTTAAAGCACGAAACCCACTTGGCTACACAACCAAATATAAACTGCAACCTCTATCCTCAGTGTCCTGAGAAAGCCTTTGAATGTAAACCATCCTTGCTCTTCCAAGAAGGTCTTTCTGCTGAGAGTCACCGGGTCCCTTGAACCGAAGCGCTGGGCAGTGCAGCAGGCTCACAGCCGAGCTCCCCGCGGACGCGCACGCACGCGGGAGAGCACGGGGCTGGGATTTCACCGGGCGACACCTCTGCTCTGATCTGAAGCACATATCTCTCTTCTGTTCTCCGTCGGCTTAGAGAGGAAGGGGGCACGTCCCCCACCATGAGGCCTCGTGGAGGAGGAGAGGAGAGCCCGCCCTGGGCAACAGGGCCCTGACGGAACTCTCCACCTGGGAGCCCCACCTGGCTGTCAATGAACTGCCTTTTGTCCCTCTGATTCATCGTTAAAAATAAACATTTCTTTTTCAAAGTGCTACCGGAGCTCTCTCCTAAAGCTACTGCATCACAGCTCCCTCCCCACGAGGCTGCAGCGTCCAGAAGGCTGGAGGGAGGAGGTACAGAGGAAGCCATCACAAGGACGACCCCCAGGCTCCTGCTGCCACCCACGAGGCCCCTGCCGGAAGCACAGGACGACCTGGCAGGCTGTCAGAGCTCCCCTCCTCTTTCAGGTTAAGAGGATGCAGTGAAACTCAGCTGTGCCCTAAGCCCAGATGGACCCAAACTGAGACACACGAGGCCGCGGCACAGAAGTATGCCCAAGCAGATGCGATTCACCCTGCTTGGGTCGAGGTGGCTTTCTTTAAAGATTAAAACAGCTAATCCCAAGTGGGACTGCCCAGCTTCTGAAGCCAGCGAGGACACAGTCACCATCCCCACCCCCACAGCATCCCTCCCGGCCCTGTCTCAGCACCACCCCCAGGGGTCTGGTCCACTCAGAACAAGGCCCAGCGGACAGTCCCCCACAGGGATGCCCAGCCAGGCCTCACACGGGCCCAGCTCGGCTCTCAAGGTGGTCCCCAGGCCATCTGCTCGTGGGGGTCAGGCCCCGAGGCCTGGGGGCAGGTCGAGTGGATACAAAACCTCCCTGTGCAACCCGTTAGCCTGCTGGCCTCTGGGAGCCGGGCTGCTGTGGGCCTGCCCAGAGACGCCAGCGCACCCGGCCAGGAAGGAGTCTCAGAACCCGAGAAGCCGAGCCAACCTGCAAGGCAGGACAGAGGGAGAAAGCGTGACGCAAGAACACACAAGGGTAAGTCACGGAGGCTGAAATGCCAGGCGGGCGCCAACACGCTTCCTAGGGAAGGCCAGGCCTGGCATCCGGGCCCCGCCCTGCACTCTGGGCACCCCTCTCCTACCGCTCACCCCCGCCGCCCTGCGAGGCCTGTCCACCCGCCGGCGCCCATCACACGGGACAGCCCCGTGGCTTCACGACCCCGAGGCTGGACGACCACGGAAGACGCGCCAGCAGGATGGACACACGAGGCCGAGTGGGCTGGAGGAGCCCCCGGCGCCGAGCTCCAGACAGAGGCAGGCAGTCTACCCGAGTCCTCGCCAAGTTTGCCCACAGGGGCCCCTCTCAGCATTGCTTGTGTCTGGGCAGCGACTCTGCGTTTTGGGAGCCAAAATATTACTACAGGGGCATCTCCTGTGGAAACCAGCAGGCTCTCTGCGGAAGGTGACGGGAAGCTTCATTATAAAGTCACGGGCAGAGCTAATATTGGGGGAGACCATTAACTGCCCTGATCCAGATGAGAGCGTAGATGAAAGACGCGGGGCAGTCAGCAGTCAGGCAGGGCACGGGGGCCTCTGAAGTCGGCTTCAAAGAGTTCTGATCTGCCGTCCCGCCCGCTGTGGCTCAGTCACAAAAATAATGGAGGATTAAGCACTGTTCTCAGCCCGGGAACAGAGGAACTCAGCCCAGCAGTCTCTTCTCAGCGGTCAGCAGCCCCCCACAGCCTTGGGACAGAGTCTGACCGCCCAGCATGGCTTTCAAGGCCTTCTGGGGTCTGGCCTACCCTGTCCCATAGGCCTGCCTCCTTCCAGCCCCACAAGGGGCCCTGCAACCCGCCCCAAAACCCAAGCAGGCACCGAGGTGGGCCCCCTGCCAGGTTCTGGCCCTAGCAAGCACCCTCCTTACCACAATAATCTGGGGCGCACCACCCGGGGAGCACGGAGCCTGCGTCAGGGCCCTGCTGACAGCCGTCCCTCCTCCATCTGCTCTGCGGGGCTTGGTCAGCCGAAGCACCCCCCTCTCCTTGCATATGGGAGATGCGCACCCTCCGGGAGGCTGAGATCCCCGGCAGTATCGTGAGCCTTCCCTGCCCCATCCAACCCCCCATGACTCCCAGCAGCATCACGAGCACGCCCTGCCCCCATCCCACCCTCCACAACCTAAAGTGACCACCAGCGGCCTTTCAGCAAAGCCGGGACAGGGTAGGGGCAGGCACATGGACAAAGAGCAAATACCCCCAAGTGTGATCATGTCTGGCTGCTGGAAACACTGCTGACCTCGCAATGTACTTCTATTCTTGTCACATTCTGGGACTTGTATATAAACATACAAGGTAAGAGGGATTTAGAGTAAAACAAAGAAATTCTTGGCTCTGCCACTTAGTAGCCGTGATAACTTGGGCAAGTTACTTAAACTCCTAAGCCTCATTCCCCTAATCAGTTAAATGGGATTACGACATTTACCTCAAGATCATCAGGGAACAACCAGGTGGTGTGTAGACAACGCTTATTACACATCTGTTGGGTGCTTTCATCATGGAGACAATAAGCTCTTCCAAATGTCCCCCTGCTCACCTGTCTATCCTCAGCGACACGAAGCCACGCCCAGACCGTGCAGAGCCCCCCGCCAAGTCTGGGTGAGGAGCGCGCCCCCCTGTCCGTGTGGCAGCAGACCCATGTCTTTCCGCTCCCTGAGAAGGGATTCTGGGCTCAGAGCCCAGAGTCGGGCTCAGCCTCACCCATCCTCCTCACCAGCTCGGGACTTCACCTGCAGAAGCAGCCCAGCAGCCAGTGACCAGGCTTCCGAAGGAAGAGCTAAAGCTGCAAGGACCTGGGAGGCCAGCCCCGCCTGCCCACCGCACAGGGCCGGATGCCGCGCCCTCAGGGGACAAAGCTGCCTGCTCCATGCTGCCGGCGGAGACCCCAGTGCGTCCCGCCCTAGGGCAGCCTCGCTATGCATGCCCTCCGTCCTGGAGTCCACGTCTACACAGACCACGAAGCGGCCCGGCACGGGCTCCCCGCTGACCTGGGCCTCAGCACGGCCCCTCCTGGCAGCTCACCTCTTACCCCTGCTCCCTCCGAAGCAGTGGCTGCAGACGGGGCAGAGGCCCAGGACTGCCCGGAGCGTTCCTACACTAGGAAGTCACGGCCAAGTGGGGACCCAGTGTCTCGTCCTCTTTCCTGCTTCACTCTTTCAGACACGCACGCTTGGTTGGGATTGGGGTTTTTCTCCTGCCTACTTCACAGATGGGAGGCTGGAAGGAGAGGAACTGGAGACGGGAAGCAGAGCTGCCCTTTAGGGGGCGGCTGCGACATGGAGGTGTGGGCATGGACTCAGGGCACCAGGCAGGAGTGCCCCTGACGCCACCGAGAGAGCCCTGGCCCTCTATGCCCCCGTCGGCCTGCAGAGCCAGCCTGGGCTGGACGACAGGGCCTCCTTTCACGGAGCGAGTGTGCTGGACGCATCCCAGGAGCCAAGACTGTTATGTGGCTTGCCGGGATGGAGCGCCACCCCGGCAAGGGGGGCAGACAGCCAGGGAGAGACGAGGCAAAGCTACAGGTCAGGCTCCTGGTGGCAGGGCCTGGCTGAGCCCCGGGGTGGTGGGGGGAGGCAGGGGGCTGGCCCGGCAGAGGGGGGGTGAGCTGCAAGAAGCACCCTTGGGAGCCCTTCTGAGGAAGCTTTTCCAACAGCACCGCCCCGTGCCTCCGTCTCCCACTCCACAGACCAGGCCTAGTACCGGGACCCACCCCAGGGGACTGCAGGGGACCCAGGAGACGACCCAGAGGGGCCGGGGCCCTCCCCGGGGGCCGCTGGGCTGTCAGGGCTGAGGGCAGGAGCCAGGATGCCCCCACAGCCCCCTGGAAGAAACCGTCAGCAGGGCTGCTGCTGAAAAAGCCTGATGTGAACCGTCACCCCAGAACCTGCTGGGGAGCAGTGAGGCTGGCCGGCACACCGCCATGAATGACACCCGGAGCCTAGTGCACTGCGGGGAGACGTGGCGCGGCGACTCTTCTTCCATAGATGAAGGTCCTGGAGCTCCTGGAGGCAACTCAGCCTGCCGAGTAAGCGACAGAACCAGGACTCAACCGGGGCAGCCAAGTGCAGGGTCGGCGAGGTTCCGGCTGCCCCAGCCTCCCATCCAAGGGAGGAGGCGGTGCACCCCGGCGCCTGACCCCTCGGCCACACAGACCCGTGTTTCTCCGCAGGCGGACAGCACTCTCTGAACAAAGCATTCATCCGCTTGCCTCGCCTCATTCCGGCTCCAGACCACCCCTCTGCTCCATGTGTTTATCTCTCAGCATTTACTGAGCATGTCTGCTGAGCACCGAGCACCGTTATTGAGCAGGAGACACAGGAGTAAAATCTTCCAGGGAAGGCGGCTCTGCAAATGAGAGGCAGACGGTCTAACACAAGTGCAAGGCCAGAGCTAGAAGTCATGCGGGCACAGGGCTCGAGCACCAGGGAAAAGACCCGAATGTCCCCGCGGAGCCGGGCCTCAAAGCCCGAGGAGTTTCCGAGAGACACAAAGGACACGCAGGTCCCCAGAAGGGGGTGCTCTGAGCAGTGTGGGGGGCATCCAGAACTAAGGGGACTTAGACCCAGGCCCCTTGAGACACGCACCACCTCGGGGACAGTCACACACAGACGGACACTCCGAAAGGTCACAGCAGGAACACGCAAGCAGCAGCCGGCAGGACGGGAGGAGACAAGAAGCGGCTACGGAGAGAGGGACGAGGGTCACTCAGAGGCTGTGGGTCAGGGCTGTGCTGAAACGGTGCCAGTGCGTCATCGACACCCTGAACACGTGGTGAGCTGATGGTCAGTCCTTCTCTAACAGTACCGGATCCGCCGCCCTGTCCCATTCCTGGGCCTGATTTCCACCCATCGGCCCAATCCTTCCTGTTCTTGGCACAAGCCCTCCCTTCTTTGGGACGATTTGGCTTCCTCGCTTACAGAGAGGACATACCAACACGTGAGAGAGACAAGCTCGGCAGACAGAGCCACGCGTGAACACGCTCCCAACGCTCTGTCCGCGTCTGCCCCCGCACCGGCCTCCTGCCCACCTCCCGGGACCTGCGCCCCCTCGTCCGCCTGCTAAGCGCGCCAAGCTCCTGCCACATGCCAGCTCGACGGCTCCTCCCGGTCTCTCCCCTCTCTCCACGGCCCTCCCCGTGCCACCTCCGCCCTCCAGCCCGTCTCAGCCACCAAGCCGGCCAGGAATAGCCAGACGGGACGCAATCTGAGACTGAGACCACCGTGAGGCCTGGCTCCCCAGGGACGGAGAGCCAGCAGGAGGCGTTCCCTGAGGACTGAGCCGCCCGTGACAGCAGACACGGGACACGCAATGGCGTGTCCCTCACCTCCCCTTGGAAGCAGGAGCGGAGGGAAGGAGCAAAGGAAAGAAGCAAAAGTCAGTCACCAAGCAGAACGCAGATTTTGTGAGGATGAAATTTTTTTTTAACGTCTGCTGCTAGGATCAAAAAGAAACACACATGACAAAGTGCTGGGCAACAAAGCATATAGGCTCGGCTCAGCCTTCAGAACAAAGGCAAGGTTACTGCTGCCTCCAGAGAGCCTCTCAGCTTCCTCCCTCGGCCCCCAGACAAAGGCCGCAGGGCCAGCGGGGGCCCTGAGGACGTGCCCATCCATGGGAAGCCTGGCCCACTTGCCCTGCACCTGGCACCCGTGAGCAAGGTAACCGGTGGACCTCTTCTCAGTCTGGCGCACAGGTGGGAGCTGGGCACGAGATCGGTCCGCAAGCCAGATGTCCCCGCCTTCACCAAGGCCAACCCGACTCCTCGTGGGCCATCCGCCCCAGGCCAGGCTGGGCTCCAGGACCAAGCCCCAGCCCCGTCCCTGCCTGGCTGCTGCCTCAGGGACTCTGGGGGTTGCAAGGAGTGCCTAGAGGACAGCCTGCCCTCCTCCCCAGCCCACGACGGCACCTGGGACCCGCAGGCCCTGAGCAACGCAGAACTGACGCGACGAGCAGGGGAGGGACATGGACCTGGACCCGAGACGCACCTGACCACCTGCGCTCACATCCTCTCAGGACAACAGGAACTCCCCAAAGGTCACGAACGCATGGATGAGGACAATATGGAGACTTACTTCCAAATGTCAACGAAACAGAAAAAGGAGGAAGGAAACCAACAACGGTATCTGTGATGCCCTGGTAAGAACAAAGGCCACGCACTCTGTTGCGGAAGTGATCCATTTGATGGACGGATGCACGGAGTGAACAAATGGACTGAGCTCCTCCATGCAGTTGTGACATCTAGCGGCTGGGAAGGAGCATGTTTTCCCGTGCTCGCAGGACGCACCATCGAGGGGACACTCCTGCAGGGGGCGGGGGGCGCGGAGCCATTTCACGAAACAGTCACAGCTTCCCCTGGAAATGACCCTTCGTGGGCGGCGCTCCCCCTCCTCGAGTTGCCCGTTTTTACAGACAGAGAAGTAATAAAACTAATGTGGCCACAGGGAGCTCTGGCTGGTTCCACCCGAAGCCGTGAGGGGACTGGAGGATTCTGGATGGCGTGTAGCTGTCACTCTCCGCTTCATGCCGGGCCTGAGTGAGACATCCTCACATGGCACCCGTGGTTCTCTCGGCAGGCCTGGGCTGTCCCCGTCCTTACAAAGGAACCACGAGCCCGGGCCACTGGGGAGCAGCTGGGACCCCATGCTCCTACTCACAGGCACAGGCATCCTGCCTCGGGGGTCCCCCCACCCCCCAGCAGCCCCGAGCCGTGGCCCATCCCCCGTCTGACTCTGTGAGCCCATGGATGGTAGTCTGCCGGGCTCCTCTGTCCATGGGTTTCCCAGGCAAGGATACTGGAGCAGGCTGCCATTTCCTCCTTCAGATCTTCCTGACCCAGGGACTGAACCAGCGTCTCCTGCGTCTCCTGCACTGGCAGGCAGGTTCTTGACCACTGTACCACCTGGGGAGCTCTCCGACTCTAAAGCCTTCTCTTTACCACTCCGCTCTGCTAAAGCTTAGACACACCCTCAGTGCTCAAGGTCCTCTTTTGTTGATTATCTAATAAAAGTCTTTACCCTTCCATATCATTTTTCACTCACTGATTTATTATGCACTAGCCATTTATTCATGCAATATTTACTGAGCAGCCAGTAATCATTATACATGGGGCTGCTGCAGGCAGGAAGGAAGCCCAGTGTCACCCGAGGAGCAGAGAGGAGGACAGGAGAGGCAGCACCATAGCCCAGTGCCGAACATGACCCTGGAGACACAGTGCGTGGTCCCTGCCTGGAGGAGCTTGGTCTCGGGAATGAGGAGGCCAGGAGCAGCGTGCCAAGTGGTGCATTCCATGTCGGGTGGAGGTTGACGCCCACCCCCGGCCGCACAGGACAAGGGGAAAGGCACTTCCAGGACAGCAGGAAAACACCACAAGTGGGAAGCATGGAAGGCAGGCCTCTGAGGACGGACAGGGCTGGGAGTCCTGGTTCAGGGTGTGCCTACAGAGAAGACCACTGCACAGAGGCTGGACGTGGGCAGGGTGGAAAGCTCGGCAATGGGGGTTCTCCAGGCGGCTGGGGTCCAAAGCTAAGCCAGCCCAACATGCGTGTTCACTGCTTCCTTGGAAAGCCTGCAGCCGGGAAGGTCTATCTCTTCTCCATCCTCAACCTGGAAGCAACTTCCCAGCGTGTGTGCCATCTCCAGATAAGTCATCCCACCTAGAGGGGGTGGAGGTGGCTCCACAGAGGCGCAGTGCCCAAGTCCTGTGGGCGGTGAGCAGAGGAGGAAGGCTGCCCGGCTCGGCACAGACCCCTCGAGTCCCCAGGAGCTCCGATGGGCAGGGGCACACGCTTGTATCCTCTGCTAAGTCGTCACGAAGACGCAGGCCCCCTGGAGCAGGCCTTGGGGATAAGTTCAACTCAGGGCCAGGGTGGCTTTGCAAGGCCATGTGGTGGGTAGGACCGAGCCAAACCTCCGTTTCCAACTCAATCCGTAATGTGGGTGCTGTTTTCATCCTGAACAGTTTCTACCCTTGAATGCACTTAAACCCAGACCCCACCCGAGAGACCCTCAGGAGGCCACAGTCCATGCTTTCCACCACATCCACAATTTCTGGTCCATCTGCAAACTGGCTGATTTGGGCATATGGACCACAAGCATGCCCTGAAGTCTCCAGGCAGTGATCACCACTTTCGACATCCCTTCCCAGACCCACCCCAAGCTCAGCAGCCCCTGGTGCCCTTAGACAGCATCCTCATCGTCCTCAGCCAGTGCTGCTGCTAAGTCGTCCACGGGCCCTCAGAACGTGTCCTCCTCTGGAGCAAGGGCTGAACTTCATTCCTGCTCATGTCCTGTTGCCGGGCCCAGCACAGCAGCGGAAGGATGCCCTCAGGACCGCATGCGGAGTAACCTGAATGCTACCCCAGTTCCGGTACTAAGCAAGCCAGTCAACTCTGGGTGTCCAAAATGTGACTGGCATTGGGTTCCTAAGGATGAAAAGGATTTAAAAAACCCTTTTCAAAAAGAAGATATTCTGAACACCAGCTGACAATGCAGAAGACATTTGGGATTTTAGGGCCACACACCCTGAAGTAGAAATCTGTTATCATAATGTCATTAATTTGACTACTTCCATTGACAAAAATCTGAGTTAAGCTTGATCAAGAAGATGACATTAATGTAGTCGTTCATGGCACTTCACAGTAAGATCTTCAATCCCGCACAGTCTGTAATCACAACGGGACCATCCATCACCGATATAATCCTTTCATAATTGCTTTTAAGCTCTGGGTCATTACATTTAAGACTGAAAGACCAAGGAGGAAAAAAGCAGTGAAGCATCATGATTAGGAGAGAAATAGGAGGCCCAGGACAGGAAGGCATACAGCAGGGGAGTGGAGAACCATACCCTCACCAGTTCCCCAGAGACTTGGTGGGCACGGAAGAAGTTTCTGAAACAGGAAGGAGGGAGAAGTAGGGAAGGGGCAAGAAGCGGGGGAGGACTGCTGAGGACCCACAAATAAGACTGCTTTCCAGGCGAGGCAACCTTACACACAGGACTTAAAGAACAAGATGTAACCACCGTCACACAACACACTCGGTAACATTCAGCCACAAGTCTTTTGACCGCCTCCGGGGAGCTAGACACCTGCTAGGAGTGGAGGAAAAGAGACGAACGACAAGGCTGTCCCTGATGGCAGGAAAGCTCACACTCTAACCCGGGGGCACTGATCTGAAAGGAAATTACAACACGGCGGTGTGCGGACTGTAGCAACATAAAGTGTGCGCACTGCGCAGCGCAGGCACTAGTTACTCGTCTTAGAAATGCAACCCACGGCGAGGAGGAGAGCGCCAGCCGGGAAACCACGTGGACGAGAGCCTAAAGCCAGCCCACCTCTCGGGCCGTGGGCGTGCTGCTCCGCTCCTGCTCCCACATTCCCCTGCACAGAACACCCCGCGGGTGGGCAGGTGCCGGACACACCTACACGGCACCCCTCTGGGCACAGAGCGGGTGTGCAAGAAACTTGCATGCATGTGTGCTAAGTCTCTCCAGTCGTGTCTGACTCTGCGACCCCAAAGACTGCATCCTGCCAGGCCCCTCTGTCCAGGGGATTCTCCAGCAAGAAAACTGGTGCGGCCTGCCATGCCCTCCTCCAGGGGATCTTTCTCACCCAGGGATTGAACTCACATCTCTCATGTCTGCTGCACTGACAGATGGGTTCTTTAGCACCACCTGGGAAGCCCTCAGGAAACCTGAGGTTACGAATGCTATGAGGGGGAAGGAAAGAACCTGAGCTGGAACCTGAAGGAGCCCCGGGGTGCACGAGGTGGGTAAGGTGGTCCCAAGCAGAGCAGCATGGGGCGCTGGGCCAAGAGGGGTGACAAAACACAGCGAGTTGGAGGTGGATGGGGTGAAGAGGCAGGGGCAGAATGCATGCCCGCTGTGTGAGGCAGAGGTGTGCTTCTATTCCAGAGGCCGAGGAATACCAAAGGGCTTAGAGTGGGGGAAGTCCTACCCCGTCTGCCTTTTAGAAAGACCACGCCAGCCACAGAGCGAAGCGTAGAGAGGTGCATTCTGCACCTCTCAGGAGACACTGTGGCCAACTAGAGGCAGGAAATTCATGCCTAAAACCGATCGTCACTCCCCTGGGGACAGGCTGGTCTACACATGACATGTTCTCTTCTTGTGAAGATTTCAGAACAATCCAGTTAAGCAGTCAACTAAAGGCTCATTTTTCTTCCTTTGAGAGGAGGTAAGACGCGTACAGAGCACGAGGGAGGGGATGAGTCACTGCCGTGGCGCTGTCATTATTTTATTGACGCTGATGGCTGTAATTTACAAATTTTGGGAGCCATTACACCGAGCCGCAGCTCTCTCTCAGGCTCTAAAATTGATTCATGACGCTATTGTTCTTTAAAGACAGTAAACGCCTGCTGCGACTGTGAGGGTAAGCTACCCCGGGCTGTGCTCAGATGTGGGGTGCACCCTTCTGCCAACACCCGACAAGTGTGATGGCCCTCAGGGCAGGGCTGGCCAGTGCGGACTCGGTCTCCTAGGTCAGGAACCATGCGGGCTGGTGGGCAGGGAAGGGAAGACCACCATGGCTTCCAAGTATCCTTAAAGGCTCCTGGGGAATCCCGGAGATCGGACAGGCCAAGGCGGGGTGCCGCGTGGGCGGGGCTCGGGCTGTTGCATGTCACTCAGATGCTGCCAGAGTCCACGTGCAGAGAAGCCGTCACGCGCCCCCCTTCTGCATGGAGAGGAGTCAGCACCGCGGGAGAAGGGGATCTCTGGAGTCCGTAGGCTCCTACCCTACACACATCCTTTCTTCTCACTCAGACTCAGCTCCCTCGTCTGTAAAGGGGGATGACAAAGTGTTCTCGCACGCTGACAGTGTCAAGACAGAATGAGATGACGCACACGAAGCGCTGGGCACACGGCCGGAACAGGATGGCAGCATCACTGAGCACCAAGCGGTGAGAAACCCAAACGTACAGAAGTGCAACAGCCTCCAACATGCTGCTTCACGGGCCTGAGAGGGCAGCAAAGTCGGGCTTGATCCTGTCTCTCTTCAGAGGGACTTGGAAACTAGACTCTGATTCCGCACCTAAGACTTGTGCTAAGAGACAACATCAAATGTGCATTGTCTGCACGGGGAGAAAGAGAACCCTCCCAAACTTAAGACCTGCAAAGACCCACAGTGCACTGGTAACTCACCTCCTGTGATCTAACCACATTACTTTCTGAAGGTCACCAGTAATTTGAAATCCCGTCTGCATGATAATTTCCAAGCTTACAAAACTCACAAAAACCTACCTTCTCACAAAAATTCCATGAGATGTTTACCATTAACCTCGCTTCACCAATCAGGCACCAAGACTCACTGGGGGTGAAGCCCTGGGCAATGCACTGAGGTGCCCACCTCTCCCCAGAAGCTGAACCGCGAGGGCTCGAGGGTCACAGAGGGGCCAGGAGCGGGCACGGGACACGAAGTTCAAGCTGGAATGGAAACCGAGCTTCAGGAGAGGGAGAGCCACCTCTCCCCTGGCCGTCTGGAGAGAGGCAGAGAAGTGCACACGCTGCGCCCTCCGAACCCAGCCAGCACCTGACGCCACCATGAGTCCTTCACACAACTGCTACGGCCCCAGAGGAGCCCTGGGGTCCCAGCTGGGCGGGCCAAGGAGCCCATCATCTCCACTCCCTTCACTGATAACTGACTGCGGTCTCTGCCCAGCCCCAACCACCGCTCTCTTGGGAACCTGTGCTCCCATCACCAACGGGCAACACCACCAGGAGCCGTGGTCGTCACTATCGGACTTCCCCCCACGGGCCCCAGGCGGCAGGACCGGGGAAGGAGAGCAAAGAGACGCTGGGCCCAGAGGACACTTCCTCTGGGAGTGCGGGGTCGGGGCCGAGGCAACGGTCAGTCGGAGCTGCTGTGCCACCTGGGGCCGTGGCAGCTGGCTGCTGTGGGGACCATGGTTTAGAGACGCAGAGGAGACGGTGAAAGGAGAAAAACAAGGAGGGCGAGAGAGAGAGAGCAATGGCGGGAGCCGGGCCCGCAGGGCCTTTCCGCCCGGCCCCAGTGGCAGCCTGGCTCACGGTGCGCCTGCCCTGGGTTCCAGGGGCCACCCAGCCTCTCCCCCAGCACACGCCCTCTTGCACTTAGGATGGCTTGAGCAATTTTCCCAGCAACAATCAAGAGTCTTAACTGAGACAGGCCCCTTCTGGGTGTAGTCAAGCCAAAGCCGCCTGAAGTTTAAGGGGCTCCGGGAGACCCCAGGGCCACAGCTGTGTTGGAAGAGACAGGCAAGGAGCCAAGGCACACAGCAGGAGGCAAGGGTGTGGCGGGGGCGGTTTGGGGGGGGGGGGGAGCCAGTCCCCACCACCCGCCCCCCACCCCCTGCCGGCACCTCAGCCTGCAGCCAGCGAGCACATGGCAGGAGAGCTGTCGTTTGGAAATGAGTTCAGGAAACCGAGGCTAATTTTATCCACAGCCTGAAAAAACTGATCAGGAGGATGAATTGGCCAAACAAGATGCAACACATGATGAAGCAAAACCAGAGTCCTTTCAGGATCACCCCGAGAATGACTCCTCCCAGGCCCCCCGCCACCTGGGTCCCCACCACCCAGCCCAGGCCAGACTGCGTGCTCTCGGCCACCCCAGCCCAGACCATCCCGTCCGTCCCCTGCCTCGCGGCTGCCTGGCACATCCCTCCTTCTTCACGTGCAGTGCCCCCCACATTTCTCCAGACTCCAGCTCCAGCAATGCCATCTAAGTGAATGCAACCCCCTAAAAACTGTGAGATCATTTGGTCACCACACAGATACATCTCAGCTGATATGAATATTCCCAGCTTAGAGGCTAAGAAACTGCAGTGAAAAGACATCAGTAACCTCTCCAGGGGCGCTCAGCTGAGAGATGAAGCCGTGAGTTTAGCCAGGTCTTTTGATTCCAAAGGGACTTCCAGGTGGCTCAGTGGTAAAGAATCTGCCTGCCAATGCAGGAGGCCTAAGAGATGTGAGTTCACCCCAGGATGCCTTAGAGAAGGAAACGGCTGTCCACTCCAGTATTCTTGCCTGGAGAATTCCACAGACAGAGAAGCCTGGCGGGCTGCAGTCCATGGGGTCACAGAGAGTTGGACATGACCGAGCAGGCGTGCACACACACACACTGACTCCAAACCTTCCACCTCCTGCCACGAGGCCTCCCACACGTCACGTCCTTGCAGATTAGTTTAAGCCAGAAGGGAACTCCCCCTCCTCTTGGCTGGGCACCCGCAGAATTACGTGCCTGCCCTGCCAGCTCCGCCTGTACCTCTGCCCACACCCACCTCAGCACCTTCAAGACTCAATTCCTTGACTCGCGTCTTAGTCCGACTTCTAGTTTCAGTAACGAGTACCCAACAAACACTGGGGAAGTGGGTGAAGATCACCATGGATATTTCTCGAGGAAACCCCCAGGTCTACAGCATGTGGATGTTTGGCCCTGGTCTGGGTGGGACCACAGGTTCCATGAGAGGAGTTGGTGGGGCCCCACCCCGGACTGGGTAACTTCCATCCACACCCACGAAACAGAAATTAAGGCAAACTTGGGCTCCAGTGCTCTCTGCAACTCAAACCACAGTGCGATTCCCTTCCTTCATTTACCAGGAGGACGAGCCCAGCCGGACCTGAGCCCTGTGACGAACAGCGTGGTGACACTGCCAGCTCCTGTCTTCAGAGACTGGAAAGAGATCGTTAGCACTGCCCTGATTCGCAAGCTTCTGAGTTAATTAATACAATAGAGAGAGCCTCTCCCAGAAAGGCATGTTAAAAAGACCTCGCTTCTAAGATTTTCAGTTCCACCCAGCTTCACTGCGCTATTAATACTTTGCTTTCATCACTCGCTCATTCATCCTTTTCAATTAATTCAATCAAAATTGATGACGCACAACTAACAAACACCTGCGACATTCTGAACACGCCAAGGTGCAGACTGTTAAAAGTCCGGGGGTGAGACCGACGCGTGGGAACCTGCAAGGGTCTGCACGGCACCGCGCGGTCGAGAAGAGCGGGCCGTCCTCAGGGCGGCACCGCGCAGTCGAGAAGAGTGGACCGTCCTCAGGGCAGCACTGCGCGGTCGAGAAGAGCGGGCCATCCTCAGGGCGGCACCGCGCGGTTAAGAAGAGCGGGAGGGCGGCACCGCACAGTCGAGAAGAGCGGGCCGTCCTCAGGGCGTCGGGGAGCCACCAGTGAGGAGAAAGCTTTGCATCACGCCTTTGCGGGCACAGAGCTTCCCTGGTGTCTCAGCTGGTAAAGAATCCACCTGCCATGCGGAGACCCTGGTTCGATCCCTGGGTTGGGAAGATCCCTGGGGAAGGGAAAGGCTTCCCACTCCAGTGTTCTGGCCTGGAGAATTCCATGGACTGTGTATAGTCCATGGGGTCACAAAGAGTCGGACACAACTGAGTGACTTGCCCCTCGCTTCACTTTTTGTGGGTACCGCGGGCTCCAGAGTTGTGGGACCTTGGGACACACAGGGACGGTGTCAGGACACAGGCACAGAGGAAAGGACGGGAGGGCGCCAGCACGCGGCGACCCAAGCGCCGGCGCTGGCTCCAGAAGCCTGGGGAAGCTGCAATCAGACCCTCCCGGAAGGAGGGGACCCTGGCAGGGAGAGCCGGGCCGGCCAGGCCTGAGCAAGCGGGGGGCGGGGGCCCACAGTGGGACGTGTCTCCGTGGCCCTGGAAGAGGTGCTGGGCCTGCAGCGCAGCAACTGCAGCCCAGGATGGAGTCCAGGGAGACGACCCGGTTTTCTCGCCAACATTCTATTTGTAGCACGCTGAAGCTATCACCAAAGGCTGAGCCTCGTGCGGATCTTCCCGTAGTCTCGACTGTAAGTTCTCTGATGGGAAACCAACGGCTTCGCTCCTGCCAGCACTCACCGGGGCCTCCTCCGTACCCTCTGCGCTCCTCCCAGTAGGGCTGCGGCCACAAACAAGGCGAGGCCCGCCATCAGCATGACAGTCCCTGGTGAGACTCTCCCGGTGGCCCCGCCGCCCACCTCACGGAGCTCAGACCCCCGGGGCATGGCCCGGCATGGCAGAGGGCGTGGGCTGTGGGTGGCCGTGCCACGGAGACTGTGGCTCCTGCCCTGCTGCCGGCTCTCCCCCGCCCCCCTTTTCCCTCCTTTCCCCACCCTCATGTCTTTGGGGAGGCAAGCAGCCTCCTGGGCTCAGCCTGCACGCTGCACCTTGGCTGAAGCGCCACCCACCCACCCGGAACGCCACTGACTCTCCTGCAGGGGCAGAGGGAAGCAGCCGCAGCCCGCAACGGCTCTTTCCACGTCTGCCCGGGAGCAGCACCTGCCCTGTGTTTGGCAGACGACCACAAACTCAGTGGCTCCAAACATACCTGCTGAAACTCGTGGAGGTCGCGAGTCCTGGGCTCAAGCTGCTGGCAGGGCAGGTTCCTCCAGGAGCTTCGGGGGTACTCTGGCTCCTGGCCATTCCCAGTTTCCAGAGCCACCTGCGCTCCTTGGCTCGGGGCCCCTTCTCGGCATCACCCCAACCTCCTGTTTCCATGGCCCGGCCTCCCTTTGATAAGGACCCTTTGACAGTCGTCCTGGGTTCAGCCAGATGGTCCCAGACAACCCGCCATCGCAGGCTCCCTAACCTCACCACACTGCACACCCCTCTGCCGTGTGAGGGAGCACGTCACAGAACCTGGGGCAAGGGCTGAGCGTCTCGGTGGGACACCATTCCCTCTGCCTCGTGCCCCGCACACTCACAGGGGCCAAAGCCTGCCGTCCACAGGGTGGACAACCTCCTGGAGAAAAGGGTCCCTGTTGTCTGACTCTAGGGAATATAGTTTCGTGTTTTGCAGAGCTGGAAGGGAGGATGTTCAGAATCCTCAGGTTTGAATCTTGCCATTCTTAGGGCAAAAGTATGCTGAAGGCAGCTCCTGATAAAACTGTGAGGCCTTGCTGCTGCCCAGCAGGGTGGCCTTAAATACCCCTGACCCTGCTATTCTCATCTTAGCTGACAACAAGCCTTTTGCTGCTTCCAGACAGGGCCAGAGGAGCAGCGGCGCGGGGGTGGGGCGGGAGGCCGGTAAGGACGCGAACACGGGGTGGGACCACGGAGAGCGCAGGGCAGGATGCCGCGCCCCCTGAGGCTGAACAGGCAGCTGCCCAAAGGGTCCGGAGAGGGGACACAAGGCTGCGTCGCTGGGGAGGAAGCTCCCCCTAGAGGCCGTGGAGGACGCATAGATGGGGGCCGGCTCAGGAGACCCAGCAAGAAACACCAGGAACCCCACTTCCAGGACTGGAGCAGAGACGTGAGGGTCCACACAGGTTTGAGGAAGGTCATCGCTCATGCATACGGAGCTGCAGAGAAGGCAAAGCTAACCTGGGGTTACACAGAGAATGACAGCAGTCTGCAGAGGAGAGCTAGGAGTGGTGGGAAGGGGCTCAGTTCAGTTCAGTTCAGTTGCTCAGTCTTGTCCGACTCTGCAACCCCATGGACTGCAGCATGCCAGGCTTCCCTGTCCATCACCAACTCCCGAAGCTTGCTCATGTCCATTCAGTCGGTGATGCCATCCAACCATCTCATCCTCTGTCATCCCCTTCTCCTCCTGCCCTCAATCTTTCCCAGAGTCAGGGTCTTTTCAAATGAGTCAGTTCTTTGCATCAGGTGGCCAAAGTATTGGAGTTTCAGCTTCAGCATCAGTCCTTCCAATGAACATTCAGGACTGATCTCCTTTAGGATGGACTGGTTTTATCTCCTTGCAGTCCAAGGGACTCTCAAGAGTCTTCTCCAACACCACAGTTCAAAAGCATCAATTCTTCAGCACTCAGCTTTCTTTATAGTCCAACTCTCACATCCATACATGACTACTGGGAAAACCATAGCTTTGGGGCTGGGGTGGCAGAAATGTGTACACCTGTCATAAGCCATCCTCTGGACAACTAAACCAGCATTTTATTGCATGTAACTTACACTGCAGTGAAGGAGACTTAAAAGAGCCAGTCAGGAGGACTCAAGACCATCGACTGGGGAAGAGGAGAGAGGCCAGGAGACAGCAGGTGCAACAAGGCTCACAGCAAAGGGGCCACAGTGGGCCCACAGGGAGCGTTTCCAGCATGAGACGGCCCAGCCGCCAGACAGGCGACCACTTATGGGCCCACCTCAGCACGGGACACATGAGGCACCAGCTCCAGACAAGCAAATGAAGTGATCCAGCCCCAGACTGAAGGAAGAGGGGGTCTCTCAGAGAACATCAGTGCCCCACGCTAATCAGACAGTCATCAAAACAGGACGTTCTGAGACATATAAAAGCTCCAAAATAAGGTCCAATTCAGTCTGTGGTGGAACACAGGAAGGATGATGATCCTAAAATTAAATGACATCATTTTTTGACATCATAGCTTTCTCATCGGAACTCCAGCAGTGGTATTTTAAATGAAAAAGCAACATTTAATCAGGACAATGTATTTAGCCAGAGCGGGAGCAGAGAGAAGTGGCCCAGCCTGGCGAACTTTGCCAAAGCTCGCCTCCCAGGCCAACACCCACCGGGACACGGGGGAGCCCTGCAGCGTCGGGGGCCGGCTCCGCTCCCGGGGCCCATGGACTGGGTGGGAGCCCTGGTCCGTGTAGGCAGGCAGAGGGCAGAGTCTGGAGCAGAGCCCACCTGGCTTCAAGAGACACGTCGGGGCCTCCCCCCCAACAAGTACCTCTGGAACCACCAATCCCCTATTTGAAAACCACTGAAGAGAGACCCCCTTTAATGGGCTGTGAGAATGAAAGATGGTACTTGACAAAAAAGAAAAAAAATGACCATTTAGCATGCTGCTTTTCTCAAAGCAGATGTCAGAGGTGTTTCTTCAGAACAAACGAGAGCCTACACAGAAGCTCCTTGAGGGCATGGTGAGTCAGCGAGGCTGGCTGCCCGGCGTGATGGACAGAGGCTCAACACGCATGCATTCGTGGATTTAAAACCAACAAGCACACAAATGAAATGCGCGGTGAGCATGCACACACACAACCAAATATAATACAAAGCAAAGAAGCAGAATTAAAATGATTCTCACTGAGTCAGCTACTGGAAGGAAAAAACTCAGTTCCATAACGACCTGCTCTACCCGACAGGGCTCATCACCGCACGGCTCTCTCCAGTCAGACAGCGAGCCCCTGGAGGGCAGAGGCCACAGTCTATGCTGGATCACACGCCGGGCAGGCAGACTAGGACCTGGTATATAGCAGGCACTCAAAAAATATCTAAAGAGGTAAATAAACCAAAGAATCTTTTAGCCTCCATTTAAAGAGCTTTTTTAACAATGTGGGGTACTTTTTTTGTAAGCCATAGGTTTCACTGATGATAAAAAATATATTCCAGAAATCATTTTCTTTGATCAGTAAACATTTAAGGGAGATACACGCTTGATGGCAAAAGCGATCCTATCAGAGAAAGACCCATCATATCTACAAGTATCACTCCTACACTTAAACCAGCAAAAGTCTAAAACTATGATAGTAAAAGTCTAAGGTTTTTTATGTTTTTTTTTTTTTTTCTTTTTTGCCTTTTCTTCCTGTTCATGGGGTTCTCCCGGCAAAAACACTGGAGTGGTTTGCCATTCCCTCCTCCAGTGGATGTTTTGTCACCGTCGTCCACCACGACCTGTCCATCTTGGGTGGCTCTGCATGGCATGGCTCATAACTCCATTGAGTTAGGCAAGCCCCTTCGCCACAACAAGGCTGTGATCCATCACATCAATTCAATGGACATGCATCTGGGCAAACTCCGGGAGATAGTGAAGGACAGGGAAGCCTGGCGTGCTGCAGTCCATGGGGTTGCAAAGGGTCAGACACGACATAGCGACTGAACAACAAGTTTACAGATACTTATGTCTGTTGCTCCACCAGGGTCTTGTCGAAAACAAAGGCCCCGAATATGAAATAAGACAGTTTGTCTGGATTAGTCAGAAGTCACAGATGCTAAAGCCCAAACTCACCTTTAAAAAGTGTTGGCAACGCTGCATCTTTTGCAGGGTGAGTAATAAACCAACAAAGACAGCATCTACCCGACTCACTAAAATGATTCACAGTGGAGATCTAAATTGGCTTTTCAGCCAAAAAGAAAGATGGGACAGACCACGACGTGCAGAAAACATAAGCGTTCGCCGTTTGTTTAATTTGTTTTCGTCAACAGCAAAGGTAGGAAGCACTCCCCTCGCTCTTCTGTGGGCCTCAGTCACTGCTCATTTCTGATCACAGTAGCTCAGTTCAGTCAAGATTAGGCTTGATACTGAGACAGCCTAGAAATGGCTTCATTTACTTTGAAACAGGGAAAAGAAACAAAAACCACATAAGTTTTCAGGGAAACCACTCCCAGCTCCAGTGTTAGTCAGCACGCAATCCAAAAGGAGACCACAGGGTCTTCAGGGGGCTTCTGCCTTCTGTCACCCACGCCCGCCCAGGCTGGGCAGCTGGGGTGCAGGAAACAGAGAACAAGCGACTGAGGCTGCTCAGCTTCGCGCCAGATGAATGCGGGCCGGCAGCCTCAGAGCCGAGGGAGCTGAGGAAGCATCTCGGGGACGGGCAGCCTCCACCCTCACCCTGCAGCAGCTCTCTCCGCAAGCCCCAGCCTCTGCGTCCAGAAGGAAGGCAAGCTGGAAAGTCGGCGGGGGCAAATTCATCTTCTCTGAAGGCCGTGAAAGAAGGGAGCCAGCACTAACTGACACTGTGGGCACGCTGCGGATCCTCAGAGCCCCCCGAGGCAGGCCCGCTGGCACTGCACCTGTCACAGCACCCAGACCACGTCCCAGAGAGGGCGCTGAGGCTCGTGGAGACGGGGGCCTGCCGAAGGGGCCAACGTGAGCTAGCCAAGACACAGGCGCGCGCGGCCTTGGAAACAGGTCTGAAGTCCGCCGCCCCTTCCGCCTGTCCACGCTGCCCCGTGAACTCTGCACCCGGGGGGCCAGCTGGTTCTGAAAGTGGGCAATCGCACAGCTGTCGTGCTAAGTCGCTTCGGCCGTGTGCGACTCTCTGCTGCCCCATGGACCGTAGCCCATCAGGCTCCTCCATCCATAGGATTCTCCAGGCAAGCACACTGGAGTAGGTTGCCATTTCCTTCTCCAGGGGATCTTCCCGACCCAGGGAATGAACCCACAGTGACCCATTAAGAAGACCCCTCCATGGAGATCTCCGTCGTTCCGCCAACGAGGTGAATTTTCACGGGATTTTCAGTTAACGGAAGGCAAAGTCCTCCATCCTTAGTCTCAAGTCACCACTAATCTCATTCCAGTCCTCTACATACACCAGTTTCACGAGCAGCAGCAACAGGTGGCGTCCCATCTCCCTCTGAGAAATTCAGTCCTGGCATTATTGGGTGAGGTGGGCATGGCAGGCACCCGTGAGGAGGGGAGGCTGGGTGTGGAGCAGCTGAGCCCAAAGGAGCGAGCTGGGCACCAAGGGAGGGGCGCCCAGGACAGGGAGCCCAAGCCCAAGGGAGCTGAGATGGGGCAGGCCTGGGGGTGCGAGGGGCTCCGGGCGGAGGGCTGGTCTGCCCTGGCCGGTGGAGCCCCATAAGCGTTCATCGTTAAAATGTTACAAAATAAGACAGAAAATTAAAATAGCCTATCATTCCATCATATTAAAAAGCAGAGACATTACTTTGCCAACAAAGGTCCGTCTGGTCAATGCTATGGTTTTTCCAGTGGTCATGTAGGGATGTGAGCGTTGGACTATAAAGAAAGCTGACCGCAGAAGAATTGATGCTTTTGAACTGTGGTATTGCAGAAAACTCTTGGGAGTCCCTTGGACTGCAAGGAGATCCCACCAGTCCATCCTAAAGGAGATCAGCCCTGGGTGTTCATTGGAAGGACTGATGCTGAAGCTGAAACTCCAATACTCTGGCCACCTCATGCGAAGAGTTGACTCATTGGAAAAGACGCTGATGCTGGGAGGGATTGGGGGCAGGAGGAGAAGGGGACAACAGAGGATGAGATGGCTGGATGGCATCACCGACTCAACAGGCATGAGTTTGAGTAAACTCCCGAAGTTGGTGATGGACAGGGAGGCCTGGCATGCTGCGATTCATGGGGTCGCAAAGAGTCGGACACGGCTGAGCAACTGAACTGAACTGAACTGATCATTCCATCACTAACGTAATAGCCATGAATTCCACATGCAGCCTTTTAGTCTTTTTTTTTCCTATGCATAGATTTTTAATAAACTGAAATTATGCTGTAAAAATATTTATAATGTACTTCTGCAGCTTTTTTTAGTGGCTGCCCATTCTTCCATTATAAAGCTGTTCAATAATTCAATTAATCAATCCTCTGTTACCACACTCAGATTGCTTCCAATTTTTCCTTTGTTATAAATAGCCCTCTTTGCAGGCAAAGCCTTTTGCGTATTAGATTTTTTCCTCCTTAGGGTGTATTAGAAGTGGAATCACTGGGTAGTAAGATATGGACTTTGTGGAGGGTTTGACTCACACAGGACTGCCAAACTGCCCACTGAAACATTATTCTGAGCTATATATACTACACAAGCTATATTGAGACTTCTCCGCTAAAAACTGCTCTGGGTTTTCACAGAATCACCATCTGCCCAGCACTGCGCTGCTTAGCAGGCCTCCTTATAGACACACAGAGCTCATCCAGCCTCTGAACAACACCCTGAGGACAGAAAGAAAATCGTGCGAGCCTCTGACTACATACTGAAGAAGTCAAGCTCCGTGGGTCCAGTGCTTCGCCCCAGGCATCAGAGCTCACAAGGGCTGGAGCTGCATGGGATTTCAGTCCCTGCAGTGGAGACCGCAGGCCCTTCCTCCTAGCCAGCTTTGTCTCCTGGCCAACAGACAATGTCTTCTCCCAGCCACCAGACCCGAGACCTGCTCCTTCACAGACGTCTTCAGGAAACAAAGTCTTGAGGCTGAGTCGCCCGGACTCAGCTGCCTACCTGGTCCTGTCTAGCCACCCATTCCAGGCATCACAGGTAACCACTGGTCTGCACATGTGCTCAGTAGCATCTCCTGACCTGGAATTTGGCAGTGGCGTCAGATTCCACAGCAAAAGCATAAGCAAAATAAAACAAAATAAAAACTCTTGTGTGTCGAAGGACTTAAATCAAGAAAGCAGAAAGATCATCTACAGAATGGGAGGCAATATCTGAAAATCATAGGTGATAAGAGTTTCATGCTCAAAATAATATGAAGAACTCAAAAACAAAAAGACAACCCAACTAAAAAAAATGGCCAAAGGACTTAAATAACTATTTCTTCAAAGAAGATGTAAGTCCATGAAAAGATAATCAACATTGTTGGTCATCAGGGAAATCATAACCACAGTGAGATACAACTTCACACCTACTAGGATGGCTATACTAGAAACAACAAATAACAAAAGTTGACGGGGATGTGGAGAAATTGAAACACTTGTATGTTGCTGGTGGGAATTAAAATGGTACAACTACTATATAAAACAACCTGGTGCTTCTTCAAAAAAAACGTATCTATATAGGCACACACGCAACAGAATCTAAACAGCTACTGCACTGGGAGTCCAGCAGTGGGAACGCTGAGCCTGGGGGTGAGGGTGGGGGCTCTGGAAGGCAGGGGAGGAGTTTTTCACAGGGCAAGCAAGGGTTTTAAAAGGAGAACAGTGACAGAAGCAGCTGTTTTAGAAAGACCCACCATGATAATAAAACAAAAGGGACGCACTACTAAATTTCAACCAGGAAAACAATAAATTACTGCGGGGGAGGGGGGAGATGGGGTGAAGAAAAGGAGATGGGTCACGTTCTCTGCCTTCCTGTGAGGTTTCTGTGACGTGGAGAGGAAGGCAGCGACGCTCATCGCGCCCTAAAACAAGGGAAGTTGGTACTCAGTGGGCCTGTGGGGCAGGGTTGGATGGGAGAATAGAGGAAGGGACCTGGTCCGGGTAAATCAGGTTCCCCCAGAAAAAGCCTTGAGGCTTCCCTGACCGCTCAATGGGTGAAGAACCTGCCTACAGTGTAGGAGAACATGAGACGCAGGTTCGATCCCTGGGTGGGGAAGATTCCCTGGATGAGGAAATGGCACCCTACTCCAGTATTCTTGCCTGGGAAATCCCAAGGACAGAGAAGACTGGTGGGCTACAGTCCATGGAGTCTCAAAGAGCTGGACATGACTGAACAGGAGCACAAAACCAAGGGACCGGTGGGAGCCCACAGGCGAGGACAGGGTAGAGTGCAGCTGCCTGGCCGGGGGGGGGGGGGGGGTGGGCGCGGGAGGTGCTCGGAGCCTCTCACGGCTCCATCACAGCCCCCACTGCACACCTTGTGCTCGGGACCTGTGGGCAAGGACTGGCGAGACACTGGGAAGGACCAGAATGAGCAAGAGTCCTAATCCTGGGCTCCAGGAACTTAGAGCCGAGGGCCTGGAAGGAACTCCGGGGAGGCAGGCAGGAGGAGGAACAGTGGTCAAGGCTTCAGGCAGAAGTAATATCTGAGCTGAGTCTAGAAGGGCGATCGGACCCCAAGGCGCAGATGAAAGGGAGGACGACGAGAAGCAGGAAGCACAGCGACAGCCAGGGAGGGGGCCGCGGGGAGCACAGGGCCACACTCAGATTCGGGGTGGGCAGTGCAGGGCACCAGTCCGCACTCGGATCCTGGCTGTGGCTCTGCGGGTGTGTGCAGGGCACACCCTCGGATCCAGATGCATCGGCCCCACCCACCCGACCAGTGGAGTCTTCCGCCCGCTGGGCACAGGCCTCTCAGAGGAGTCGTGCCCCGTGACATCTGGAGAGAACCCGCTTTGCTGCGTCTCATTCAGCCTGGCAAGCAGGTACTGGCTCTACTCTGAACAGCAAAAACCGAGGCTGTATTTTGTCCAAGATGGTAAGTTAGCTGACTTCCAAATCCAAGTGTGTCTGATTCTGAAATTTGGGCTGTAAGCATATCACGCGGGGTCTCCCTGAGTATTGGCATGCACGTGGCAACGTCACTGCCATACCAGAGGCAATGATTCAAACAGCGGCTGACGCTTGGGCAGCAAAGACCGATGCAGGAGGCACCGTTTCTCCGCTTGGACACACAATCTCTCTCTGCTATTTTAGGAAAGCTTGGGAGAGGCCAGGGGGATGCAGCATGCCCTAAAGGCCCTTTCCAGAACCTGCCTCTGCCGGCTCTGTGATCTACCTGACGTTGTCTCGGGGCTCCTCCGCGCCCCTCTGTGCGCTTGCTGGAATTAACGGTGACCTTCAGTTCAGGCCGCGCTGATTCCAGAGGGCGAGGGGCTGGCTTCTCCCCCTCGGCCGACGCTGCCCCCGGAACAGGAGCTCAGAACAATAAGCGCACCCTGCCTCGTCTGCTCAGGGTCTAAACCAGCAGAAATACAGGCTGACAGGAATGCAGCCAGTGTGCTATGCCTTAATGAGAAAGAGACAAAACACACCAAAAAAAAAAAAAAAAAAAACAATTCAAAGGAAAAAGGAGGGAGGGGGCACTGGCTTCAGGCTCAGCAGCAGTCAAGCCCGACCCACGTGGGTGGCGATGGCTGTAGCCCAGGTCACAGGCCAGGTGCAGAGCACGGTCGGTGCACAGGCCCGGCTGGACCACACAGGCAGCCGGCGGGCTCACTCCTCGACGGCATCACAGCCTGGGAGCAGCCACGCAGGACACCTGGGGACAGGAGGCACGCACAGGCGTCCACGCCGCATGCGTTCTAGAGAGGGCGGCCGGAGAAAGGGCTCCAGGAGCAAAGGCCAGCACAGCTCGAGCATCCCAGACCCATGACTCCAACAGGCCCGGAGGTCCCGGGGAGGACAACAAGTCAAGGATCGGCGGGTGCCGGTGGCCCCGTTCCTTCTGCCGGGCTGGTCCGACCCGCCCTTCCTGGCACCCTCCCACCCAGGCGTAAGGCCCATTCCAACTCCGTGACACTTTTCTTAACACCCTCCCTAGATGGTAGGGCTTGCCCTGCCTTATTTCACCTTGACTATACTGTGCTGCTAACAAGTTTCTCCTAAAAACAGCTACAGGGCTTAGGATCCAGGATTTTCACTCTGAGGTTAATGTCCAGCAAAAACATGTAAATATGTGAAGAAAAAAGACCCAAGAACATCCATCCCCCACTATTCTTACATAATAGTCCTGAACAGGGAATAACCCAAAGGCCCATCAAAGAGTAGAATGAATAAGTCACATTCCAGAGAAAGTGCAGGTTGTACGGAAGTACATTTATGTAAAGTTCACAGGCAGGCCTCCAGGGTGACCGCGGGGCGGGGGTGGTGACTGGGCGGAGCCCCACGAGGAGGGCCTTCCGATCATTTTCCAGGAGGGCACCTGGGCTCGGAGCCACTGTGACGGGTGGCCTCTGGCACTCCGGAACCAATATTTAAACCAAGGGGTTTTTTTCACAATAAAGACTGCTTGATATTTTCACTGGACTCTGGACACCATTGAGCACCCGTGAATCTGTGGACCGCACTGCCTAGAGCGTGAGCTGCTGAGAGCAGACGGCACCCGCGTGGGACTGCTCTTCCCGGCCTGAGAGCATGGGGCACACGGCTCTGGGTGGGTCCTTGTATGCAGAGTTCAAAGGCATCAAAAGGGTGGACTACTCTTAGAAGCTGGATGGCAGATGTAGGACTGCTCATTGTATTATTCTTGATATCTTTTTGGTATATCTCAAATAGTTGCTAATGTTTTAAAAAACCCACTCCACCAAAGGAAAAAAAAAGTCAATGATTTCTTAACTTCATTTTCATCTGTTCATTCATTCAGCACTCTCAGCACCTATGATATACCAGTTCCTCAGGTCAGTTCCTGCCCTGCAGAAGCTCAGAGCCTGGTGGCGGGGGACTGGGAGAGAGGCTGGGGAGAGTCTGGGAAGGATGAGAGCGGGACCACCAAGGGTCAGGACAGTGCCTGGTGGAGGCAGCACCGCCAGGGGGCGCTCGCTGAGGGCAGGGACAGGTAACCAACTCTATGCTGGGCAGGCAGACAGATGAGCACAGAGGACTTCCTGGAAGCAGACCCATCCTCTCACGTGGACCACTCGTGGAACCTAGAGCTGTTCTTTCTCCATTTTATCCAAGGAAATGAAAGCCAAACAGCATGGCCTGGAATTCTGACATCCCAGCTCCCAGCAGTGGTCTTCCCACGAGATCCACAAACATCTCATCCCAGGCTTCCAAAGGCCACCACACCTAACCAGTTCCCTCCAGAGTGACACATCTTGCAATTAAGTCACGAGTTCTAATTAGCAGGATCACCTCTATTTTTCTGCTGGTATGTGTATGTTCATGTCTGCTTAACACCTTGCTCCCCCCACAATGCCTCGCATTTAACCAGAGCACAGAAATGTGAAAGACAATCCGCTCTGACTAAATGACACTCTTATATACCAATTAAGAAAAAATTCAATGCATCTCAGAATTCCCCCAGCAATACTGCAGAGTCCACTATCTTTCTGCCTCCAGAATCCTGCCACAATATTCACGTAGCTGCCTACATAAAGCAAGAGACAGACCAAGTCAATTTTTCCCCTCAATCACCAGTAATTCCTCAGCTTGGCACTCTCTGCCTCCCTCGGTCCAGCCCGTGGGATCCTTCCAGCCTCAGCGCCCACTAGACTGCCTCCAAGGACCAGTTCATGCTACAGTCACCACCCCTGGGGCCGAGCACTGCCACACATTCCCCTCAGCCAAGACTTTACCCCACCTATCCTGATCACCATTAATCCTTGAGGATTGGCCCACGTGGCAACTTTTATGTTTCTATAGAGCACTTCTGCTCTTTCTGTAATGCTGATTCTGTTCTTCACTCCAGAGTAATTAATTGCTTGCTTCCTCTTCCAACTCAAAGCTACTTGTGGGTAGGAGAACCAACTCCATTTCTAACACAGCACAATGAGGGTTGGTTAAAATTGGGAGGGGAAGGGGCGGGAATAAGTCTACTTATCTGATTATGTCTCTGCTTCCTTTGAACCCAGTGACAGATGAATCCTTCCAGGCAAATCAGGACTGAAATTACATCCCAAGCAACACCAGTTTTAGGGCTTGTCATTGTGATGTTCCAGTTAATGAATGAGTATTAATAAAGAGCTGCTTGCATTGTTTAAATGAGTAAGTTGCAAAGCCGGAGAAATCACAGGTAGCGAAGCAGGGAGGATGGGTCTTAAGGCACTGAGTCTTCTTTCTCCTCACGTGCGAGTCCACATTCACATTTAGAAGACGATTTTAACACCCTGGGGCTCGGCAATGGCTACAAAACCAACTTTATTGCACTGCTTTTTAAAAGGGCAAGGGAGGAGCCACTACTAATATTGATCACTCATGCTCTCATTCATTTATCGAGTTTATTCACCGCTTAAGCACAAAATGCACTCAGTTTTTGCTTCCATTTCAGAGTACAGGGATGCATTCAAATGCTGCTGAGCGCCCTGGGGGAACAAAGCATGCCGACTGGGAGACTCTTCCAAGGCAAAAGGGTTAATGGTAACTATGGCAACCATCTCCAAGAATAGCATCATCTGCAGCAGCATTCACGCTGGGCCAGTCGACAGGATGGTTATAAATATACCTATTAGCAGCCTGAGCTGAATCTTTAAACAGCACTGTTGGGAGAAGGGATGCCTAAAAATAGCTCCACACGATTGCATTTGAAGACATGTCCTCAAAAACACTGCATCTCGTGCACAGACTCACACACGAACAGAACAAGCTTTCATTTGCTCCCTCCCGTGTGCCGAGAAGTGAACGCTGGAGGAGCACAATAGACTACGCGACACTTGATGCCCTTCGGCTGTCACTGCAATGTTCCACAAAGCCAGCCCCCAGAGCACAAAGGGGGTCCAGCTTCGCAACTGACTGGAGCCACTGCCCCAGCGCCTCTGAGCGGGCGGCTCCCCAGCGGGCCCCACAGGTCGTCAGGAGGGCCACCCCTACAGTGACCCCGCGTGGAGGGGGGCGGGCCAGGGTGGACAGCGGCTCCTGAGAAGGGGTGCCCGTCCCTGCCATTGCTCCACGCCAGGTTCAGAGGCCACGTCTGCAGAGTCTTCCCTGATTTCTGTTACTTTTACCTGGAAGGACATCTCACCCACGCTCTTCCTAAAATATGGGTTATTTTCCACGTAGGTGCAGGGAGCTCAGAACTGGAGAGCTGCAGGCTGGCATTTCAGCTCAGCCACATTGTTAGTTGACTTGCATAAATAAATTAGTCTCTCCCAAACTTCATTTCTTTATTTATGAAAAGGCATCCTGAGCTGCCTACCAGAGGTCTATGGAAAAAATCAGAGAAGGAGAGAAAGACGCCCAGCACCCTAGAGCACACGGCGTGAGAGTTTCCCTCCGGTGTGTCCCCTCTCGCCCCTGCTCACACAGAAGACAGGGACCACGTCCCCGCAGCTCTGCATCCCCACAGCCTGGAGACCAGAGTGGGGGCAGCTGCCAGGGGAACCAACGAGGGAGTCACTGCAGCCCGTCCTGCCCCGGGACACGGGCACAGAGCGGCACCACCACGCGGCCGCCTGCCTCCATGCCAACCGTCACGATTCCACCACCATCCCAGCAGTCAGAAAAGAGATGAAACCACATTCCAGCTGCAGTCCTAAAGGACACGGGCAATAGAATGCACGTGGGAAGGAAGAGATGTCACAAAGAGGCGCACAGACACGCACCAGAGCCCTGGAAGAGCAGCGGGCGCCCCACACGGAGCTCTGGACCCAAGGGCCCTGCCCTGCATCTGCCCGCAGACGGGGACCCACGTGAGGGCTCTCAGCCCAGCAGGTCTCACTTACCTGGTGCGTAAGCCTCCATCTCCTCTCCTAGGAGACGCAGGGTCTGCCTCACAGAGGTGTGGGGAAGCTGTCTGAGATACCGCAGCACAGAAGGTGCAGGGTCTGCTTCCCCCAACCCTCGGGCCGAACCCCTAGAACCCTTCTCTCTGGCCAAGCTCAGCCAAGGAAGGAAAGACAGCAGACCCAGGTGCAGTGGGAGGGGAGGTTGGGGTCTGGCCCCCCCGGCCCAGTGGGGCTGGGTGCCCACAGCCCTGCCCAGCCGTGCTTCCAGCAGCTCCCAGAAGGCTCTGGTAACACCATTCCTCCCCCGGGAAGTGCCAGCTCCCCCACCCCACCCCACCACACACACAGACCATTCTCTAACTTCTTACTGATTCCCACATCCATGAACATCCCCCGTCCAGGCTGGGTACCAGTTCTCTGTTGGTGATGCATGCTGGTCACACCTCCCTCTCCGTGTGCTTAACTCTCTGGTACCAATTTTTTTTATCGTATTCCAGTTCTCTTTCTGCTCCACATGTCTGATCAAATGTTCCACTATAATTTCTAAAAAGGTCCTGACTTTCTCCCACTGATTTACAATGACCCCCATCATTCCATAACCCATCAACTCTAAAATTCTCATCAGGACATTTTTATAAAACTATGTTAGGTCTGCCATCTGGCTGACAATTATAAAACATCATATGTTGTACGATGAATTTGTATTTCAGAGACAACACAGAGGTACATCTTAGAATTAGTGAAACTGGGACTGTCAAATTTCCCTATACCTATGGGGGGTCTGATTTGGACCTTTCTGTTTCCTTTTACAAAATGTGTCTGTTTCTGTACATCTTGTTTCATAAGCCTTAATACTACACAGGGCAAGATTCCTTGACTTGCTCACATTTTTCAGCTGTCTTGGATATTCCTGGCTCATTCTCCTTTCATTAGCAATTCTAACATTAGCTTGTCAGGTTGATCTGAAAACTTCTTTTGGAATTCTGTTAGGGGTGATATGTGACTCACAGATAAACCTGGGATTGAGCTGACATCTTCACAACACTGAGTCTTCCCAACCACAAACATGGAAAATAGTTCAGGATTTCATCAGGTCTGCTTCTAAGGTTTGTAATCCTCTTCATAGAGATCACACTTACGTTGTTAGATTTCTTTTTTCTAAGTACATTGGAGTATCTATGGATCTTGTGAACGGGAATCATTTAAATTGCATTTTCTAATTATTTTCATTAATATAGAGATATGCTATTAATTTTTTAAATCCTGAATCAAGAAAGCTTATTGAATACCCATTAATTGTAACAGATGTCTGCAGGTTCTCTTGCATTTTCCCTGTAAATGATCTGATCATCTACAAATAAAGACAGTTTTGTTTTTTCCACTCTAACACAAATTAGAATCTCATGTTTTACATTTCCTTGTGGCATCAGCTAGAACTGAGATAATTTCCAGGGGAAGCACTGACAGGGCAGACAACCTTGTCTCAGTCCTGACTTTGACTTTAAAGGTAATGTGTCAAGGGACTTTGCTGGTGATGCAGTGGTTGCGAACCTGCCTTGCAACGCAGGGAGCAGAGGTTCAATCCCTGGTTGGGGGATTAAGATCCCACATGCCTGGGAGCAAATAAGTTCACATGGCACAACTACTGAGCCTGTGCGCCACCGCTGGAGAGTCAGCGAACCACCACAAAGAACGATCCCAGTGCTGGAGCCCTGACCCGAGGCCGCCAGATGAACGCATGAACAGATACAGGTCATGTGTCAAAAGCTCTGCAGGTCCTATGGATTTCTCATAGATACCTTTCATTAAGCTAACAATGTTCCCTTGAAGTCTTATTTTACTAAGAGCTGTTAGAAATATACGTTGGATTTTATTGAATTTTCTGTATCTATTTACATAGTTTTTCCCTCAATTAACCTGCTAGTATGGCCCATAACATTGAGAGATTTTCTGACATGGAACCATCCTTGTATTTTTAAGACAAAGTCTACCTGGTCCTGACTTTTTCTTCCTTTTATACCCAGCAGGATTTGCTTTGGTAATGTTTGATTTGTTTTTTTTGTTTCATTTTTTCCTGCATTGTGCTAAAATCCTTGCCACCATTGAAACTTGTGGCCCAAAACACAACCAACAGCTTAGTATTTTTTTTAATGTTTATCTTTTATTTTAACTCACAGTTGTAATTTTGCTTTTCTCCTTTCAATTGTTTTTTTCTTTTCTGTTCTTGCCGAAGCTCTTTTCCTGACAAGGATGAATCAAAGCAGGGCCTGACCAAGCCTGGAATTCCACACCAACTCCTTGTCTGCAAGTCCATCTTGACTGGCTCTCCTTTGCTCATCCTTTACCTAAATTCAGTACTTATTCCCTTAAATGGGACAAGTCTATAAAAGGCCCTGATAGAGTATCCAATTAACAAACTGCTAAATGCTCAATACACTAGTTGAATTTTCAAAACCAACCTTCTTCGAAAACAAAGCATTTGGAAATGTTATATATTTAAGGAATTTATGAGGACATACTTAGCAAATTCTTCACCAGCTACTCAGTTCCTCTGTGTCCTGGACTTGCTAAATCCTTTCTCTGCATCACACCTGCTGACGGTGCAGGGCACCTGTAGGACCACGACACACCTGCTGCCCACCAAGGCAGGCACCTGTCTGCCCACTCCTACCAGGGCAGGCTCCAGGGGTTTGGTGCAAGACTGAACTCTGCACTCAAGCTCCAAGACTCGGGTTCAACAGGCACTGTGAATGCAGGAGGGGAGGTGCGAAATGTTCATGAGGATATACACAGTCCCCACTTTCCCCCTCAGCTGGTATTCAAGCCAACGAAAGGATCCCATTAAAAAAGAAGCTCCTAAAAAAAAAAAAAAAAAAAGAAGAAGCTCCTAGAAACCAACTCTATTAAGACTTTTAAGACTTACACTGTGATATTTTATCATTAATTCACGCTTTTAAACGTTACCTCCACCTTGATAATATGGATCTTGCCAGCCTCTCCCATGTTACTCTGCCTCTTATACTTTATGACAGACAGTCACGAAGGAGCTTCCTTATAGTTCATCACACAGCAGGCTCTGAAACTACCTGCCCTGCAGTAATAATCTCCATCACCTTGGGCAAGTTGCCTAACAGCTACATGCCTCAGTTTTCCTAGAGGATTAAAACTGGGGGTAAGAGCACTCATTCTGCAGCATAATTTTGGTAACCAAATGCAATAAAGTATGTGAAAGTACCTGTCACGTAACACGGGTGCTCCATAAGCACTTGTTTCCTTCCGTGTCTACTCAAACACACACTTCTTTTCTTTCTGATTGACTGCCTTCCTGTCTCCCCTTTTGGGGTCCACGCTGTGTCAACAGTAGACCACTACTACCTCCTTACTACTTCCTACCCACTCGAGTAGGAGCCTAAGCAGAAAACTCAATGCCACATAAGTACTCCACCTTCAAGAGCCTCCTACATCAGCCTCCCTCCCCTGCTCCAGCCACAATGTGGTCCCTCTTGCTCACTGCACACGCAGTGGGTTCTTCCCTTTAGTGGGGCAGCACGCATCGCATATGGTCTTGGCACACAGGCGCATGCTCACGGCTCACGAATGTCTCAGTGTCTCAGATGATGCCTTATTCCAAGCCTGAGACAGCAAAGCATGATCAATAACTAGACACAGCCCGGAGTTGCTTGGGCTGACGCTTCGAGATAAGTTGGCTGTGTCACAGAAATAGCGCATTTCAATTCCTTTGTCATAAAAAAGTCATAATATTTATTTATAGCTGGATAACTTCATGGCAGGAAGATAGGAAATCAAAGAATAAAGCCCAACTTACCAACATTATTGCAGTTATTTTTATCTTAAGTGTGAGCATCCCTCTCAGACTCTGGCTTAAATGAGCATAATTACAATGATCAATGAGACAGACGGACAGACACAGCTCAATCACCAACAGGGCTTCCTGCTTTTAAAAAGAGTTTTATACGTACCACTTCACTTGATTCTCAAGCCACAGTGAGCTCATTCTCAGAAGAGGATAGCAAAGCTGGAACGCGCACAGTGACGCCATCACCCAGGAGAAGCATAGGCAGTCAGCGCCCAGGCCACTAGGCCCAGACACACGCCCTGTGCCCAGCCCCGGGCTCCGGGAGGAAGCGCACACTCAGACCGCCCCAGGGGCTCTGGGACCCCTGCTCAGGCAGCACTGACAGGCCATCTAATCAGAGTCGCCCTGGGTCACAGTGCTGTCCTTCCACCAGGCACAGCCGCCAGCCACACTACCACGTGACCATCGCACCTGGATCCTGGGCTCTGCTCGATCACCCCGTGTTCTCTCCTGTAGCAAGCTTTCTGTGGCCAGAGAAAAGAAGCCCCAGTGTGCGTCAGGAACTCACTACCCAGGAAGAAACTTGAGGATGGGCCATTCAGCATCTCCTTCATACAGCCCAGTGTTGTTTCAACGTGCCACGATGCCACCAACCACCACAAGACGGCTCAGGCAACAAGTGCACCGGGCCCCTGCCACCCCACCGTCCTGGCGGGGTTCCTCCAAAGGGCTTTCCTTGCAGGCCTGTGCCTTCCAATAATCTTGCAGCAATTTAGAGAAAACTCCAGGCAACTATTTAGAAACTCGCATCCAACCGTACTTATGCTCACCTTGCAACAGGAGGCCTGGAAAGGTTCTGGGAACCAGTATGTTCACAATCCTAAGCTCGAGACAAACGACAAAATCAACAGCTGTGAACAGGGCTGTTCTCACTGTGGACTTGGTTTTTCTATGCTTTAGAAGCATAAAGCTTTCATGCTTTATGAGGACTGCAAATTGTTGATCTACAGATAATATTTACAGCCACGTTCTCTTGATTATGTTTTCTGAAGGAGCTGACCCGTGTGGGAGTGGTTTTGTTGTTAAATTCATGATCTCCAAAACAGAAAAGGGCACAGGTAAGTCTCTCACATTTTCAATCTGTTCTTGGCTGAGCTAAACCAGTTGTCTGATGAAGCTGAATAAGGTGATATATATGAAAACACTCCCCAAGAGGCAGGAATTACAATTATTATTATTCCACTCCTGAGAGCAAAGGAGCCCTCAACCCCTAAGTTCACCCCCACTGCTCTGGGCTCCCTGCAAACGAAGACGAGCTGAGGCCCCTGGCAAGGTCAGTGAATCCCAGACGGCCAGCTGATCCCAAACAAACCAGGAAGGTCAACGACAACTGCAGACTCCTGAGGCTCTTAAATAGGATTAAGAATATCACTCTCTCAGATTAGTGCCTGGCTTCACATTGCTTATTTGTGAAGTGGGGACAAAATAAAACATCTACACACCGGGTTGCCATGTTGATTAAAATGTATCTAAACCATCTTCTTCCAAGGTGCCTGGCAAACATTTATTAATTCCCTGCTCATCTCAGCCAAGTTTTTGCTCAACTTGACCCAGTGTATGAAGCACAAGTATGAAGCCCAAGAGGCCTAAGAAACGTATGAGAGGATGGTATATAACACGCACGTGCGTACATATGCCACATACGTATAATGCTGTACACACATAAGTATGCATGTATACAAGCAGGCGTGTATGTACAACACGGGCTTCCCAGGTGGCGCTAGTGGTAAAGGACCCACCTGCAAACGCAGGAGATGTGAGAGACACGGGTTCAATCCCTGGATCGGGAAGATCCCCTGGAGTAGGAAATGGAAACCCACTCCAGTATGCTTGCCTGGAGAATCCCATGGACAGAGGAGCCTGGCGGACTACAGTCCATGGGGTCACGAAGAGCCGGACACGACTGAGCGACTTCACATGCACGCACACATGTGTAACAGTATCTAAATCACAGAGGGCTCCACCTGGATGAGAGGAGGAAGGAGAGCCCGCCAAGCTGTGACATGCAGCACGCACGGGGGGACGTGCGTGATGAGGAAGATGTACCCAGGCAGGGGCTGGGGTGGGGCGGGCAGGTACCAGGCACCACTGCCAAGCTCTCCATGCCATTACCTCAAGCATCACAATGACCTCATGTGAATTATCAGTATTACTGTTGCTGCCCTCATTTTCAGATAAGAAAAAATGAAGCCCAAGAGTTCACTGAGGTGGACATGAGCCAGGTCAAAAGAGCTGACCCCCCAAATTACCAGTAGCTGCAGGTGGTAACTGGAACCAGAAGAGTCGAGACCATCAAGACAGAGACCGAAATGTATACACTGACCGGGTGGCAATCAAACCCCAGTCACCCTCGCATTTAAGAGCCTAGGAGAAGGGGCTGAGCATGCTGAGACGGTCGAGGGGCGGTGGGTTTTCACGGCTGCCCTTCACCCCTCTGAGGGCCATGCGGATCCTCCCTGCTGGGGCTGCTCTGCACGGTGAAGAGGCCCTCACCATCTCTCCCAACAGAGAGGCTGTCTTCTCACAACCTGCATGTCCTCCTCCACACAGGTGTCAGGGTGATCCCGCCAAACACAGACTTCATCTCACCGTGGCCCCTTCCTCCGACCCAGGCACGTTTCACCCTCACATCTCCACCCACATCTCCCCACTCTCACTGTGTTCTCTGATTTCTGGGGGATTTCCTTACACTCTGCTTCTTCTTTCCTCCATCACTTTGTTCTCTCTTCCTTCCGTTTTGAATCCAGCTTCTATGGCCACCTATTCCCCCTCCAATTCATTTAAAACCCTCTTATTTCATCTTAGAAACCTTCTCTAAGCAGAGTCTAGATGAGTTCCCGTGTTCCACACTGCCAATAACTTCGTGTACACATGCGTCCTTACAATAACCAAGTACCGCTGTGTTTTCAGGCCTGTCTTCCCTGACAGTCAGCCCTTTAAAACACCACCTCAGCCTGCCTGACCTCTGTCCCACCAGCACCTGACGCAGAGCTCAGCACAGGGCGTGTAGCATGTGGCCCTGGTGGATGAATGAATGAATGACAGGAATGACTCATCAATCCATCCTCCCCTTTCCTGGCAGAGTGGTTTTTCTAAAGTGCAAATCTGATCATAATATGGAGAGCTAAATCCCTTTCAATAGCTGCTGACAGCCATCAGGATGACGTCCAAACTTCCTTCGTCACATAAAAGGTTCTCCTCAACCTGCCCAGCACCACACCTCTCCGTTTCTGTCTTCCGCTACACACCCCGCTCTCTGAGCCCCGATAACCATCACAACCCCGTCACACCAGAGCCAGCACACCCTCCACGCTGGGCTGCCCTCAATGTCCTTCTCCACTGCTCACCTGGAGACCAGCCAGCCCCTTTCTCAGGAGTCAGCTCAAACACTGCCTCTGAGTCCCAGATCTGTTTACACAGCTGTCTGCTTGGCTTGGCTATTTCAAAAGCACCTACACGCCCCAAAACTGAGCATGAGCCCATGACCAGGCCCACCCTGCCCCTGCCAAGGAAGAGAACTCCTTTCCTGTCCCACACTTTCCCACTCGGCTGCGACCCCACTGTCGATCCAGACGCCTGCAGCAGAAACCCCATCTCCTTTCTCCACGTCCTCCACCACCGAGTACCAGCCTTCTCCAGCTCCAAATAGCTCCGAGATCCACCCAGCGCTCTCGGACTCTATGCCATCACCTGATCCAAGCCATCACCGCATTTCTCTTGGACTAGTGTGACACTGACCTGTTTGACCTGTTTCCACGCCAGCCCCCGCTTCAACACCGCTCCCCGAGGGGGACTGGGGTGAAGATCTAACATCTCACGCCTCTCTTGCTCTCCCCACCTGCCATTCTCCACAGGCTCCCCGCTCCCCTGAAGACCAACGCCAAACCTTGCCACGATGCATGGCCTGCGTGCCCAGGCTCCTCTGACCACCGCGCCTGCCCGGTTTCCTCTGCCGTCAGCGGTCACATCCCCCACCCCCCGCCAGCTCCCACTCCTCCTCCGGATCTCTGCAGCTCCCCAGGAAGTCTCCTCCAACACCCCTGCAGTCTAGGTCAGTCTATGACCTCAAAGAATCGCATTCCTTTTCTTCATAGCTTTTGTCCCAGTTGTTTGAATCAGAGGGCTTTGTGTACAGATTATAAATCCCATGAGAGAAGGACCATGTCACTACGTGCTGTGGCCCAGCACTTTGCGGGCTCAGAGAAGGCACTCAGGAGTATTTGTTTTGCAAGTTACACGCGCATGGAGCGTTCGCTCATCACAACTCCCGGGTAGAAGTGGCCTTGCCCCTCCAGTGGGCTCCAGAGCTCCTGGTGGGAGGCTGGCGCAGCACGGAGCTGGGCTGCGAGACCTCTGTGCTGGCAGGATGTGGCATTGACATGTCCCTTCCTGCTGGACCCGTGCGCTCCCTGCTGGAGGAAGCTCTTTCATTACGACCCCTGACACCTGACTGACGCTCAACAAATATCTCACGATGAAAGGGCTCACTCCTTGGATGAGTAGACCTGGGTGCTACCATTCAAAAGGGCAAAAAGTTCTCAGTGGTAAACACAAGGGCAAGGAAATCTGATGGGTTTCCAAACTGGGGCTGTTGAGTCGAGGGTAAAAAGCTCCAGAAAAGAGAAGACCCCCTTTCCTGTCGGCAGTCTCTAAGTTGGAGGCTCTGGCAGGCAGGACCTGTGGGTGACTGACGTCAGGAAGAACCTCAGCTCCCGTCACTGGACACGACCTGAGAGCCCATAGCCACCGCTCACATGCTGCAGGAAAAAAATCCCTGTGCTTGGTAGAGACTGGACTAAAAGTCTTTTTTTTTTAATTCAATTTATTTAATTTAAAATAAATTAAGTATCTTTTGAACAGCTATTACATGAACATTCAGAACAAGAAAAACAGATCCAGAGAGGACCCACCAAGCAGCCCTGGGGAGCCTGCAGGCAACTGTCCTGCTCACGGCTCACGTTAGATCCCAGGGAATAATGATACGCTATAAGGACAGTCCAGTCCCATTTGTTTCAATAAGTGACCCTTCAGTCAAAAAGATAAACATCCGTGATCTACTGACATGTGACCCCCGAGTGTCAATCACTGCCCAAAAAAGCAGGCAAGTTAAACCAGCTGAGTGTATAATTTGGTTCTTGCAACAGTTGCCAGATTGATCGGCAATGCCTAACAGGAAAAGGGGCTGTGTTCTAATAATGACAACAAGAAAAAGACATCGCGCTATTTTGGGAGACACTTGCAAACCCTGAAAATAACTTATCTGAGAGCCACCACGTTGCAAGTTCAAGGGCATACCTTGGAAGACACACCAGGCCACGCCTTTGCTCGTGGCCTAGACGAGGAAAATCATGGAGATGAAAAGCACTGGGGCTCGGAATGAGGGAGTCCGGGACCCCTCTCCCACCGGCATGTTCCACGTACTGTGTCCCTGAACTAGGAAGCAAGGACTCACTTAATGTGAGCCTGCAGCTCAACAACCAGCCCTCAGGAAGGCCGGTGACTTCCCCGGATGGATTGATTAAGTATCCAACGAATACTGAAGGACCACCTACTCTTAGGGGCACTGGAGTGACTCAGTGAGTCCCTGCCCTCCCAGTGGGCAGGGGCCAGGAGGCAGGGAGCCGGGGGGGAGCCAGTTCCCCACCCCCACTGTTTAACACAGGATCAGCAGTTGCCTTCCCTGCAAAGCTCTGCCTCCTGCCAGCGTCCACAGCACGTCCACAGAGTGAGCCCATTAGGACTGCCCGTCAGAGGGAGCAGAAATCCACGGGTAACGCCAGAAGCTCTGAATCTCATCCGAGCTGCTCAGCTTCAGAAGGAAATCAGGTCCCTCACTCGGCGACGCCAAAGAAAACCAAGTATTACATGTTTAAAAAAAGAAAACCCCAGTCAAACTATTGGTACTATTTCTGAAAGCATCCTCTTGGGGTCTGGGAGCCCACGGACAGCGGAGAAGCTCCGCCTTCGCTGAGAAAGGGCGGCCCCATGTGGCGAGACCGAGGAACTGCAGTGCTGTGCGTCTCCCAGTCTCCCGGCCTCTTTTCTAGAAGCTGCTGCCCCATTCACTAGCCAAGATGGAGCGCAGCTGCCAGGAGACCAGACCACCCTGAGGGCTGGGACAAGAGCACGTCCTGTCGCTGCAAACACAAGTTAGAAGCAGCCCTCACGCACTGAGTGCTCAGGATGTGCTGTTTTTAACGTGTCTGGGGCGTAAATCACGGGCTGTGAGTTGATACCACGTACGAAGCTATCATCCCATCTTACAGGTGAGGATGTTGAGGCCTGGAGGAGGTGGTGACTTGCTGGGAAGTCTCAGAGCTAACAACTGAGGACCTGGAGCCCGGGCAGGCTCCACCAGGAGCAGGCAGGCCTGGCCCCTGCCCCACTCTCCCCTCTCATGACACAGAAGAAAGAAAGAATCCTCTGCAGGCGTCACGGGGCCCTGGCTGTGCTCCTCGCAAGCACCGTCTCTCCTCTTCACACACTCAGGGTAAATCTCATCCTCGTTTCACAGACTCAGAAGCTGCGGCTCCGGGAGGTGAGGTGGCTCTGCCCAACGGCACAGCTGGCGGGGAGCAGAGGGAGGACCCACCCTCGTCCTGCGGCTCCAGGCCCAACTGGTCCTTCAGTGACATCACGCGGCCTCAAGAGAGGCGCAACAAGGGGCTCAAGCTCCAAACCCAAGGGAAGCATGGCCAGTGGGCAGAGGGAGGGAGCAGGCAGATGCGAGCATGAGCCCAGCTGAACAGGCCACCAGGGGCCCAGAGCAACCTGCCACGCAGCGATGCCAACCCAGGAAGCCTGGCTCCCAACATGCAAGAGCCTCGCAAAGGCCGACCGGGGCTCCGGCGGCTCGGAGTCCAAGGCGTCTCTCCCTACAGACGCCGCCCTCCCCGCCGCTGCATCCCCACCGTGCACAGTGCTGCCCGCCAGCCCTCCGTCACCACGCCGGCCCCCCACAACGGACACCCCACCTGCTCCGAGCGCACGGCCTGCAGCCAAGTAGAGCCTTGCTCACTGCTCCCCACTATACCTACAGGCCCCATGAGAAACTGGCAGCAATTGAAATAATCTGTTGCTGCAGGAAAGACCCAAATGAAGGAGGCAGGACGCCCAGTCTGCCACCTGCCTCCAGCCTCACCTGCCCCACGCAGTGTGCTGGCGCTCCGTGGCCGCCCTCAGGGCCAGCTGCACGAAATGCCTCAGCACTTCCCCCAGCCGGTCTGCAGTTCCCAGTCCTCTGGGCTGTTCACACGCCGTGTGCACAGCCTGGAAGGCTTCTCCGTGCACTCCAACCCAGTCTGTGTCTGGTTTTTATCACTGGGCTTCGTCTCAGTCCGAGTTCCATAGACGCTTCCCAGGTGGCACTAGTGGTAAAGAATCTGCCTGCCAATGCAGGAGACGCAGGAGACAGTGCGTTCGATTCCTGGGTCAGGAAGATCTCCTGGAGAAGAAAATGGCAACTCACCGCAGTGTTCTTGCCTGGAGAATCCCATGGACAGGCTAGCCTGGCGCTGCAAGAATCGGACAAGACGGAGTGACTGAGCCCACAAAACAGAAGGAACGGAAAGGTAAGGCCAAGAGCCTGTCAGCCAGGGTCTGAGAAGAGACTTGTGAGAAGAGAACTTAGAAATCAAATGTAAAAGAAGATCCCGGACGCATTAAGAATGAGAACATTTTCTGAGAAACTATCTCGCCTAATAAAATTGTCTCAATTAATGAAAGAGCTGCTAACTTGAAGCATGAGTGACGACATGCAGAACTGAGAAAGAGGAAATCACTGTGTCCCTCATTCTGAGCGTGAGACAAGTGGGGGACGTGGACGCTGCCCAGTGGCTCGGGGGCAGGAGATGCGCGAGACCCGCTTCTCAGCCCTGACTCGCCTCTCACAAGTGTCACAGCCGAACTTTGTGAAGCAGCTCCACGAGCTGCCGCCTTCACCCCCAGGGCTCTGCAGTCCGTCAGAGGCCGCTCCCGCCCACGGCCACTACCTAAGCCTCCCGCTCACCTCCTGAGGTCGTCCACAGCTGCTGGGTGGCCAGGCTCAGGGGACACTGTCCTCACTCCCCCCGACCTCCCCACGGTCAATCCAAGTTTCCCCGATTTGAGGCCCCTTGGCCCCTGTGACCCTCCCTTCCTCCTGCTTCCTCTTCTCCCTCTTCCGTGAATCCCTCCCTGTCGCCTCGTCCCTCGGACACCGCTGGGGCAGAACCCAGCACGGCCCAGCCCCCCCGCAGGTCACACTCCGAGCAGGCCACTCTGCAGCGTCCATTCCTCTGCCTGTGCCCCCGGCCAGGCCTCTCACTCTGGCTCAGACCCGTCCTGAGCCACGGACTCGTCTGCACCAGCCGCTTCCGTGCTCCAGGCCTTGGGGTGTCCCAGGTGCAGCTCCCGCGCTGGACGCGCTTCCCAAGCCCCTCTCCACTTAGCCGTTAGCTGCCATCGCCCGCACTCAACAGGTGAACCTTCCAGAGGGCCGCTCGTCCGAAATCCCCCAACTGTAACAGTTGCTACTCGAGCTGGTTGGAGTCCAAAACCCGCGCTCTCTCCACCGACCGCTCGAGACACAGGAGGCAGCCCAAGCAAGCACACACCAGTCCAGGTCTCAGCCGCCTCCGTGGGGCAGGGGCGGAGCTGGACAGACCCCCGGGGCAAGGGCTGGGTCCTGGGGCAGCACCTCCTCTCCTGGGCCTCAGCCCACTGTCCTGGCTTTAGGAGGACAACAGGCGTGAGGGTGAGAGGTGCCGCGCAGAGAAATGACTCCGTCCCAAAGACAGACAGCGGCTGTCCACGAGCCCTCTGCGCAGGGGCGACTACAACTCCAAGGGCCCCCGGTCTGAGGCGGACGGGGCTGCCCACCCCTCTGCGGGGGCATGTCCCCCGCGGCGCCTGCCTCCCGCCGAGGCAGCCCACCCCACTCTGTGGGAGCCTGCCCCCTGTGGGTGCATGTCCATCATGGCGAAGGGGTGCAAAGACCAGCGCTTTGGAGATCTTTTCAGCAGAGCGACAAACGCAGCAACAGAGAACATAGTGGTGGAAATATACAGGAACAAGGCAACGAAGGGAAGGAACCCAAGCCTGTTTCACCAGAGCTAATCCTGCGGCTTAGGGCCTTCCCACGGCCCCCTGGGGACCTCAAGCAGGGAGGGAAAAGCCATCATCGGGTCATCTGGGCACTTCCAGGTATTCACTCAAGATCCCCACCTCACTCACAGCATCCTTCTCACGGTTCATGTCCCACTCTGTGCGACCCCACGGACTGCAGCCCGCCAGGCTCCCTGTCCATGGGATTCTGCAGGCAAGAATGCTAGAGTGGGTTGCCATGCCCTGCCTCCAGGGGATCTTCCTGACCCAGGGATCGAACCTGTGTCTTCTGCATCCCCTGCATTGGTGGGCGGGTTCTTTACCACTGCACCACCTGGGAAGCCCCGTAATATTCCTGCACATAAATATCACAGTAACAAATAAAGCTGCACCACTAACAGCAGACATAAACAGACAGGTGGCAGTATGGGAGAGAGGAAGTACTCTAAAAGAAAAAACACTAAATAAATGCTGTAACATTATTCATTTACTCATCCATCCATTGACAACAGTGAAGCTTTACTCTATGCACATATATACTCATATATATGTACGTATGAAATTAAGTAGACAGCTACTCAAGATTAATCCCTCTGGAGGAACAGATCTAAAAACCCTTTACTTACAGTCACTGAAGGTGACGGTGATTATCTATGCTGACAACTGGAGGCCCTGTAAAATCGTGTAAGAGTTATTAATAGGACCATAAAGAGGCAGATCGCAAAGTAACCACAGAGTCAAACAGCACGTGAGCGAGCGGAGGTCCCCGCCACGAAGGCTCTCCCACCCCCTACAACGCCCCTCACACGCACTCCTGACCCTGGCCATCCCTGGGGGGACAGAGGGCTCCGGGAGCCGCAGGAACCAGCTGGGACATCACCTGCGCCATGTCCTGATGCAGGAGAAGTAGCTACACCCGGTGACACATTAGAAGTGAGGATTGGGTGTGGAAAACGGCCCTGCCGACCCAAGGACCGCCGGGCCAAGGATCAAAGATACAGAACATCAGGTCTTGTCTCTGAGAGGAGCCTGGTTGAGTGGGAAGGGCTGAAAATTAACAGAACTGACAACTGCTACAGGTGCTGTGTGGAAAAGGCTTGAACTCAGAGAAAAGCTGAGCTACCCTCAAGGACAAATAATGGGGATTCGGGGCAATGGGTGCTGTGGGAGGAACAAAGGAAGAAGTGTCTCCTTGCTCAGGAAAGGAGAAGCAGGCTGAGGAAGTGCCACTGGGCTGGACCTGGAAGTGTGAGTCCATCTGAAAAGAGCGAAACCCAGCGGAGCACGCCGCGATGAGCAGGATTCCACGGAGAAGAGAGGAGAAGACGGCCACAGCACATAACGCTGAGAGGCCAGAATCACATCAGATTTACAAAGACCTCTGCTGCTCATCTGAACTGTCTCTGGCAGACAATGGAAGGAGATTTAAGAAAAGAGTCACCTAATTAGATTTTAGTTTTATAAGAGATACAATAATAATAACAGCAGTTGACATTTTCTGGGCACTTAGCTGAACGCCATGCTAACTCTTCTCCATGAATTTAGGAAGTCTCCAGCCCACAGCAAGCAGGCAACAAAGTCAGCTCCTGCTGTTGTCACAACCAACACCCTTTAAAGACAGACAAGAAAATACTATCATTCCCAATTCTACAGACAACTAAACTGAGGTTCGGGGAGATTAACACTATAGATCAAGGTCAACAGCTATGAAGTGGTTGGGTACTACAGTCTGACTGCAGACACTGCCTCCAAACCACAATGCCTGCTGGCAGTGGGGCAGTGAATGGGCCAGAGGGGGGAACCTGAAGCCAGAGGCGCAATGAAGAGGCTCACAATCCTTACAGCCAAAGACCCGAACATGCGAGATAACAGCTGTGGAGACAGACTGAGAAGTCACCTCCCGCCCTGGACAAGCAAAGACAACATGCCGTTCTATGGGGTCTGCAGTCTTATTGCATTCATACTGACCTGCATACACCATCAACTAACTAATAAGACTGACAAACACTTTACAATCACAAGAAGGAGGGAAGCAGGGGGCAAACAGATGTATCGGGAGAACCACAAACTAGAACGCTTGGATTAAAGCCACCTCCTGTTTAGACCTCTCCTGTCTTATCACTGACCAAAGCACCATCATTGGAGCATAAACCTTCGGTCTTCCACTCACCTGCAGTGGGACACCTGCCGATCTAGCAGCACTGGCTAGCCCTGTTCCGGAGTGTATCTACAGATCAGGGCTTAACCTCAGCTACCCACACGCTGAGAATATACACCAGGAAGAAATGTCTGACTGAGACAGAAGAGTCTAGGGGTTGGGGAGACAGAACACGCTTCAAATCCTGGCTCTGTCGCTTCCTTATGAAATGGTAAGGGATTCGGCATCTCTGAGCTTCTGAAAGGATGAGCACCGTGCCATGCAGTTACGGGGAGCATTAGTAAAACAGAGCTCTGAAGCACCTGGCACAGCAGATGATGTGGTGAAGGCCCAGCAAATGCAGCCCACTACTAGAATTACTATTCAGAAGATGTTGGGGGGTGGCGGGCGGAGCATGCAATAGTGGGCGAGGAGAGAGGGGGGAAAAGGTTTAGCACAAGGATTTTTTTTTAAACCGAGATGTAATTCAGATGACATACAATTCACCCTTCAGAAGTGTTGTACAATCCAGCAGCCCTTAGTGCATTCACAGACTCTGCCAGCATCAGCACTACCTAACTTTAGGGTACCATCATCACTCCCAGAAGAGATCCTCTACCCAGTAAGTGACCAGTCCAAGTTCCCCCTCCCTTCCCCAAAACCCTGGCAGCCACACATCTGCTGTCTCTAAGGATTTGCCGAGTCTGGATATTTCCTATAAATGAAATCAGACAGCATGTGACATTTGGGCATTGACTTCTTTCACTGAGCAAATATTTTCAAGACTCATGATGTCACAGTATGCATCAGAACTTCTCTTATGGCTGAGTAACATTCCACCTCACGGATGCCCAACAGTCCGGTCCTCTGTTCATCAGCTAAAGGACACCTGGGTTGTCTCCACTACTTGACTATCATGAACGACGCTGCTGTGAACATCCAAGGACAAGTCTGTGTGTGGATGCATGCTTCCAGTTCTCTTGGGCATATTCCTGAGGGTGGGACTGCTGGGTCACACGATGATTTAAGTTTAGTTTTTTGGGTAATTGACAAACTGTTTTCTAATGCTGCTAGGAGTTGTTTTTGACTGTAACCTAAAGTCTGTGATATTTTAAAAGCTCTTTAGAATGCAATATTGAATAGAAAAAGGAAAATGCGGCAGTAGTGATTTTGGTGTTGCCTGGTTTCAATCACCAAATCGCAGGATCCACCCAACACAGTTCCCAGTGGATAACCACCCTTCCTCGAGTCCATGGAAAAAGCACACACAACTAGCAGAAAAATCAGTCAACAAAGGGATGCCAAAGGAAACTTATCGAACAGCTTCCAAAGTAACTGGTTTTTGAATTATGGATTTCTATTATGCTGAGAGTAAGGTGTTTTTTTTTCTTCTGAGGGAAAGCAAGCAAGCAAATTGGCACCAGAATTGTCACAATAGGTTTTTAGACTTATATAGCATAATTAATTTATTCCTTATGCAATTAAGCAAGCAGTAATGCTCAACTTAAATGTCTGGTTGGCCTCTGATGATAATTAGATTCCAGCATATCTCCTGCTTTAAATCCATCACCCAAACAGACTCTACACATGGACATCACCAGATGGTCAATACCAAAATCAGACTGATTATATTTTTTGCAGCCAAAGATGGAGAAACTCTATACAGTCAGCAAAAACAAGACGAAGAGCTAACTGTGGCTCAGATCGTGAACTCCTTATTGCCAAATTCAGACTCAAATTGAAGAAAGCAGGGAGAACCACTAGACCATTCAGGTATGACCTAAATCAAATCCCTTATGATTATACAGTGCAAGTGACAAATAGATTGAAGGGATTAGATCTGATAGACAGAGTGCCTGAAGAACTATGGACAGAGGTTCATGACATTGTACAGGAGACAGGGATCAAGACCATCTCCAAGAGAAAAAAAAAATGCAGAAAAGCAAAATGGCTGTCTGACAATGCCTTACAGATAGCTAAGAATAGAAGAGAAGCGAAACGCAAAGAAGAAAACGAAAGATATATCTATTTGAATGCAGAATTCCAAAGAACAGCAAGGAGAGATAAGAAAGCCAGCGATCAATGCAAAGAAATAGAGGAAAACAACAGAATGGGAAAGACCAGAGATCTCTTCAAGAAAATAAGAGATACCAAGGGAACATCTCATGCAAAGATGAGCACAATAAAGGACAGAAATGGTATGGACCTAACAGAAGCAGAAGATATTAAGAAGTGGTGGCAAGAATACACAGAAGAACTGTACAAAAAAGATCTTAATGACCCAGATACCACGATGGTGTGATCACTCACCAAGAGCCAGACATCCTGGAATGCAAAGTCAAATGGGCCTTAGGAAGCATCACTATGAACAAAGTGAGTGGAAGTGATGGAATTCCAGTTGAGCTATTTCAAATCCTAAAAGATGATGCTGTGAAAGTGCTGCACTCAATATGCCAGCAAATTTGGAAAACTCAGCAGTGGCCACAGGATTGGAAAAGGTTAGTTTTCATTCCAATCCCAAAGAAAGGCAATGCCAAAGAACATTCAAACTACCACACAATTGCACTCATCTCACACACTAGCAAAGTAATGTATAAAATTCTCCAACAAGGCTTCAACAGAACTTGAACTGAGAACTTTCAGATGTTCAAGCTGGATTTAGAAAAGGCAGAGGAACCAGAGATCAAATTGTCCACATCTGCTGGACCATAGAAAAAGCAAGAGAGTTCCAGAAAACCATCTACTTCTGCTTTACTGACTGTGTCAAAGCCTTTGACTGTGTGGATCACAACCAACTGTGGATAATTCTTAAAGAAATGGGAACACCAGACTACCTCCTGAGTAATCTGTATGCAGGTCAAGAAGCAACAGTAAGAACTGGACATGCATGCAACAATGGACTGCCTCCAAATCAGAAAGGAGTATGTCAAGGCTGTATATTGTAAACCTGCTTATTTAATTTATACGCAGAGTATATCATGTGAAATGCCAGGCTGGATGAAGCACAAGCTGGAATCAAGACTGCCGGGAGAAATATCAATAACCTCAGATATGCAGATGATACCAACCTTATGACAGAAAGAGGAACTGAAGAGCCTCTTGATGAAAGTGAAAGAGGAGAGTGAAAAAGTTGGTGAAACTCAACATTCAAAAAACTAAGATCATGGCATCTGGTCCCATCACTTCATGGAAAATAGATGGGGAAACAATGGAAACAGTGACAGACTTTATTTTCTGGGCTCCAAAATCACTGCAGATGACAACTGCAGTCATGAAATTAAAAGATGCTTGCTCCTTGGAAGAAAAGCTATGATCAACCTAGACAGTGTATTAAAAAGCAGAGTCACTACTTTGCCAACAAAGGTCCATCTAGTCAAAGCTATGGTTTTTCCAGTAGTCATGTATGGATGTGAGAGTTGGACTATAACAGCTGAGCACTGAAGAATTTATGCTTTTGAACTGTGGTGTTGGAGGAGACTCTTAAGAGTCCCCTGGACTGCAAGGAGATAAAACCAGTCAATTCTAAAGGAAATCAGTCCTAAATATTCATTGGAAGGACTGATGCTGAAGCTGAAACTCCAATTCTTTGGCCACCCGATGCAAAGACTTGACTGATTTGAAAAGACCCTGATGCTGGGAAAGATTGAAGGCAGGAGGAGAAGGGGACGACAGGGGATGAGATCGTTGGATGGCATCACTGACTCAATGGACGTGAGTTTGAGCAAGCTCCAGGAGTTGGTGATGGACAGGGAGGCCTGGCGTGCTGCAGTCCATGGGGTCACAAAGAGTCAGACACGACTGAGCGACTGAACTGACTGAGCTTTGGACTTTTTGTGAGGCACACTTATCACCTCTCAGAGTGCGACCATGCACCTATAACTTCTATGAGACCACGAGGCTGTAATTTCTGGAATGTACTGAGGATTCTTCGTGTGCACAGCAAACTTATGCTGAAGATCAGAAATAATAAGAGAAAGGCATTCAGCACTATCTCTGGCACATAGGAGGTAATCAATAAACTGAAACTGAAACTAAACACACACTTAAACTAAGCAGTGAGTGTCGATGCCAAGCATTGTTGGGCTGTGCTCTGGAGGCAAACGCATGAAAGCCATTCCCGCTCTTAAGAAGCTGAAAGCCTGATGGGGAGGCAGGGAAGGAGGCAATTACGACTCAGTGGGAGCTGAGTAAGTCCATCAACAAAAACGCAGGGCAGCACCGAACACATCAGCAGGGTGAATGGCGAGAGAACCAAGTCAAAGAGGGCTTCTCTGAGCGCAGGAAAGCTGTTTTAATCCATTTTACTGAGAATCATTAACAGGCAATAAAACGCTGCCACATTAAGCAGACAGAACAACAGCTTTAATAAATGAAACTGCTGGTGTGACCACCAGCACAATTCACACGTAGAATATTTTCAGGTCCCCTCCTAGTTCTCGCCTCCTGTCAGCGCCAGTGTCTGTCCGCCCATGGTCTCCAGCAACGGAGACCTGCCTCCTTGTCATGACAGTTTAGTCTTACACATTCCTGGATTCCTTAATCATACAGCATGCATTCTTGTGTTTGGAATGTTTCTGAGATTTATCTGTCATGCTGGGACTATCAGCAGTTTAAACCATTTTACAGCCACTGTATGGATATATCACAGTTTGATCCTCATTTATCTGGTCACAGACATTTGTGTATTTTTCTTTCCAATTTGGGGTTACTATGAATGAAGCTGCTCTAAACCCAGCCAAGTCTCTATGTGAATCTATGTTTTCACTTTTCGAGGGAAAATATCTAGAACTCCCGCGTCACAAAGATAACTGTGTAGGCAATGGCTAGAGAGTCCTCCAAAGCAGGTGCACTATTTAACATTCTCACTGATAAGGGTGGAGAGTCCTGGCTCCCCCACCAGGCTCCTCACCAACGCTGGGAATGATCACTGGTCTTCACCTCGGTCTCTAACAGGCGACAGTGTGCCCCAGCACATGGCCAGTCTATGTCTCCCTACCGAGCACACAGTCCCGAGGTCTCCGTGTGCGGACCTGCCACTCAAGCATCTTCTCTGACGCATTAGTTGCTCAGTTTCTTTCCCATTTTAAAATCAGGTTCTCCTTATTGTTGAGTTGAAGAGTTCTGCTTGTTTGTTTGTTTTTTAATATATTCTGGACAAGTACTTTAACAGCTGTTATGTTTTACAAATACTTAACTCTAAGGATAAAGCGTCTATTTTCATTTCCATAAAAGTGACTTTAGAAGAGTAGGAATTTTCAATTTTCATGAAGTCTAACTTATCATTTTGTCCTTCACATTTCAAGCTTTGTGCCCTGAGAAATTTTTGCACACCCCAAGATCAAAGATTTTCCCTGATGTTTTCTTTGATAAACCTTACCACTTTAGCATTTATATTCCAGATCTATGATCCATTTTGATTCAACTTTTATGTGTGTGTGGACTAAGTCTCAAAGTTGCTTTTTGGCATGTGAAAGTGAAAGTCGCTCTGTCATGTCCGACTCTTTGCAACCCCATGTACTGTATGGTCCATGGAATTCTCCAGGCCAGAATAATGGAGTGGGTAGCCTTTCCCTTCTCCAGGGGATCTTCTCAATCCAAGGATCAAACCCAAGTCTCCCGCATTGCAGGTGGATTCTTTACCAGTTAAGCCACCAGGGAAGCCCAAATATATTGGAATGGGCAGACTATCCCTTCTCCAGAGAATCTTCCTGACCCAGGAATCAAACCAGGGTCTCCTGCACTGCAGGCAGATTCTTTACCAGCTGAGCTACTATATGGGTTAATTAACTGTTTCAAGCATCATTTGTTGAAAAAGTTCATCATTTCCCCCTTTCAATTACCTTGGCACATTTGTCCAAAATCAACTGAATTTATGTATATATAGGTCTACTGCTAGACTCCATATTTTGTTTTCATTAATCTATGTGTTTAATCTTATGCCAACACCATACTGTCTTGATTACTGTGGCTTTGTTGTCTGGGGTGTGTCAGGTCCAATGCACTTCCACATAAATTTTAGAATCAGGTTATTAATTTCTTTATAAAATAAGCCTGCTGGAACTTAATCTAAGGATTAATTTGGAAAGAACTGATCTAATATTAAGAATCATCTTAACATTAGGTATTACTACCCAGGAATAAGCAGACACATTACTTTGCCAACAAAGGTCTGTCTAGTCAAGGCTATGGTTTTTCAGTAGTCATGTATGGATGTGAGAGTTGGACTATAAAGAAAGCTGAGCGCTGAAGAGTTGATGCTTTTGAACTGTGGTGTTGGAGAAAACTCTTGAGAGTCCCTTACACTGCAAGGAGATCCAACCAGTCCATCCTAAAGGAAATCAGTCCTGAATATTCATTGGAAGGACTGATGCTAAAGCTGAAACTCCAATACTTTGGCCACCTGATGTGAAGATTTGACTCATCTGAAAAGACCCTAATGTTGGGAAAGATTGAAGGTGGGAGGAGAAGGGGACAACAGAGGATGAGATCGTTGAATGGCATCACCGACTCAATGGACATGAGTTTGGGTAAACTTCAGGAGTTGGTGATGGACAGGGAGGCCTGGCATGCTGCAGTCCATGGGGTACAAAGAGTCAGACATGATTGAGTGACTAAACCGAACTGAACCCAGGAATATGTACAACTCAATATCTTTATTTATTTGAGTATTTTTCTGAAAGAAATTCTTGTAAATTTCAATGTATGGTTCTTATACATCTATTCTTACATCATTTGTAAATATATGATTTTTCGGTTGTTTTTGTAAATGGTATGGCATTTTTTATTTCATTTTCTAAATGTCTAGTAATATATAGAAATAAAATTGATTTTTTTATATTGACCTTGTATCCTATTATGCAGCTAAATTAACTGTTCTAGTACACTATCTGTAAATTCTTTAGGGCTTTCTATGTACATAAAAGTGTTTCAGGGAAATAAAGAGTTTTACATCCAGATTTCCAATCTATGGACTTACCATAATCTATCTTCAAATAATATTATTATGCATTTGTATACACAATTTAAGAACTTAACACCACATATTTCCATTTCTCCCTTCTACTCTATTTCTGCCATAATTTTTTATATCTTTTGAAACAATAAAACAGGTGTTTTTGCTTACAATATGATTAATTTTCTCTTAAGAAAGTTTTTAAATTTCTAAGAATAAGCATTTTAATTTACCTGTATTCCTACTCTTTCCAATACAAGTCAAGATGGGCATCACTGATATCTTCCACCTGAAGCACCCCCTTTATGCTCTCTTGCAGACCAAGTCTTGAATAAAGATGAACTCTCTCGACATTTGTCCCTAGAGCTTTATTTCGTCTTCTTTCTTTGAGGATATTTTTGCTGGATATAAAATCCTAAATTAACAGTTATTTTCTTTTGCCAAGTAAAAGATGGCATTCCATGGTCTCCGGTTGCATTCTTTTCTGACAACCATTACTTGATGTCTACATTAAGTACATTACATAATGTCTATAATCATTCCTTTTGTTTCCATAGGGTGTATACTTTTTCTCTGGATGCTTTAAAGGTTTCCCTCAATACAACCTGTTCACAGCAATTTGATTATGATGTGCTGTTCTCTGTCTTTATTCTGAGTGGGGTTTGTTAAATAAGCTTCTTGGATCTGAGGATTTATCATTCTCATTAAACTTGAGAAGTAAAAACTTGATGTACTCATTCAATTAAGAGTTCACTGTTTCTTAGGCTATCATTCATAATCTCTCAATACTTTTCTCTCCAGAATTTTTCCCTGTTCACTATTTCTGGAACTCCTATTAGACATATATTGAAGTGAAGTGAAGTCGCTCAGTGGTGTCCAACTCTTTGCAACCCCATGGACTGTAGCCTACCAGGATCCTCAGTCCCTCCTAACTCCTGTTTGGATCATCAAAAAAGCAAGAGTTCCAGAAAAACATCTATTTCCATTTTATTGACTATGCCAAAGCCCTTGACTGTGTGGATCATAATAAACTGTGGAAATTTCTGAAAGAGATGGGAATACCAGACCACCTGCCCTGCCTCTTGAGAAATCTGTATGCAGGTCAGGAAGCAACAGTTAGAACTGGACATGGAACAACAGACTGGTTCCAAATAGGAAAAGGAGTCCATCAAGGCTGTATATTGTCACCCTGCTTATTTAACTTATATGCAGAGTACATCATGAGAAACGCTGGGCTGGAGGAAGCACAAGCTGGAATCAAGATTGCTGGGAGAAATATCGATAACCTCAGATATGCAGATGACACCACCCTTATGGCAGAAAGTAAAAAAGAACTAAAGAGCCTCTTGAAAGTGAAAGAGGAGAGGGGAAAAAGTTGGCCTAAAGCTCACCATTCAGAAAACTAAGATCATGGCATCCGGTCCCATCACTTCATGGCAAATAGATGGGGAAACAGTGGCTGACTTTATTTTTCTGGGCTCCAAAATCACTGCAGATGGTGATTGCAGCCATGAAATTAAAAGACACTTACTCCTTGGAAGGAAAGTTATGACCAACCTAGATAGCATATTAAAAAGCAAAGACATTACTTTGCCAACCAAGGTCCATCTAGTCAAGGCTATGGTTTTTCCAATGGTCATGTATGGGTGTGAGAGTTGGACTATAAAGAAAGCTGAGTGCAGAAGAATTGATACTTTTGAACGGGGGTGTTGGAGAAGGCTCTTGAGAGTCCCTTGCACTGCAAGGAGATCCAACCAGTCCATCCTAAAGGAGATCAGTCCTGGGTGTTCACTGGAAGGACTGATGTTGAAGCTGAAACTGCAATACTTTGGCCACCTGCGAAGAGCTGACTCACTTGAAAAGACCCTGATGTTGGGAAAGGTTGAAGGTGGGAGGAGAAGGGGACAACAGAGGATGAGATGGTTAGATGGCATCACCGACTCGATGGACATGGGTTTGGGTAAACTCCGGGAGTTGGTCATGGACAGGGAGGCCTGTCATGGGATCGCAAAGAGTCGGACACGACTGAGTGACTGAACTGAACTCCTCTTTCACATTTTCCATCTGTCTTATGGAGACACATTCTGGGAGATTCCTTAAGCTCTATCTTCAAATTCACTTATCCTCTCCTCATTCTTCAATTGCATCTAGTCCTCTCTTTAACCCATCTGCTCTATGCTTTCAATTCTTTTTTACTTCAATAGTTATGTTTCTTTAATTTTAAAATTTTCATAATATACATTTGGTTCTTTTGCAAATCTGCCTGTTTTAGTTTCATACATGTGACTTCATTTCTTCTGCTACCATCCAGCTCATTTCCAACAGGCCTATTGAAAAGTCGCTTTCAGTCTATCCTATTATTTCTGGGTCCTGAGGCACAGATTCTCCCCATTTGTTTTACCTGTTCACAACAGTCTGTCTCTTCTTATAGTCTGTGGTCTCTGACTGTGCTCATCCTCTGCAGAAATGATCTCATGTGGAAAGTTCATGTGTCTCTGGCTGGGCGAGAACCTCTACAGAGCAGTTTTAGACCTGATTTGGTTGCTCCCTGCAGACTTCAGTGAAGCACTGACTTCCTGTGACTAACTCTCTGCATGCCCATGGTGCTGGGCCACAGCTTGCTTCCTGGCCACTCCCTCAATCTGGGTGCAGACTTTCCCAGTCCAATTTCAGGGAAGGCTTTCTGACTCAGCACCAAAGGCCTGCAGCCTGGAACGCCTTCTCCACGTCACCATCAGAAGCCCAGTGCTGGTGGGTGAAGTCACACACAAGGAGGCGATCTGGCTTTAGCGTGAATTTCCTTTCTGTTCTGGAAGCTGGAAATTGTACTCTCTAGGTTTCTAGTGTATGCATCTATCAAAAAATATTATAGTCTCCGGATGGAAGCAGGTGAGTGATTCAGAAGACTGTCTGTCAATGTATTTTCTACACATCTCAGCTAAATCAAAAGAATATGGCTTAGAAAGGCTGGCTTCCAAAAATAACTGCCCACTACTTTAGATTCAATTTCACAAATATTTCTGAAAATGGCTACTTGCCCAAGCTGTTATTCAACAGACAGAAAACAGTGTCACTACTGATGCACTAATGTCTGCTAATTCTTAAAGCACATGGCTCTGCCTTCATGCTCATTTCTAAAAGACTTAGTGCACACTGATCCACTGAACAGTGTCATTTCAGCAAATGTATCCTCAACCCCCTGTTTAGTCAGAGCACTTCCATCTCATTCTCAATAAATACCACCAGGAGCTGGCAGGACAAACCCTGTACCTCTTGACTACTGAATCCTGAGAGCTGACTGCAAGAAATTTCAGATTCGAAAAACACATCCTGTTGGCAACTTGGACCACCTTGACCTGGCCCTGCTCTTAACCCTGCGATAAGGCCGGACCCTTCCTGCTCATGCCAGGCCTGCAGAAACGGCCGAGGACGTCATCTAGTGAGCAGTGGTGGCAACAGCACCACCACAGCAAAGACTGCAGGGTGGCGGGGAACAGAACCAAAGCGCAAGTTTGGTAAGCCATCAAACGGCATCTAAGAGAAACCCTCTGCAGGAACCCCCAGGATACAATAGGTGGCTCTCTATTTCATAGGGCTACATGCTCTTCAAAAAGTAATATATGGGAGGGAAGGACTGGAAGAAAATTCTTCCCAGTTTGACACAGGGTGTGTGACTGGCAACAACAGTGCTCATTTTCGAGCTATTTTTATATTTTAAAATAACTCCAGATCACCAGCCCAGGCTGGATGCATGAGACAAGTGCTCGGGCCGGGTGCACCAGGAAGACCCAGAAGAATCGGGTGGAGAGTAGGGAGGGGGGATCGGGATCGGGGATACATGTAAATCCATGGCTGATTCATGTCAATGTATGACAAAAACCACTACAATATTATAAAGTAATTAGCCTCCAACTAATAAAAATAAATGAATACAATAACTCAAATGACCTAATTCTTAAAAACTATTTTATTACAAAGTAAAATATGTACAAATGATCCTAAAATCTGCATGGAACCCCAAATAGCCAAAGCAATCTTAAGAACAAATCTGGAAGGACCATATTTCCTCGTTTCAAACTATATTAAAAAGCTATAGTAACCAAAATAGAAGGGTGTTTACAAAAAAAAAAAAAAAGACACATAGGTCAGTCCAAGCTTCTACAGTCAATTAATTTACAATGGAGGAGTGAAAAACATACAATGGGGAAAGTACCATGACTTCTTTAACCCCAGAAAAGTGTGTTTATCTTCTGAGTCTCTTATTCACTTTCCTGACACCCCTTAAATGCTGGTGTCCCCAGCAAAAGGACCCACCTTTGCTCCTCTTTACGTCTCTCACTCATCCCAAGGAATCAGCACAATTCAGCCTCTATCCACAGGCTGGTCACCCCTAACTGGCTTCACCAGCCTGAAGCTCCCCTGGAGCTGCAGTTGAAATTTACTCCTTTAATAAACACGTCCACCTGGATGTCCAGCAGGCAGCCCTCTAGTCACCCACACACCGTCTGAAACCTGTCCCTCCCAGCTGTCACTATGGGGGGGCAGGGGGACACACCGTCTCCATCGGCCACGTGGCCCACGTGATGCCCCACCTCCTTCCAGAGCCCACCACACACACGGGAGCTGGTAACTGTCACTATGGGGGGGCAGGGGGACACACCGTCTCCATCGGCCACGTGGCCCACGTGATGCCCCACCTCCTTCCAGAGCCCACCACACACGGGGACTGGTGTCCAATCCCCTCCCCTCCTCCCCGAAGAATCATCTACCCCTGGGCTTTTTCGTAGCCCCCTAAACGGCCTGACACATGCCAGGCATGTGAGAGAAAGCAGGAAGAATGGACCATTTTCCTCCTGCCAGCCTCCTGCACGGGGCGGGGGGGGGGGGGGGGGGTAGACGGCCCTAAAGTAAGAGCCGGCGCATAACTCCTCGCTCACGAGGCTCTGCCGGCGCACTATTCCGTGAGATTAGCTGCTGCTGTCAAAGTATGACCGTTGTGACAAACTAGCAACCCGAGCGTCAAACCAGCAGAGTCGAGCTGTGAATCATGGTGCAGTTCTGTCGGGCAGTGACTTAAAAATAAGCTTGCAAGAAAGTCTTTCATGCAATGAGAAAAGTGCATGATAGACTTTCAGTGCAATGTGCAGAAGACAGAACTGTCCCTAAGGTCTGACCTCACCTACCTGAGAGGAAACAGAGAAACTGGGGGAAGGCCAGCACAGTGACCACAGCCCTCGGTTCTGGGTAGAGAGGCGGTGGGGACCACCCTGCCCGTCTCCTCTGCACAGTTCTTAACTTTCCAGATTTCTCCTACAAGGAGCTCCGTTACTTTTGTGATAGGCAGCACATATGAAGGAACAAACGCCAAGCTCTGCACTGGGTCCACAGCCCCAGGCACAATGCAGAGAGCAGAGGCCTTCGGGGGAGAGAGCCAGGGTCTGAATCTACTCTCTAGCACTGCCTCCCTCCAGGAAGAAATCACCCCCAGCCTGAGCCTCCCACCCTCTGAGGTAGGCTTCCACCTTCCACCCCTCCCAAAACACAGCAGGCATCTGATGAGATACCCCCAGTCCCCTTTGACATGTTACCCCTTAGAGCTGGGGTTAATCAAGAGACTAAGCCAGCTGTGCTTGTTCCCGCCCTGGGCTTTCGCACAGGTCCCTGGATGGGCTGTGACTACAAACCCAGACCCAGGCAACACAGGCCAAGCAGGCTGGGGACGTCGCCAAGCCCAGGAAAGAGGGTCCAGAGTACTGAAGCCAGTTTATGTGGAACACAGCCTCAGCTCCTGCAAAACTGATTCAGCCAGGTTCACTGGAGGGACCAGAAGCAACACGCAGGGAGTTCAACGGAACCTTTGCCACACAGGGGGCTATTATTAACCATCTTCCCTAACACAAGTAACTAGTGGCCACTACTTACTCGGTATTTTCCCCAGCCTTCCCAGAAGCGGCTTTTTAAATCGAGCAGGGAGACACCAAGTATTCTGCTGGGGAAAGATGGGTCTCAGCCCGTGCCACACAGACTCCATTCTTGAGCTACTTAGAGAAAAGTTTCTTAACACTATCTTAACTCCCTGGCTCAACGATCTCAAACCTGAAAATGCATTCCAAAGTGACTTTCTAATGGAGATTTTGGTCATTCCCCCAGAACAATACGTTTCAATGACGCACCCAACAGAAGGTGTAGGCTCTTGGAGATCTCAGCTTACAGTGGACTCCAGATCATTTCTAGCTCCTCCTTCAACAGAATCTGGAGCTTAATTCCCACCCTCCTTTCCCACCCCACCTCTTCATCACGGGCTGCACCTGGGGACTTGCTCCCAGAGACCTGAATATGGAGACTCTATTCTAGCAAACACTACACTGGCCTGGCAATGAGTCAACATCACTGACACATGTGATGCGAAGGGCAAGTCAGGTCTGTCTCATTATAAGAAAAAGATCAAAGGAGCCCAAATGAAGGAACAGCCTACAAAACACGTGACCAGCACTCCTTAAACGCGTCAAGGTCATGAAAAACAAGGGGAGACGGGGGAGTGGTCACCAAGTCGGGGAGGCCTGAGGACTGGTCTCACCAGGCTCCAGCCCCAGTTCCCAGGTGAACACTGCTGACCCCCCCGTCTGGCCTGACGGGGAACAGAACTGCTCCAAAACTGCACGGAGGCCGCCCACTGGCTGGTTTCTCCTGAGCACTCCCTTGATACTGGACACCTCTTCCAGAAAACACATCGGAGTCAGTTTCCATTCAGCTGTTCAATGCCCACTGCGGACACTGTCAGGAGAGCACCTCTGACTCCCCAGGACAGTCCTCATCTCCAACACTGTAACTCATCGTTTATGCATTCGGTCGGATGACAGGTCTTGATATTTAATGTGAAAACACAGTCATACTTTAAATGAGTCATTTTGATGCTGGCGACATTTTTTCCTTGTTTCATCTGACTCCCACTCAGGAGCGCATCCAAGCGGAAGAGGAGAGAAAAGGGCAGCGGCCAGGGATGGGGTGAGGCTCCAGGGGAACGAAGGCCTCGGGCGGTGAGGGCACGCGCCCCCTGAAGACACAGCATGCGGGGCCACAGCGGTGCCCCGGGGCCGGGGGAGGGACAGAGGCCACACACCTAACCCGGTACCACACCTACCACACCGTCAGAGCTGGGGGCAGGGGAGCACTGCGGGAAGGACACAGGCGAGACCGACTCAGCCAAGCCACTGTCGGCTCCGTAGCTGTCAGGAAGCGAGGGCCCTGCGCCTCAGTTTCCCCATTTCAAATGGAGATACAGTGCTGACAGGCTACAGCTTCTCGGCAAGATGTCAAGAGCGCATCTGCGCCGCGCCGCCTTTGCTGAATCAGTCTTCCACTGGCGCCTAACAAATCCCCACGACCTGGCAGCTAGAGGTTCCCCAGGGAGACGACAGGAACGAGCTTCAAAGACAGGACCTTTTCTCCACTGCTCTGCCAGGGGTTTGGAAATGTCAGGGAGCTGGTTTGTCCCTGCTGTCAGAGCACACCAAACCCTGGGGTGCGCTATCGCTTCCACAAGCAAGTCCAAATTTCTCCTGCAGTTAAGCTAACTTGCAGTGAGATGCAAACTGGTGTCCTGGGCCGTGCTGCTGAGAGAGAGCCCGCTGGCGAGGAGCAGCCTTTAGGGCCCCAGGCACCAAGAGTCACCCAGCAGAGCGAGCATGGGTGCTCTCCTCTGGGAGAGGTTTTAAATAAAATGGGATTCAAAGGGAGGCGGCTGCCGATGAGCTCCAGAGCAGTAAGCGCAAGCTGAGCACGTCCTGTATCTAAGTGCTGCTCTGTTTAACTCACAGCCGTCCTACCAGACTGGTGCTGGCTGTCCCCCTTTTACAGAGGAGACAAAAAAGGTTCAGAGAGGTTAAGTCACTTGCCCTGGGTGGCACAGCTTGTAAGTTATGGAGCTAAAGGCCATGCTCCTAACCACTGCTTCTCTGCAGCCCAATGAAATGTGTATTTATAACAAATAAATTAACTAACTACATTCGGTGAGACCTTAAAGTTCTCTCATATCACGTCATTCTCAAAACTACACCAGGTGGGGAAAAAAGAGAGGGGAAATGATATGATAACTCCCCCACTGAAGTTTAAAGAAACAGAGGAAAGCAGTACGTCTAAGATCACAGCGTCAGGAGCAAGACCTGGGCCCACACCGGCTTTAAGACTCCAAAAATCCTACTCTTTCCACCCCATCAAATTTAATTTAATTAACATCCGAAATGCTATGCCTCTTGACCTCAGGGTTTTGATCCGGAACCTCCAAAAGAGCTGACACCACCCTCGACCAATATGGCTCTCCTCTCCTCCCCGTATCTGGACCTGTGTGTCCCTCCATGCTGCCGGCTCTTAGAGGGCCAGAAACACACCCCGTCATCTCTGTCTTCCCCTGCGGCACCCGGTGCAGCACCAGAAGGTAGACGTCGATCTCGGCACCAGGCAAGCTTGCCAAAGAGAAGGAATCACATTCCAGCAAGTTAAGGGAACGATGAGGAGCATGGTGGGAGCAGGCAACTGGTCCAAATGAGACAGCGAATTCAGGCTGGGAGCAGCATTGACTCAGCAGTCCAATCAATGAAGCACAGACCGGCCGGTAGTGGGGGCGGGGGGGGGGGGGGGAGCCCCCTGGGCACAGACTCAGGGATGCGAGCGCCAGCTTCCACCAGGCCAGGCAGCACAACCTCACAGAGTCACAACTCCCTTGGGCCTCATTTTCCCCAAGAAGAAAGTCCGATTCCCCTGCTCTGAGGTGGGGGGAACTCCTTGTAACAAAGAGCAATCCGTCTTTCAACGATTAACAAGTCATGTCAAAAGGGCACAAGAACTCTGTCACTGGCCACACCCGTGACAAGTGGAGCAGCCAGAAAAACAATTTTAAGGGATCAAAATACACTAAATCAATAAAAACCCAAGACCATAATGGGTCTCAAAAAAGAAGAGTGAAAACAACCCTAATTTCTCACCATTTGAAGTTTTCAAACAATTTCTTACTGCAGAATTAGAAATCAAAGGGGAAAAAAAGCATTTTGTTTCTGTTTTTCTAGCAGGAGTTGTATTTCTGGATAATTGAGTAGGCCCAGCAGTTGAGCTCAAAGTGCTACTTTGCAGGAGAAGGCCACTTGATAAAAGGAGAAGATATAATAGACACAGAAAATCATTTCATAAAACTTTAATGATGTTACTGAATCAGGCAAGGATTATCAACCAATTTAAAAAAACATGAGACGCATGATCAACACCTCTGTGATACTACTAAAGTACTGATACAGGGAGTCCTCTCTAGTCGCAAGGGGAAAAGCAAGGTGGGCTCAGGCCACCGCCACTCTACCCAGCAGTGAGTTTTGGCCTCACTGATGTTCAGGCTTCACCTCACACTCAACACTGATTCTTACCACAGCGCAGCACTGACATTCCCACAGGAACCTCCGAAACACAGGCGCCTTCCCACCACGCGCCCCCACTGCCTTATGTCAGACCGCCACCACCTCTCCTATTAGCTAACGCAGGGCACAGGCCCTCCACACACAGCTTCTGTCAGATTTATTAAGGATTTCATATGGGTCAAGACTAAAGAGGATGCTACAGCAAGACCAGGTGGGGTTTATTCCAAGAATGCAGGGCTGGTTTAACATTCTAAAATCTGTCAGTATAAATCACTTCATTAACAAACTAAAAAGGAAAAACCATACGTTCATCATGTAGGACACACAAAAAGCATTTGAGAAAATCTAACATCCATTCTCGATTTTTTAAAAACTCTCAAAATGGGAATAGAAGGGTCAGAAAGGTGAAATAATTGTCCTCTACATCACGGAACTCAAGGCCCATTCTATAGCAGCTGATAAATATCTTAATATCTACTCGTGTACTTTCTTCGTTGCTTCCTTTTCTCACAATTTTCTGCAGGGACTGTTATTTATAAAGCAATGATCTTCTTTGTCATATATACATACACATACATACACACACAAACACTTTATACCTGTTCTGAAATGGACATCAGCTAATTCTCCACACCCTGACTTCCCGACAGAGCAAAGAAGAAAAGCCCACACGTGCAGGTTTTGCTTTGCAAAGCCAACAATTTCAGGTTGGGGTAGGTCACAGTGATACGGCCGCTCCTCCCTCGTGGTCTCAAAGTGGCTGCCATTGCCCCCACTAGACAGGCTGGATCTTCCAAGGGGCATTCAGGACTCTGCACCATGCGGTCTCCTCTAACCTCCTCCTAGCTCATCTTTTATCACCATATTGGAGCAGGATTGCTCCAAATATGTAAAAGAAGTTTATGCCTCCTTGCTTTTGTCTAGGCTGGTCTGTCAGCTTCAAACGCCTTTTCCCAACTCTAGAACAAGGCTCCTCCTTTTGCCTGCCTCCTCCACAAGCCTTCTGTGACTCTCCTAGTCTAACCATCAGCTGTTGCGCACCCAGCATGCGCTAGATATTCTGCAGAGCGCAGAAAAAGAAAGATGAGTGTTTTCTGCCTTCGTGGGTCATGTGGGATGACGGACAAGCCGACTGCCAACAATGCCATCCAGCGGTGATGAGCTGACAGGGGGAAGTGCCAGCCAGAGGGCAGAGGGAGCTGGGGAGGTCTCCGCCCTGCGTTCTGTGACCTGCTTCATCCTCAGAAGCCTGCAGAGAGAGGAAAGATTATCTCCATTTCACAGACGACAGGAAATAACCCACCCACAATGCTGACAACGGTGTTTATTCCATGGCTGTTTGATGCCAAAATACTTTTCTCCTCATTAATAGTGTAGATGTTTCCAGGTGGGGAGAAGGGGAAGAATTCTTTTGTTTAATGTGGCTGCTCTTTAAACAGTTTTGGGTTTTTAGGGACTAATGAGATCACCTAAATGTGTATGACAGTACATTTTGTGAAATGACTTTCAGACTGTCTGTGGTCTGAAGTTTCCATTTCCTTACCGAAAGCAAACACATTGGCTTTCTGTCAGTCTTTCTGAAAAGCCTATCTAACTCAACTTTCCTGTTTGGCAAGAATACAATGGAAGTACACCTTTTCTTCCACTGTCTCCCTGGGAATTCAGGGGTGAACGCCAGGCTCTCTCATGACGGCCAGGAGCTCACAGGCTGGGGGGCTTCTGAGAACCCCACAAGGCACCACCACGGTCTGTCCCATCCCCTAGAAGGGCCTGGGCTGCGTCCGGGTTTATGGATTCCTAGACCGGTGTTCCTCGACTCTCCCCAGATAAGCATGTGGATGCCCAGCGTTAATTTTAAGTGTATGTTTATGTTCAGATTTCAGCACAGACGTTTGTGAAGATGCCACCTCGGGAGAGCAGGTGCTACAAGTCAGTCCGCGGGGCGCCTGGAAGTGAGCACTGAGCTAGCTTCCCTGGGAGCTCAGACAGTAGAGCGTCTGCCTGCACCATGCAGCAGAGACCTGGGCTGGGTCCCCGGGTGGGGAAGATCCCCCAGAGAAGGAAGTGGCAGCCCACTCCAGTACTCTTGCCTGGAAAATCCCATGGATGGAGGAGTCTGGTAGGCTACAGTCCATGGGGTCGCAAAGAGCTGGACACGACTCAGCTACTTCACATCAGCCGGCTCCCCGTGTGCCAGGCTGTGAGCTAATCCCAGGTCACACCAGAGAGGTCTGGAACTACCTACAGTCCAGTCCTGCAGGTGGTAAAAAAAAAAAAAAATGCTAAATTCAAAACATCTCATGCCTTACGGCAGTGGTCCTCAAAGCATGCTCCCCGTGGCCAGCAGCAGCAACAGCTGAGAACCTGTTAGAAACTCCTTCCCAGTGCCGACCAGGACCTGGTGGGTCAGAACTCAAAGGGGGCTCAGCACTGAGTTCCAACAAGCCGCCTGGTGATTCGGATGCAGCCGGGGTGTGGGAACCAGCACTGAAGGCCCTGCTGGGGTCAAACGTAGCTCGTGATTAATAGACAAGGAGTGAGAGAGTGCAGCAGTGGAGAAAAAAAAAAAACTTGGCGCATATGATAGTTCAGGACTTTGACGGCCGCTGGAGATGGTTCTAAATCCTGCCCTGCCTCGGTGCAGGAAACCACAGGACACAATCTGTATGCGAGCATCTCCTACAGACTGCTGGGGGTCTCTTCCCTCCTCGACCTCCCTGCATGACCAGCAAGGCTCACGAGCTGGCCGGCCGTCTCCGCTGACAGCAGGTTCACTCTAGGACGCAGTCTTACTCTGTCACAGCCCCAGCTTCCCAAACCCGGCACTGAACCGTTTCTCGCCAGGGGCCTGTCAGACAGAGGCGGGGTTTGAAGTTGACGGGGGTCCAGAGGAACAGGGGTCTTCCCAGTGGACGAAGGCCTTCGCCATCTCATGGACCTGAAGGCATGCTCTTCTGGCCCCTCTCCGTGACATCTGTTTAAAATTCCACAAGCCGAGGACTCTCCACTTCTCTTACTGCTCTTTCTTACTAAGTTTTGAAATTGTTGAGCAGATTAAAGGATTCTTTTTGCCGCTTTTATGGTTAAACTTTGTAGAGTTTAAACTGCCTCCCTTAACTGTTCCTGGGAAAGATTAGAAATAATTTGGAACTGGATTGGATTTGCCATTCTGTAAGCTCTTCTTATCTACCAGGCTAATAGCAGACACTTTCCTCCCTACAACAGCCCAGGATGAAGGCTTATTATCTGCGTTTTACAGATTGAAAAGTGAGGGTCAGATAGGCGAAAGCTCATATTCACTGCTCTACAAATATGCCTTGAATCAATAGAGGATGTTTCGTATCCCATAATAAGTTTGGAAACTTACAAAGTACATAGAGAGAGGAGGCACGACATTGTGGGAGCCGTACAAGCTTTGGGATTTAGCCATAACTGGGTTTGAATTTTAGCTTCCACTTTGAAACTGCTTGACCTTGGGCGTGTTGTTTAATCTTTCTGGGCTGCTCAGTAATTCCCACCGAAATACTGTGAAGTTGCATAAGTAACTGGAGACACTGTTTGAAAAGTCCAAGTTCTCTGCTGCCACGTGCCAAGCTCTCTGGCCAACACAGTCTGCAGCCTGGGCCCGCACCTGCTTGCCATCCTTGGACGTGTACTAATAAACAATCCATGCTCAAACAGTCTAACACACTTTCTTTTCTGAACTAACAAGAGCCTTCCTCTGCTGCCTGCAGGCACCAAAAGGTTCATGAGACCATTTCCACTCGTAACACAGCCTGATTAAGAAATGATGCTGTTGCATGACATGGGTTTTTTGTGTTTTTCTCTTGAATACATTTCTCTTAAGTTTTCTTAGCAGATTCTCTGGTCAGTCCTTTTATAAATACAATTATTAAAACATAAAAGTATAAGAGAACTTCATGAACATCCTACTGTTCTTTACTATAAAGGCTAAAGTAAAATAAAATATTTAACAGGACATGACATCACCTGAATGTCATCAGGCTTCTAAAGAATTTCAAACTTGACCCTGAGAGAGAAGACACTTACTCTGCAGCCCTACTTTGCCTCACTAACAGAGAGAGCCTCTTTGGAGAAAAGAGAACTCCTATGGAGAGGGGATGTGTGACCTCGCTTTCTAAAATATCCGGAGCCAGCAAGGTCTCCCGAAGGACGCATGGCCACAAGGAGCTCACAGTTACAGGGAACCCAGGGGCTTCCCAGGTGGCTCAGTGGTAAAGAATCTGCCTGCCAAGCAGGAGATGCTGGTTCAATTCCCGGGTCGGGAAGATCCACTGGAGAAGGAAATGGCTACCCACTCCAACATTCTGGCCTGGGAAACCCCATGGATGGAGGAGCCTGGCAGGGTTGCAAAGAGTCGTACAGCGCTCGGCAGTGACTGAGCACCAGCACCCTTGACAGGCTTGGCAGAGAGGGTGACATCGGAACTCGGCCCTGGAAGAGGACCGGAGAGCGCCAGGGGTCCAAGGAACTGAGAGAGACCCTCTGATCAAAGAGCCAGCACCAACAGACTGGGCGGGCCCGCCTGGCAGCGGCCGGCGTGGCTGACCGCAGGGGACGCACACCCAGCTTTCACCCAGTACAAGCTGGGCTGCAGGGGTTTTGTGGGTCTTTATTCTTTCCTTTTCAACTTCAGGTTTAACTTCCACAATTTTCTGCTTTCTTCTGGTTGAGGCTGAGGTTTACTGACTGAAGGCCAGGCTTCTGTTCCACCGCAAGCATTAGGTATTGTCAATTTCCCCAGAAACACTGCTTCAGCACCCTCTCACAGATGATACGCTGTGCTTTCACTTTCACTCATTCCTAAATACTTTCTAATTTTTTATCTATACTTTGACCCACAGGTTATTTGTGTGTCATTTTGTTTCCAAATGTCTGAGGGCTTTTCGAAGACTTTTTGTTACTGGTTTCTAATTTAATTTTATTACTGTCAGGATATGCTTTATAAAATGAGACTCCTTCTAGATTTATTGAGATGTGTTCTGTGGCCCTCTGTATGTCAGTCAGGGCTCTCTGGAGAAACAGAACCACAAACCAACAGGGCACTAGTGTGGGCAGCTCCTGTGTGTACATCTGGACAAAGAGGTTTATTTTAAGGAACTGGCCAATGTGATTGAGGTAGCTGGCAAGTTTGAGATTTGCAGGGCAGGCTGACAGGCTGGAAACTCACTCGGGAGCTATGTCAAGCCTTGAGGCAGTATTCCTTCTCTGGGAGTCAGAGCAGCCTGGTATGCTGCAGTCCATGGGGTCGCAAAGAGTCGGACACAACTTGGCGGCTGAACAACAACAATTTCAACTGGTTGGATGAGGCCTACTCATACTATTAAGAATAATCTCTTATTTAAAATCAACTGGTTGTAAATATTAGTCACATCTCCAAAACTGCTTTACAGCCACATCTAGACTCACGTTTGACCAACCAGGCGCCACGGCCGAGCACAGCTAACACACAAAATCTAACTATCACAACCCCAGTATGGTGGGCTTTGGTAACTGTTCCATGTACACCTGAAAGGAACATGTATTCTGTACTCAACTGGTGAGTGCTCTATAAATGTCAACTGGGTCAAACTGATTGACAGTATAGTTCAAATCTTCTCTATCTTTACTCATTTCTGTCTACTTGCTCTATCAATAATTGAAGGATATTGAACACTCTAGATTAATTTCTTCTTGCAATTCTATCAGTTTTTGCTTCATGTATCTTGAAGCTCTATTATCAGGTATATAAATATTTATAGCTTAAACTTGAAAAATTGAGCCCTTCATCATTATGAAAAGACCTTAATACTCTTTGCTCTGAAGTTTGTTTTTCTCTGTTCCCCATAATGCCACAAAATTGGTGTAAGAATGGTATATCTTTTTCCATCCATTTAGATTCAACCTATTTTTGTCTTTATATTTAAAATTCATTACTTGGAGACAACTGGAGATGGGTCCTGGTTTTTTATCCAATCTGACACTCTCTACCCACAATCAGAGTATTTAGACCACTTACTTTCCATCTGCTTACTGATGTGGTTAAGTTTATTACTGATGTAGTTTAAGTGCTGTTTGTTTTCTGTCCCATTTTCCTTTGCTTCCTTTGCCCTCTCTTTATTCCTTCTTTTGAACTAATTATATATTATTTCTGATTCAACTTCTATCTTCCTCGTTGGTTTATTAACTATAATTTTTTGCTTGTTTATTGCAATGGTTGTAGGGAACTTCCTTAATATGATAAAGGGTGTGTATGAAAAAGCTACAGCTAACATCACACTTAATGATGAAAGACTGAATGGTCCATCTCTACAATCACGCACATGGTTAGTACAATAAAGCAGGAAAAGGAATAAGTTATCTTGCCTGGAAAGGAAGAAGTAAAGCTCTCTGTTCACAGACAACCTGAACAGCTACTGAGAACAGTCTTGTTGGATTTAAGACTCACTTCTTAATTTCCAAGGTTCCTCTGAGTTTTGTGCTCACGGGCCTGTATTAGTGGACACAGTCATCACCTGTCCTTTTGACAAGACAGGCGCAGGAGGAGGAGGCCAAACCGGCACACCTAGACGGCAGGACGCAGACGGGCAGGGTCCGGGCGGGCGACGCGGCCTGGCTCCACCTGCTCTGTAACCAAGGGACGCCTTTACCAGGCCCCTCGACTCGCCCGTCCAGGCAGTCCCCAGTTCTGTCCCTCCCCCACAACCTATGCACAGCTGTTAATAAAACAGCTGCCCAAGATCTTCACTAACAGCCTTGTGAGAAAGGCTTTTCTCCCCAGCTGCAGGTGAGGGGACTGGGGCTCAGCGGTTTTCAGGGGGCGGCCTGCAGGCAGGGGCGGGGCTGCCAGCGTCCTCCGCTCAATCCCTCGCTGCCCGGAAAGTGGCCAGCATGACTGGCTCCCCCGGGACGTGCCCCTGGACCCCGCTGCTGCCCTGCAGACGGAGCAGCCAAGGGTCAGACAGGCCATGCCGAGGAGCCTGCTTACAACAACCTGACGTCTCGCGTGCAGCCACCTCCACGCCATCTGCTTCCAACCCGAGGGGTCCTCTGGGCTGGTGGATGGGCGTGGAGTGGCCGAGCGGGGAGCGACTCTCCGTGGGAGTCTAAGGAAACACATGTTCCCCCTCCCCACTTCCGGAGGGGCTCCCCAGAAGCCGCTGTCACTGAATTACTTGTTTCCATGACTACACCGTTCCTCAGCGAGGATTTTACAGGTTTAGCATGTTCCCAATTAAAGCTGTCCTTGCTCTGGGGAGAAGGATGATGCAACAGACTCAGCGGTGCCAGGACCCACACGATGGCCCCAGAAGCACAGAACAGCCACGGACACCCTTGCCCCACCGAGCCTCACGGGGGCACTTCTGGACCTCCGCGGACAGGTGCGGACTCACCGCACCCCTCACCGAGCACAGACCTCAGACAAGCCAGGCGGCTCTTTCCCATCACAAAGGCTTCCGCAAGACAGCACGCCCGCCCGACTGCACGCCAACAGCTCGAAGAGCAGCCACGTGTGTGATGTGGATAAAGGACAGTCACGCCCCCGCCACCACCAACGGCAGACGGAAGTGAGTGGGGCACACAGCCAACCGCAAAGGCAAATGGAACGACGCTGAGGGGCCTGACCCGGGAGGAGGGACATGGCGGCGGTCATCACAAGATGGCAGGGGAGAGACACCCGGGACCCTGGGAGGAAGCCGCCTCCCCAGATTCCCCTCCACGGCTCCCTGCCGACAAGCCCTCCAATGCCCCTGGTCCCTGCCTCCTGCGCCTGTGGACCTCCGCTGAGATCTTCTTCCCATACCCCAGGGCGCTTGGCCGGCACAAGAGCCCAAGCACAGCCCTCAAGCTTCTGAGCAAGGGTCTAAGTGACAAAGGACCTCAGTCCTACCAGCCTCCTTCCTCCTCCCTGCAGAGCCCTGAGTGGAGAGACTCCCCCAACCCAGCTCCTGAGCCCTTCACCCACCGATGCACCCACTGTCGACCCAGACAGGCATGGTCCCCACCCCCCACAGCTTCACGGCAGGCGGCCTCGAGGCCCTTCCAGCGTCGTCTCGTTTCATCAGGACCAGCCCCTGTGGCTCACACTCTGTTGACCTGCTGAATCACGGGCGGTGCGGCCAGCCTCCTCTGACAGGTTGAGCCAGGCACTGCCCCTGTTAGATGTGGAGAGTGTGAGCAGCGCCCCGAGAGGCTGGGCCTGCATGCGGCCTGCCCAACGTCACTGTGGCTGACACTGCGCCTGCACCCCGGTCACAGCTGTGGAGACGCTGGTGCCCGCACTGCAAACACTCTGCCTGGGCAGGGGCGTCCACCGCGACCCCGGAAGCTGATGGCGCGACGGCGATGCGCTTGGCCCTGATTCTCTCTGCACTCAGAGGAGACAGCTCGTCTCTGCCCCCGGCCCCTTCACGCTAACACCCGCTCCTTACTGTGTTCCCTCTGCCTCCCTTGTTGCCCACAAACCAACGAGCGGAAAGAGCTGCCTGAGGATTAAGAAGCGTTTCTGCGATAAACACCTGAACTGAGAACAGTGACTCAACAGATACAGTTTTCAAGTGAACAAGAAAAAGGCGGGCGATGTCCTACTTCCATCAGGACAGTCCTCCATTCAACCCGCAAATTCCCGCAGCTTCAGGACGCCCGCATCAGCAGCAGCAGCACATAAAGCACTCGAGCTCCGGTGTGACAGGCTCCCGAACCTCACGGGGAAGGAGAGACACCGAGACACTGGCTTCCCACAGACACACATCTGTCGGCAGACACCCTCTCCTTTCTGAAAAGCACACAAACTTTGCCACGGAGAGGCCCTGCAAAAGCCGGGAGTGCCGAGTGCCTTGGCGGGCTGCTGGGGCCGACTCACCTTCACGTGGCCCGGCTCCCCGGGCCGGCCGCCCTCAGCCGCGTTCACGGGCTTGCTCTCCACCCGGGGCCTCACCACCTGGCGGAAGGGGCTGCATAGCGGAAAGCCGCTCACGCTGATGCCATCTGAAAAGAGGAAGAGAGAATCGTGAGTCAGAGCTTGATCTGATTTCTTTTTTTTAATGTAGATTTTATTCAAAGATCACTAGCATCTGGAGCAGTGCTCCGGTGTGTTCTTGCTGCTCCGTCTCGTGTTAAGGCCAGCCGCCTGGTGAATCTCCCGTGCACGCGGTCACACCCGCTACAGACCAAAGCGGAGGACAGGCCACCCCTGAGAAGGGCTGGGTGCCTTTCCACCGCCCGGCGCGAGGCCTGGCCCTGGCCCCTCGTCACTGCCCGCCCCAGCCTGGCTGCCTGTGCTTGGACCCCCCGCCGTCACCTGGCCTGCATGAGCCGCTCCCGAAGCCTGCATTCCCGAGGCTGGCTTCACCCTGCCCCCTAACTCAGTCTGCAAGTCGCCTCCTCTCCCAGCCCCAGGAGCCACGACTGGGTCACAGGACTGTGTGGACCCCTGGAGAGCGCCCACCACCGCTGGCTCTCTCTCCTAGTACCTGACATCACCTGTCAGCCTCACCTGGGACTCACCCTGAAGTCCGTGGTCTCACACCTGCGTCCCACCCGCCCAGAAGTCTTGTTAGCTCTCAAGGTGCTTCCCAAAACGGCCTTCAAGGCTACCACCGGGTCTGGGTCCCACCACCTCCCTCCGGGACAGCAGAGGAGGCCTCCTGGACTGCCCCTCACGTGCCCGTCCATATCCCCCACAGCAGTCCGTCCCCGGAAATGTCGGTCAGGTCACGCCCCTCCCGCTGGACAGCACGATGGCCACACGAGGCTGAAGAAAAATGCCACCCAGTCTCATTTCCAGACCATAAACACTGCTAACAGGAGTGCAGATAAGTATCTTCTGTGCCCCCCAAAACACTGACTCAGTTATCAACTAGAGGCACTTCTAAATCAGACCACCAGTTGTGAAGAAACGTTTGCTGGGAGCATCGCCATGAAAAGTTAGTTTTTAAATGATTTGCATTAAGCAGAGAAGCAGCAGACCCAAAACACAATCTCAGGTAGTGGCTGCAGAACAGTTTATGAATCCCTTGAATCCCAGCAGAAAGTCGACAGAGCGGCAGAGCAACGCCAAAACTCAGAGACACGCAAGCCAGGCGCCAACGCGTCACCCAACCGGCGAGCAGGGGAGCACGGACCCCACGAGCAGCTCAGACTCGACAGGGACCAACAGCACTTCAGGAGCGCCTCCTGATCACAGCAGGACCAGTGGGACCAACCCGGCCACCGAGAACCCCTAGAGGGCATGGACACAGCCGCTCTCAAACCTCTCCAAGGTACTGGAGGGCTAACAAGACCGGGAAGAGCTTGCGACCACCATCCGGGCATCAGCCTTCCCCAGAGGCACCTTCGGCTCCTGGAGAATGGATAGAGGGACTGAGAGTCCAAGGAGAGCTGCTCACACTCCCTGGACGTGGTGGGGAAACAGGGACCTTCGGCGGCTCCCGAGGGGGGTGGGCGGTAAGCCCCAGAAGCTCTGGGTGGGGACCCCAGAGGGCGACATGCTGAGCGAAGCGCAAAACGGAAACAAGTGGCTCCAGGGACCAGAGCCCAGCTTCCATCAGGTCTGTGTGTGCAACTGGACTTGGGCGGCTCTTCTGCCAAAACACGCTCCCTGTCGGCCCTACCCCACCCTGGTCTCCTCGCTTTGTGTGCCTGTGACCACCATCTCTGTGGATCCTGACACCCCACTTTGTCATCACGCGTCCCCAGCCACCCTGGCAGACAATGCTACTTCCTCAGCACCCCAGCACCGCCCGCGCCCCAGGCAGCCCTGCGTCCAGGAAGACCAGCTGCAAGGCAGGGCCTGGAGGACTCAGACAGGCCAGAGAACGTGGAACGTCTGTCACGAGGCTGGGACCTGGTGAACGTGCAACAAAAATTGCTATTATGATTATGACAACAATCGATACGCATGCCCGAGATCCCTTACATGACCTAAACCCCTGAGGACCAGGCTCTTCTCAATTTCACTACCGTGCCCCCACAGCAGCTGCAAAGGCCCCAGCAAGTCACAAACCCACAGCACAACTTAAGTAAATGAAAAAAATCACAGGCCAAATTTGGCAGTTTACACACCATGGTCAACGAAAATTCCATCATCCCAAAGTCACATTCAAAGATCAACTTGATTCTCCATTAACTGAAATTTCATCATGTGTCCCTGTGCAAAGACCCATTTGCAAAAGTCAATCCAAAGCCGTGAGGTTTGAATGAGCTTTTTCTCTCCTTCTCCTCCTTCCCCCAGCACCATGGGGATAATCTATAAAGCCCTCCACCACACCACAGTGCCTGCTGTGAACGGTACCAGTATCACGAACACAGACATCTGCAAAACACAAACCCCACACTCTTGGGCCTCCGACCCTAGACACCAGGTCCAGCAGGGCCTGTCAGGGAGCCCCCGAGGCCGTCCCTGCTGAGTTAAGGCAGGCACCCAACGGACTTAAATGCCTTCCCCTCACTCCCCACACACGGCCTGGGGTACAGCACACCTCACCCTTCCCTGGGCAAGCCTCCATCACTAGCAAGTGACGCACTTGCTGCTGGCTCCCAGAGGCCTGGGGTTCTTGTGGGCCTCATTCCACACCCGTAACCACACTGCACACTCCCTTTCCGCAGGGTCCAGGGGCTCTATGCTGCAGCAGGCAATGTCCTGAGCAGAAGGCCTATTTGTTCTTCCCTCTCCACCCCAGGTGGTTCCCGGAGAGGCTCTGATGCAGCCTTGGTGAGAGGTGGAGACCTTTCAGCAGCAGCAGCAGATCCAAAGGATGGACATGAGATGTCGGCAGGGTCTCAAAGAGTCTTTCTAAGACTTGATCTAGAAAGGGTGGGGCAGGCAGGGTGGTCCCTCCCGAAGCCACAGGCTCTCAAGACACAGGCTGGGGCCTTCCTGCACCCACCGTTCTCACCACACAGAGACTGAGCAACCCACAGCACCCTGCGACCTCAGGATGCTTGACTCAAAAATGGGATCCAATGCAAGGGAACTGGTGAGAAGTGGCACCGGAGGGCTCTGGGATGTTGGCCCTGAGCCGAAAAGGTTAAAAATTAGACCTGAAATTTGCCTCCTTTTCTGACAAAGACCTCAAAACCTCACGGAAACCTTAGAAACCGGTAATCTTCAAGCTCAGAAGAAATATACACTAAGAAAGCTACTCTCTGCCTTCACAGACTAAAATATTCTGCCCCCCTGATCCAATCAAGAATGGAAAAGACAAGCGATGTATAAATGATAAACGGGGACAGAGGTCGGCAGCGAGGATGGCAGGCAGCAGAGAAGCCCTTGGCCTGTGTGGGGCCGGGCCAGAGAGGAAGCAACAGAGGGCGGTGAGAGGCTGGATGGGGCCAGGGCTGAGCGAGGAGGGGCCGCTCCCAGGCGGGCAGGTGGGCACAGGGGGGAAGCTCTGCTCAGCCGTTATCGGCCAGTCCTCCTGCCAACCCAGGCTACCGCAAATAGAACAGGGAACAGACGGGAATGACAACTAATGGGGAGACAAGACCAAAAACAGTCACCAACAGACGAAGGCAGCCTCGTGGGGAGACCGCCGCGGAGCTGGGCAGACTTATGAGGACAGAGGGTATTTAAGAATGGGACGAGCCTGGCAGAGCATCGTGAATCAAACTGAGCGTTTAGAGAGAACTTCAGAGTTTCTGTTTATAGTGTTCAATTTTTCTATTAAGAGCATCTCTGTGGGCAATTCAGAAATACAGTCTAACATGCTAAAATAGTAACATGTCTCTCGAAGTCGGCTGTATCCAAGCACGGGTGACAACTGCGAGGGATGACAGCTGGAAGTGGGATGCATGTGGTGGGAGAAGCCGCACACACACGGCAGAAACGCCGCCCCAAGCGGGGCTGGTGGCCGCGTGTCTCCTGTGTCTCAGCGCGGCAGCAGGTCCTTAGGACACGGCACTGACTGCTCCGCATGCTCCACGAGGTGGGGTGGGCATGATCTTATCGGCTCTGCAGATGAGGGACCGGCGAGCCCGAGAAGGTACATAATTTAGCAGTTCATCAGCGGCGCGGCGAGAACCAGAAGTCAGGACTGTTGGATCCGTGAAGACCCAGAACAGCCGGGACAAGCAGCACACCTCCGCCCTCCTGGGAGCATCCAGAAAGCCTCCCAGGCAGGCTGCTCCGTGGCCAAAGCCTACACAGCACCTCCTGGGAGGCCTCTCACAGTGGCTTGGCATCCGTCTCCGGTTGGGCGTGGGGAGGGCCACTCAGGGGATGGTCTGCTTTTGTGCACTTTTGAGAGACCCTAATGCCATAGGCTGAATGCACATTTTTCTCACTGGTGCCAGGTGTGCGAAATAAACTAAAGCAGGATAAAATACATCTACAAAGGCCAAAGGAGATGACCATCTCCTGGTGGGAGCTTGTCAGGGCACGCTGTTGCAGGTGGGATGTATTTTGAAGATGCTTTTTCAGTTATTCATAAAGCCCATGGGTGCCAAAAAGCCCATCTGGTGATCATAAAACATCCTCAGGAAAACCAAAGCGGGAGAAACATTTGGCTCAGGAATCAGGCAACACTCGGCCTCAATCTCCACAGGGAAAGTGGTGTGTTCATTCATTCAGAGACTTTGGGATATGCTTAGGAAGAAAAATAATTCATGTAGAAACACTGGCCTTTATACACTGTCAACAAGGCAGCAGCCCTCGGCCCACGCCCACCCCTCTGATGGCGCTGGCCTTCCGTCCCTCTAGAGCAGGGGGTGGCGCCCCTCCCGTGGGGCCCCGTCGGTCCTCACTGCTCTCGGCCCATGGACGGCCTCTCCATCCTCCACATACTCTCATTCCAGGCACCCTCACCCAGTGCCAGAGCATCTCATCTTAACGTAGTTACAGAGGCATGACTAACGTATCGTAACCTGCAGATGTTTCAAGGGTACAATCAGGGGAGTTCTGACATTCGTAAAACAAGCAGAGCAACTGAGACAGTGAACGTGTAATAGATCCCACGTGTGCATAGATGTCTGAACACTGCGACTGAGACAGTGAACATGTAACAGAGGGCACGTGTGCACAGACATCTGAATGCTGGGCTGGAGTCAAGTCTGCCTGTTCTCAGCGTAACCACCCCACCTCCCAGCATCTGCTGCCAATGAGGCGGCATCACACACAGTCCTTTGAAGCTGCAGCCCTGAAATCTAGGAGTAAGACCTGCTTCCAGTGACCCAGGTAAGAGAAGAAACACAGGTACAGATCCACAGTGCAGTGGATACGAGGCGCACCCTCACTGCGACGTCCGACTGTCACCTCCAAGGTAAAGCGCGAATCCACACCTCTTCATGGCAGACCAGGTGTCTGACATGTTCCAAGAGTCTGTTTCCTAAGAGATCACATTTGGAAGCCTGCTGAAGACAATGCTTGCCTTTGCTGAAAAGCAACACCATTTGAGTCACAGGCCACATAGGAAACCAACTACAGTGGATTTTTAAACCACTGAACAGTCCTGTTATCTTTAGGACATTACTGAATTTCTCCCCTTCTAAAGATGGTTAAGGGAAAAAAGAATCAGGTCACACCAGAGCAGATGACGCTTCTTCAAAGATAAGGACCCCAGTCACCCCTGGTCATGGAGCCCTGAAATGGGAGCCCGAAAGTGCCACCTTCTTTTCTTTGGAAATCTCCAAAGAAGTGAAGGATGAAGAGAGTAGAGGGCATACTGCATAGCACAGGGAACTATAATCAATATTCTATGATAAACCATGATGGAGAAGAACATGACTATATATACATGTATAACTGAATCACTTTGCTCTATAGCAGAAATTAACACTGTAAATCAACTAGACTTCAATTTTTTTTAAAAAAAGTTTTTTAAAAAGACATGAGGATGTGTTCAAATTCCAGGTATGTTCTCTTTCTCTTGTTGTTCAGTCACTAAATTGTGTCTGACTCTTTGGGACCCCAAGGACTGCAGCACGATCAGCTTCCCTGTCCTTCACCATCTCCCAGAGTTTGCTCAAACTCATGTCCATTGAGTCGGTGATGCCATTCAACCATCTCATCCTCTGTCATCCCCTTCTCCTCCTGCTTTCAACCTTTCCCAGCTTCAGGGTCTTTTTTAATGAGTCAGCTCTTCACATCAGGTGGCCAAAGTATTGGAGCTTCCGCATCAGTCCTTCCGATGAACATGACTGATTTCCTTTAGGATTGACTGGATGGATCTCCTTGCACTCCAAGGGGCTCTCAAGAGTCTTCTCCAACACCACAGTAAAATCATCAATCCTTCGGCACTCCGCTTTCTCTGTCCGGAAGCAATCTCCTCAAGGAGCACTGGACACGGAGGCAGAGTCCAGGCCCTGCCCCATCCCCGGGAAAGAGCAACACTGATAACTGGTCTACAGAAGTGTCCTCAGCAGTGCTCACAAGTGCTGCACCCACGCTTTCACTCTGGTCTTACACACCTTTCACACCTTGTTTACAGGTATTATTCCATTCCTACTTACAAACACAAATAAATGAACACCAATTCTCTAAAGAAGGCCTCAGAAATAGCCCAATTAGCATGTTATTTTAGGATAAAATTCAGAAAAACCAAACGAGAATACTGCCAATTTGGAAATAGGATGCCTTTTCCACAGGATAACAAAGGGAGAACAGTGGTCCCAGGCCAAATAATGACACATGCTTGTTCTTTTAAAAACAAGAAATTCAAATTACAGCCTGAATGTCTGAACCCTCTTCACAGCAGTCCTCAAGCACCGCACAACCCTGGAAGGTTGGGAAAGTCATTATTTCTTCATTAAAGAGTCAGCCACACCACAGAAATCACAAAGCTGATGGCTTCAAGTCAGAACATTAGTTTTAGGAATTGTCAAAAGGAAAGGTTCACCCTAGCATCATCCCCTGAAACCTTTTCTCCGAAATAAATCAGTTGTTAATACAAATTCTCTTGTGGAATAGCTGTAAGAATTCTCTCAGCGCGCACGCACACACACACACACACACATTTCAAAAATTAAGTTCCCAAAACTTGCTTTCTGCCACAGTTTTTACACATGCATGAAAAACTATTTTCCCAGCCCTCCTTCTTTCATGCCCTTAGGTCCTGCTCATCCTGTGAGCTTCACCTGCATCATCACCTCCATTGACAAGTCTTGCCCCACTTCCTGTCATAGCAGCAGTTACCTGCCCAGCACTTAGCAAAGCTGCAATTTTTCATTTACGAGTGAAACTACCTGTCTCTCTCACCAGACCTGTGCAGGCTTAACAGAGTGATTAAAATCAAACAACACTGGAGACCTTTAGAGGCAACACCCCCATCACAGCTGACCAAAGCCACACACGACCCCTGGTCACCCTCCTGGCGTTTCCCGGCACAGACTTCTGACAGACAGCACTGCCTGAGAGGCGGGCAGGGGCTGCATCGCACCTTACACCTCCGGACCGTCCCGAGAGCAGCACGGCACAGACACGCCTCGCTCTACTGCGCCTCACAGATACGGCGCTTCTTACACACTCGAGGTCTGTGGAAGCCCTGCTGGGGACATTTTTCCAACAGCATCTGCTCACTTCATGTCTGTCTCGTATCTTGGGACTCCTCACGGTAGTTTCAACTTTTTCATTATTATGATGTTATGGTGGTCTGTGATCAGTGATATTTGATGTTACTATTATAGCTGTTTTGGCATTTTTAACTAAGTCATGTGCATTCTTTTCTCAGACATAATGCTACTGCACACTGAACAGAATACAGTATACACATAACTTTTTTCCATTTATTTTTATTAGTTGGAGGCTAATTACTTTACAATATTGTAGTCGTTTTTGCCATACATTGACATGAATCAGCCATGGATTTACATGTGTTCCCCATCCTGATCCCCACTCCCACCTCCCTCCCCATCCCATCCCTCTGGGTCTTCCCAGGGCACCAGCCCCGAGCACATGCCTCATGCATCCAACCTGGACTGGCGATCTGTTTCACACTTGATAATATACAGGTTTCGATGCTATTCTCTCAGATCATCCCACCCTCACCTTCTCCCATAGAGTCCAAAAGTCTGTTCTATACATCTGTGTCTCTTTTTCTGTCTTACATATAGGGTTATCATTACCATCTTTCTAAATTCCATATATATGCGTTAGTATACTGTATTGGTGTTTTTCTTTCTGGCTTACTTCACTCTGTATAATGGGCTCCAGTTTCATCCATCTCATTAGAACTGATTCAAATGTATTCTTTTTAATGGCTGAGTAATATTCCATGGTGTATATGTACCATAGCTTCCTTATCCATTCATCTGCTGATGGACATCTAGGTTACTTCCATGTCCTGGCTATTATAAACAGTGCTGCAATGAACATTGGGGTATATGTGTCTCTTTCAGATCTGGTTTCCTCGGTGTGTATGCCCAGGAGTGGGATTGCTGGGTCATATGGCAGTTCTATTTCCAGTTTTTTAAGGAATCTCCACACTGTTCTCCATAGTGGCTGTACTAGTTTGCATTCCCACCAACAGTGTAAGAGGGTTCCCTTTTCTCCACACCCTCTCCAGCATTTATTGCTTGTAGACTTTTGGATAGCAGCCATTCTGACTGGCGTGTACTGGTACCTCATTGAGGTTTTGATTTGCATTTCTCTGATAATGAGTGATGTTGAACATCTTTTCATGTGTTTGTTAGCCAGCTGTATGTCTTCTTTGGAGAAATGTCTGTTTAGATCTTTGGCTCATTTTTTGACTGGGTCATTTATTTTTCTGCAATTGAGCTGCAGGAGTTGCTTATATATTTTTGAGATGAATCCTTTCTTCATTTGCTATTATTTTCTCCCATTCTGAAGGCTGTCTTTTCACCTTGCTTATAGTTTCCTTTGTTGTGCAAAAGCTTTTAAGTTTAATTAGGTCCCATTTGTTTATTTTTGCTTTTATTTCCAATATTCTGGGAGGTGGGTAATAGAGGATCTTGCTGTGATTTATGTTGGAGAGTGTTTTGCCTATGTTCTCCTCTAGGAGTTTTATAGTTTCTGGTCTTAGGTTTAGATCTTTAATCCATTTTGAGTTTATTTTTGTGTATGGTGTTAGAAAGTGTTCTAGTTTCACTCTTTGACAAGTGGTTGACCAGTTTTCCCAGCACCACTTGTTAAAGAGGTTGTCATTTTTCCATTGTACATTCTTGCCTCCTTTGTCAAAGATAAGGTGTTCATAGGTACATGGATTTATCTCTGGGCTTTCTATTTTGTTCCACTGATCTATATTTCTGTCTTTGTGCCAATACCATATTGTCTTGATGACTTACACATAACACTTATAAGAACTGAGAAACAAACAATCCTATGACCCACTGTAACTGCAGTGTTCACTTTATTGTGGTTGTCTGGAACTGAACCCATAATATCTCCAAGGTGTGCCTGTGCATGGAATAGACACGCCAGAAATATCTGTGGAGGGGAAAATACACGCCCTAATTGCTTACTTGACTAAACTACACACTACATTATAAAAACCAAGAAAGAAATTAAGTCTTGTTACTTAATTAGAACAGTTCAGTCGTTCAGCATGTCTGACTCTTTGCAACCCCATGGACTGCAGCACACCAGGCTTCCCTGTCCATCACCATCTCCCGGAGCTTGCTCAAACTCATGTCCACTGAGTTGGTGATGCCATCCAATCATCTCATCCTGTCATCCCCTGTGACCCATGTATTACTAGTATTCTGATTAGAACAGAATACTAGTAATCTGTTACACTTCTATAACTTCAAACATTCCATAATATCCACTCCCATTCAAGTACTTATGACTCCCATATACACACACACACACACACACACACACACACAAGATTCCCTCAAAAACTGAACAGGATAATTAAAACGGATATACAGATGAATTCCACCAAGCACTTAAAAAATTAAAACCAATGCTCCTCAGACATTTCCAAAACTTGAGAAGGGGAACACAACACTCCCAAATTCATTTTCAGACTTGGAGAATGAGGTTTATTCTGGAAGTTTTTCTGGAAGAAAGACAGTCTATGTCAATGGTCCCCAAACTTGGATGTTTATATGAACCATTTGGGACACTTCACGACATCCTGAGGCCCAGGTCACAGTCCACACCTATGAAATCATGAAGTCTAGAGCAGGAGCCAGGCAGAGCTTTTAAAGATCCCCAGCTGATTCCAACATGCAGCAGGGTTCGACCCCCTCTCTGGTCTACACTCAAAGGCAGTAGGCCTAAGAAGACATGGCCAGTCAGAAATGTAAGTAATTCAGTGTTTCTGGCCAACAACCCGAATGATGGAGAAGAGACAGGTGGGCAAGGAGGCCACACAGGCAGCCAGGGCAGGACCACACCCACCGTCCTGGCGGCGAGGGCCCTTGGAAGGTGCAGGGCAGGAGGGGGATGTGGACAGGTTCCCCTCAGAGAAAGGACTGCAGGGAAACCACGGACGACAGCGAAGAGGGGGCAGAGTGAGCTGCTGGGAGACCACTCAGAAGGCTCCCAACAGGGTCCAGATGAGCAATGACCAGAGTCTGAAGCAGAGCACTGATGATGGGAATGGAGAGATGAGCTGGAGAGGCTGAGAAAACAAAACTGACAGGCTTGGTGCAATCGAGAGCTCACAGCACTCTGGCCTGCAGGGATCCATGGAAGTCACCTCTTTCACCTTTTGGGGGGGAAAAACCCTCTTCAATCACCTCTCCTGAACACCCAATCGGTCTCCTGAGAATCATCACCACCACCTTGGTGGTCACATGAGCAAACGGCCCAGAAGACTTCAGCCTCGGTGCCCGCAGTAAGATCACCTGTTGCTGATGAATGACAAACACCTGGATTTCATCCTGTCCTGGTGGTTCAGAGAGTTATTTTCCAACCTGAGTTCAGACCTGAGTCAGCTGTCCCTCTTGTGGGCGGACAGGGACCAGAGGACCAGGGGACCAGTGTGCCCCACAGGTTATGAGACAGCGGGGGGCAAGAGCCCGGCTCTCTGTCTCAATCAGAGGTGCCCCCGGAGCTCCAGGAAGCAGAAGCAGCCTGACCTTTCCCTCGGCTGAGCCATCGAGCTGTGAGATGATGGCTTGCGAGTTGGAAGGCTGGTGGGTGACGCCAGCTAAACATAACGAGGGGCTGGCTGTCCGCTGCACCATTAACCTTTTCCTTGAGAACAAAAGCAGAGAACCTGCTGAACGCACAACAAAAACAGCATGTAGTCTGACAAATGACCAACACAACCTGAGAATCATTGGAGACCTGATTTAACGGGTGTGGGCTTCTGATTACAGCTTGGAGATGTCGAGAGCTCGGAAAAAAAAAAATCACTTCCATCCTGAAGACAAGAAAACACTTCACAAACTGGAAATTGACTTGTCCTGAACTGATGAGAGAAATAAAGTGCTAGAAAAAACTAACCTGAAATGTGTGGGCAGACACCTCCAGGGGAAAGCAGGACCCCAGTACAGGTGCCTCTGTGGGCCACGAAAGCCAGTACACAGGTTCAGCCAGACACTGCAAATGACTGTGAAGGCCTGGCGTGGGCGAGGAGAGCGGGAAGCCCCCAGCACTGCCATGCACACTGTGTACCACCTTCCACCAGGGACAGGACCTGAGGACGCCCGCTGGGGCTGGTGGGGAGGGGGCCAGAGCCACGGCCCCACAGCAGCCCCTCCCCTCTCCCCCGGGATCAAGGCCCTCAGCTGCGGGGGAAGAGCAGAGCGCAGAGCAGGGGTGCAAACCCCCGCGGCTGGGGGAGGGGAGCGGCAACCAAGCAAGCCTCCCCCTGGCCTCACCTGCCCCATCTCCCCCAGAGCCCTCGGAGCCCACAGTCAGACCTCAGCCCGGGAGTGCAGAGAAGTCTGGCGTTGCGGTGGGGTGAGGTCGACAGTCACTGAGCCATCTGAGCGGAGGCGAGAGAGCACACTGGAGAGGAGGAAGAGGACGCTGGATAGAGCTGTGAGCGATTCCGCTCTGCGACCGTCAACACGGAAGGGAGAAGGCAGCACATGGAACGGATGGAGAGTGAGGAGGAGGAGCAAGAGGGAGGAGACCTCCGGGCCAGGGGCAAGCTTTGGGATTAAAGACAAAGAAAGCCCTGGCCCCGTCTCAGTCTGGGGGCGCTGTAGTGAGCGAGACCAGAAATGCAGACGACTATGGCAAGCTGGGAGCCAGTGTGGCCCCAGGGGACCAGAGGCTGGGGGCACGGAGCCGAGGGTCCGAGCCCACCGTCCAGCTCCCTCCCGGGGATCTAGGGAAAGCGGCCAGCACCTCCACCACATGCTCTCACGTGGGGAAGGGGGGACGGGGCACGTGAGGGGCGGGTGAGGGGGAAGAGGGAAGAGACGCAGTACAGCTTCCAGCCTCCATATGCTGTGGCCTCAGAGAAAATCCAAGTTAAGAATATCTTCTAAAAAATTTTTTAAAAATCCCAACTTTATGAAAACCTCAGGCACCTAGGAATTAAGAAAACAAGAAATCTCCTGATATTAAGATTGCAACTGGTATTTGATTTCTGGGTAATTCAAGTAATTCTGGTCTTTAAAAAGTAAGACTGAGTTTTCCCAGAATGAGTGTTTGCTTTTGCGGAGAGCGGCAGACCAGGGCAGACGGGCTCGATGCCACCAAGCTTCAGGCACAGTCTTCGGGCAGAGGGACACCTCGGGGAGAGGGACACACAAATAAAACCAGTCCCCAGCAACGGTCAGAAGCTGAAACCTTCAAACTGTGAGGATGCAAACGTAATGAAATGCTGAAGATAAACATGCCTTTTTTTTTTATTAACCCAAATCTCCAACTCTGGACAAAGAACTGAAATGATTCAAACTTAAACCATAGGCAGATTTTGTCTTAGCTTAACAAAGGAGACATTTCAGGCAAGAAGCACTTCCGTGGGGAGCAGAACAAATTCCAACAGCTCACCAAACGCTGAGCCAGCTCCTCAACCCCAAGCTGCAAACACCCAGGCGCCCAGCGATGGTGGGACGCCCGCGGTACAGACAAACCCCTTCCCTGCTGCCCGCCCGCCTCGCGCTCTCCTGCCTCACATCTACGTGCTGCACCCGAGCCCTCATCCCCGTCACCTGCCGCACCAGGCCGCCCACGCACCTTCTTCCCGGTCTCCATCACACCAGCCTCTTCTCAGAGGACTTTCAGGGACTCTCCAATAAGAGTCTGAGCTACTTCCCTGAGTTTCAGGCCTTCCACAGCCACCCGAACCTACCATCCCAACCTAACGCCCCTCCTGCTCCTGAGCCCCAGCCCCGCCGCCTCCAGCCCCACCCGGCTCACCCTGCAGTCAGGCCACACTCCCCGCCCTGAACGCAGGGTCAGGCCCGCGCCGTCTCACTCCACAACATGACTTTCAGCTCCTCAGCGAAGCCGTTTCTGGGATCTCTTCTGAGGTGAGCCCTACGCGGGGCGCTGGGAGAGGAGAGCCGTGAAGGGACCGTGTGGGAGAAGCCGTGACAGCATCCAGAGGTGCCGTGGGGACGCGCGGGCCGCGAGGCGGACACGAGCGTGGGGCTCGGCGGGCAGCCGGAGGAGGGACGGACGCCGGCTCAGAACGACCTGCCGACAGCTGTGTCCCCACCGTCTGCGGGACTGCCTCCCCTTCTCTCTTCTCACATACTCGCTGACAGAACCAGGTTGCTCGCAGAGCTGACCGTGGTCTGAACCGGAGGAGCCTCACGGGTTTTCTGGAGTGTGCGTCAGTCTCGGGTGTGGTGTGGGCGCAACACGGACTCACGGGCGGCGTGTGTCCTCCCACCAGGAGGAGCGTAACGCCTGCCTGTCTCTTATTTTGCCATGAGGATGCTCATGGTCTCGACCCGTAATCTGTTAGGAACTGCAAAGTGGCGGGCTTCTAATTCTACCCGCCCTTCTCAAGCGCTGACTGGAATGCTTCTGTGAAGAGAGACTGCCATCAGCAACTCTCAGGTCGTCAGACAGTGCGTTTGAACGGAGAGGTGGAATGTGTGCTCATTACCTGCCACTTTCAGCATGACATCGCTCTCCCCATCACTCTCTGAGGCGGGGAGCCCTCTCCGGAAGCACTCAGAAGCCCTGACTGAAGCGCAAGCATCAGCCCGCTGGGGCTCGGACTGCCAGCTGCAGCCTCTTCAGTTTGGGTCCTCTTTAGCACCTTCGCTCTGACAGCTTCCCTGCTGCAGGCTCCAGGGGACGTTCCCAGACCACCTCAATACAGACACTTCCTGCCCCAGACCTGGAAGTGGCCACTTCTCCAGGAAGCCCTGCTTCTCTCAACACCGGGATGCGGGCGTCAGGAGGCCCACTGTGGCCAAGCTGCTGGGTGTCTAGGCCTTGAAGTAGACATGGCAGATAGATGGATCTTTACATATCCCATAATTTCTTCCTGCTATCTTTTATTTAAATTCTAGACTACAGGTTTTTACTTCATCTCTGTCATTTTACATCAGTTACCTCTTCCACGTGAGAATCCTCGTTCAGCAGCAGAGTCAGGTGCTAGAATTAGATTATCACAGAACGGATCGTTAACTTGATTCTATATTAACACACAGTTTCAGAATATCAGGATCAACCCTATGTCCACCACAGAAATCAATGAAGACAGTTTAAACTTGCTCTTGAAGAGAGTGGTATCACCCTCCTGGCAGAATAAGAGTTTTCTGCTGTCTTCTCCCCAGAGGACACTAATTGAGACGCCCAGGAGCCCAGCAGAGAAGCCGCAGTGCACACCGAGATTGGATGCATTAACTCTGCCCAGCTCACCCTCCCTGAAAGCAGCAGCTCAGTGCCCAGAGAGACCGAGGCAGCCAGGCCTCCTCCGTGGAGGGGCGTTGTCGAGGCGGGGGGGCAGGGGGTGCCATGCTTTCTCGGCTGCGCAGAACAAGTGCCAAGATGAGGGCTGCTCTCTCACCCCAGCCAAAATCCTGAGGCCCAGAAACGTCTTCGAGTCTCTTTTTAATCCAGGACACGATTAAGGATTGCACATAGAGAGCATCAGAGTGTTAGATCTCTCCCACCTCCTCTAATGGAGAACAGTCCTCCCACTTGCTTTTTTTTTTTTTTAAACAGAATGGAATCATCTACTTTACAGAAGTGTCGAGAAGACTAAATAGAAATAATGCAAATAAAGTGGCTGGTCCAGATCTGATACACCATATCTGACTGCTCAACAAATATTAATTCTCTTCCACGTGTCTACAGCCCACGCTGGGTCCAATGTCCTGCTCTGCATGGCAGCTACATTTATTGATGCGAGTTTTGGTTGTTTTTAAAATATTCCTTTATTTGGCTGCTCCAGGTCTTAGTTGCAGCATGCAGCATCTCTCGTTTTGCAGCATGTGGGATCTAGTTCTCTGACCAGGGATCAAACCTGGGTCTCCTGCATTGGGAGCTTGGAGACTCAGCCACTGGACAGCAGGGAAGTCCCTCTGCAAGTTGATGAAATGGCAGCTAGTTTCAGAAACCATAGCTAATGTGACAGCCTGCCTGAAATGCCAATCCAGAACCCCAGCTAGAGGTTCTGAAACTGCCAGACCAAGCACGCCCCATGGGGCATCTCCCAGGCTCCTCTGCCCAAGGGACTCTCTAGGCAAGAGCACTGGAGTGGGTTGCCATTTCCTCCTCCAGGGGATCTTCCTGACCCAGGGACTGAACCCACATCTCCTGCATCAGTAGGCAGATTCTTTATCACTGTGCCACCTGGGGAGACCATGGAGAAGGCATCTCACTTCAAATACTGTATTTGCCAGACCACTAGATACATTAACGCAAATTTGTGTAAAAGTAGATTACTTTAACACACAATAAAAACTATATTCTAATCCTGTTCTACTATTAATATAAATGCCATAAACCATGATGCTGAATCACAGAAATAAACACACATCAGTACAAAAATAAATAAAGAGGGCATCTCATTAATGACAACCAGGCTCCACTGCTCACCTATGCCGTATCTAACCGACTGGAAACTAGGACAGCCTTACACTTATAGACCAGCTGGTAATCCTAACTCTAGTTCTCTTCCATTTGGTTTATTTTAAAAGCGAGAAGAAGGTAATTCCAGACTATAAATCCCAAGTTGCAACTTTACTTTCAGCTTAGGAGGGCAGAGGCAGTCCTCCAGAACTCTGTAGCTAAAGGCAGAAACATAAGAAGATGTGTCCATGCTGAACACATAAACAGCCACCAAAACAGAAGTAGCTTTGGTTTTCACCCGAAGGGTCTGTGCTCTCTCAGTCCCAGAGCACCCCATCCCACACGAGCGGCAGCACCAGGCACCGTCCGCTCCCTCTGCTCTCACGGCCAAGGGCCTCAGCTGGACATCTGGTTGCTGGACATGCTCCTGGGGATGACAACTCATCAAGCCTTCCCAGGACAGGTGTCGGGCACCACTGACTCTGCCAAACTCCCTTCTTGGGGAAAAGAAGTCTCTGTCTACTTATAGAAAGATACAGTCCAGGGGCATAAAGTCATTTACAGAGAGAAAATATCCATTGCACGTGACATTTTTAAGTCCTCGTGTATTGTTAAATCTACATGGTATTTTCTGATTTTTGTATGTCCAACAGTAAACTTATTTTTCAGACTTCATTCACATTTTAAAATTTTAATAGGTGTACTGCAGAGAACACGGGAAAGAACACTTCATGAAGTGTGTCATGGACTTGCTGTGCTGTTGGTCAGTCGCTCAGTCGTGTCTGACTCTGGGAACCCCACGGACTGCAGCATGCCAGGCTCCCCCATCCCTCACTATCTCCCAGAGCTTGCTCAAACGCATGTCCACTGAATCAGTGATGCCATGCAACCATCTCAGCTCTGCTGCCCCCTTCGCCTCCTGCCCTCAATCTCTCCCAGCATGGGGGTCTTTTTCCAGCGAGTTGGCTCTTTCCATCAGGTGGCCGTTGTTTCTGCTGTCCAGGGGGCAGGCCATCACTCATTCATCTCTGCTTTCCAAGAGCCCAGTGGCGTGCTTGCCTCTAACGAGAGGTGTCTTGTAATACATGTCCTGTAATACTGTAAATCCGTAAGTGGGGAGAGGGGGTATAATATAACTAACATCTGTCGACCCGTTACACGCTCTAGGTGAAGGGCACGTCCTCAGAGCAACATTGCAAATGGGTATTGCTGTCATAAGTTAGGAGACCAAGGCAGAGAGAAGTCAAAGTCACATAGTTACTAAGTTCTAGCAATGGGATCCACTGACTGTCTCCAACAACACCCTTGGGCTGGCAGTGGCCCCAAAATCCACATGTTGAAGCCCCAACCTCTGGTGTGACTAAAATTGAAGCTGGGCCTGAGGAGGTGATGAAAGTTGAATGAGACATGAGTGGGGCCTTAGTCTGAGAAAACTGGCGTCCCTGTAAGCAAGGGAAGAGACACCGGGCTCGCTCGCTCTCTGCCGAGGAAGGACATGCTGAGGAGGCATCGTCTGCAAGCCAGGAAGGAGGCGCTCACAGAACATAGCCACGCAGGCACCTGGACCCCAGACCCCCGGACCCCCAGACCTGCGAGGAAACAAGTGCGTGAGGCAGCCACGCTGGCTGTGGCACGCTCTGACAGCCTGAGCAAATACACCCCGTGATGACTCCATGCTTCATAAACTGACACAATTAATCTACCAAGTCTCACCCCTAATCAGCTAGTCCTCATGTTATGACAAAAATAAGCTCCATTTTCTCCACACTCCATCTCTTTATAGAAATCACCAGACTTTGAAGGAGAACTTTATAATCACAGCTAATTAGATGTCTAAGGGATCACAGCAGTTATACTTGGGGAAAAAAAACACAGTGATTCCTACATTCCACTAATTCACGATGACCTCCTGGCAAATGAGCCCCAAATGGCAGAAAGTGCAAATTAAGAAACCATTTAACTAAGAAGTACTTTTATTACTTGCCACGTCCACGGTAACTCACTCACTAAGTGCGTGCCCGGGAGAAGGCTCACGCTGCTCGAGTTAATGCACGACAAGCAGGAGACAGACACAGAACAGCAGGGCTGGGGGGACGGTGATCGCGGCCATGCGTCCGGGGACCGCCACGTGCCAATCAGGATAGGGGAGAGCTTACCATCGCTGAGGTCTTGGAGGAGATTCTCCTGGCAGGAGAAGTCCAGCTTCACTTTGATGCTGATGGTGAAGGTGGCCACCTTTCCAGGTTGCAAAGGGAACTGGGCAAGGGTATCTTCCAGTTTCCAGCTCAAGAAGTCACCATACAGCTTTTCTACAATGACAGCAACAAAGGTGATGAGCCTCATGTCACAAAGGCACCATGAGACCCAGCAATCCCCTGAGAAAATCCAAGTGCATCTTCAACAACAAGGAAAGATGCAAACCCTGTAAAATGTGACAGATCAAAGTGCCGGAAAATTCTCGAATCATGGCTGCTGCAAGGCCATGGCCTGCGTCTGCGAGCACCGCCCCGGACAAGAGCAGTACACTGTTCTCAGGAGCACCCTCCTCTTGCAGAATAACGTACAGAACACACAGAGTCTATACGTTTGCCAGCAGCTGTTTTACTTTTGAGCATGTAGCCTATTCTGGAAAACACTGATTAAGTTTTACAAACTGACCTGACCCCCCGTCCTGAAACTCTAGCCGCCTGCTAGAATGCATTCCTCTCTGGGATTTTGGCCAGCACCTGACTCCACAATGCGGGTGCTCCCCAAAGCACTAGTAGGAGCGAGGTCCTCTCCATGACTCAGTCACGCACAGTCTACAGGACGTGTCAACCAGGCTAAGGCAGTCATGTCTTTACTTTTCTATCTCGTAGATTAATTCGAGATGGAAGGGTGTAAGAGACCCCAGGCGAGCTGGAGCCAGCGCGGACAACCCTCCGGGCCCTGGGTGCTGCAAGCCAGACCCCAGGCCCCAGGACTACAGCCTCTCCACCGGCCACAGCAAAGCGGGCCAACCTCTCTCTGAAATGCCAATACCGGCCAAGATGCTGAGGCCCTGACACACCCTCAGCCCCCCACTGCCTGCAAGCTGAGGGTGCCCTCACGAAGGGTGCCGACTGAGCTGCCAGTTTCTGCATTAAATCCCACATCCTAAGAGTGACATGTTCAGATAACACGCCGGTCTACTCACAAGGAACGGCTTATTCACCTTCTGCAGCCAAACCAACAAGGTGTTTACAGCTCAGTAACGACACAGAGGGGGTCACGGCGCACACACCAGACCCCTAGCTGCAGCAGGACACAAAGCCGAGCTGCTTCCCTGTCGGGTATGATGCAATTTTACGCCTCAAAGGTGGGCCTTTCTGGTTCTTCCCTTCGTTGCTGGACTACAAAACGGAATTGTCCAGGAGGGCTTTTCAAAACCCTACACAACAATAAGCTGTCAGCAGAAAGGAGATAAACATAAATCAACAGTGGAGCACGTGTCACTAATGTTCTCCCCTGTGGAATTTAAACAGTTTCAGAAATAAGTCATTATTTTAATGCTAGAGCTCAGCTCCGTGCAGTCAAGTGAACTGGGTTGACACTGACAGTAACAGAAGAACCGTTACTGTGCTGACCTCCCACATCTGAGGACCTTTCATAGGTGCTTCTAATTGCAGAGGCTCGGCCCCTACACTCATAAGACGAGGGAGCAGCAGGGATGCCCCTCGGTCAAAATGCCCATGAACTGCTCAGCACACCAACGTAGAGTCACTGCTTTTCATCAAAAAAATTAAACTCGAAGAGTAAAGAAAAGTATGTGTATTTATATACACAGGTACGTGTATATCTATGTTTGTACACACGCTCACACAAATCTCAGGATATCTGCAGAAAAGCAAACATAACACATTCTTAACTTGGGTTTAATTATAATGAAATTTATGATTGCTTAAGTCAAGGCAGAAGCTTGCCTCTTTAATCACCCACAAATAAAGACCTGCTCACAAACAGACTGCAGTTACAATCAGACATGACGTGGGCAGTAATCCCTGTCATGCTGGGATGGAGGGTCAATGATCGGCCCCGTGTCAGGAGTGTGTGATTGGGGGACACACAAGCCCCACGAGCATCCAGATGACAGTTGGGACCCCTGGGAGGCCAGCATCCTACCCCAAAAAAGACCTCTTACGAGAGTCGTGATTATTTAATGAGAGAGAAAAAAAAACCTACCTAAGATTTAATACCACTCAGCTGGCACGCAATCAGTGCTAAACAGTGACAGTTACTACTGCTGTTGAGACCTAGCATGGAACTGGGAGAGGGAGCGTCTGACTCCCTGCGGAGGCGTTTCCCAGGGAGCGCGCTCAGGTTCCGGTTTAGGACACTTTCCTGTCCTCACTTTGACGTGACGTCACTCACTGGCACTGACGGCCTGTTGGTGCCAGAGAATGTAGGGACAGGAGTTATTCCCTCTGTGTATCTTGGAAGCAGATGGTTTATTTTCATTCGTTTAATTCCACGTGTAAATGTATGGCAGCTTATGACAAGAATTAAAAAAGAACAACAGCTGACATTTCTCAATTGCAAACGTGTTGGTTCGAATGGCCATCCGGCAATATACAAGATGGAACCAGCTGTGTGATCCAGACTCCAGGACAGAACCAGCTGTGTGATCCAGACTCTGCCATCTGGCAATACACAGGACAGAACCAGCTGTGTGATTCAGACTCCCTCCCCATCCACAGTGTGAGGGTCGTAGTTCTTGCCCCCCTGCCCTCCAAGAGACTGAACTGAGAGCTGGGCCAGAGGTGATGCTGACAGTGTCAGGTGGACCCAGCACTGGAGGAGCCTTCCCAGTTCTGCCCGGGTCTCCCGGGCATCCCCGTCCTCCGGCATCTCTGTCAGTGAGCACCGGCCGGGGGTTGCCCAGGTAAGCACCTGCCCTGGGGCTGGGCAGGGAAAGGAAGGGGCCAGGAGAGGCCTTTCTAGGGTGATGACAATGGTCCATGATGTACCTTGACAAGAGCTTGGGGAGATGTGTATTTGTCAGAATTTAGCAAATGGTGATGTAAGATTTGTGTGTTTCACCCCAAATACTTTTTTGCAAAGGAAAGTCGGGACCCCTGGGAGGCCAGCATCCAACCCCAAAAAAGACCTCTTATCTGTGTCATGATTATTTAATGAGAAAAAAACTACCTAAAGTATTAATGCCACTCAGCTGAGTTCAAACACTGAACCCTAATGACATGCACGCTAAAGGATCAGTAGGTAAAATCACAGTAATCTGCAACTTATTTTGAACAATACAGATCAGTGGATGGACAGGAAGCTGGACAGACGTGATAAATCAAATACAGTCAAGCATTACAGAACCCAGACGGTGGGTTTGCAGTGTTCACTGTAAGAATCTCGTCACTTCCCCGTATGCAGGGTGCAGAGGGAGGGGATGGCTGACACAGAGAGGAAACTCCGGAAGGGCTGGGAAGCATAGGAACACTGAGGCAGTGCCACGCCTAAAGCGGGGCCCTGGGAAGGCAGCATTGAGATGACTGAGCTGCTGACGGCCCTTCCGGGAGGCGGTGTGAGAGGACTGCGCAGGCAGGAGCGCACGGAAGGGTGGAGCTGGGCTCCGAAGGGGGCCCGTGGCTCCCGAGGGGCCTCACGGCGATTCCCGCGCTTCCACCCTGGTGACCCCCCCACCCGACAAGTGAGACTGGCTCGGTCCCGTCAAGACCCGCCCTGGAAAGGAGAAACCCCTCTCGGACACAGCCGGCCAGCTGAGCACGTGTCCCCCCTACACCCACTGTGGGGAGAATGCTTTTTTCTTCTAAACGGGGCTTCCCCAGTGGTTCAGCGGGTAAAGAATCCACCTGCCAAAGCAGAATACGCGGGTTGGAGCCCTGGGTGGGGAAGACCCCCTGGAGGAGGAAATGGCAACCCACTCCGGCATTCCTGCCTGGAGAATCCCATGGACAGAGGAGCCTGGCGGGCTACGGTCCGTGGGGTCGCACAGAGCCGGACACGACTGCGCGACCGTGTCCCCGTCCATGGACAGCCCCTAGGCCTCAGCACCGCCCATGAACCCGGCCTGGAACTAAAGGGGAAACACACTGGCTGTCTGTGAGACACCCACACCCAGCTGGAGGGAGACCAGCGCACCAGCGGCAATACCATGGAGCGAAAGGGCTCCTCAGAAGTCTCCCGGAGACTCTGAGACAAGGGGACCCCAGTCACCCCGTGGAGGGAGGCGAAGGCGGGAACAGAAGTGAGCCGGTCGGCTTCCAGGCACAGGAGGGTTTATCCTCAAGTTCACAGACAGCACCAACATTCAAGAACCTGAAACTAGCTCCCGACAACGAACGTGACAAGAGTTTAAGGAAAGAAGTGACAAAAGCTGAAGCCTGGGGCAGAGGGAGGCGATGTGGGGCCTGGGCAGCCAAGGCCATCGGGGCTTCCCAGAGGAGGAACGAGAGAAGCTGAGCTTCAAAGAGAAGCAGGTTGCAATGAGTGATGGACACATGGTGACTGTTCAGATTTATTTGAGAAAAGGAAGATATCTTCCAGTGGCTAAGCTGTGAAGCCAAGGAAAATTACAGGAGATGTGAACATTTTTACCACTATATACTCTGCAATTTTCTGTCATTGAATATTAGCTCACTTGTTCAAATATCCACCAACTCCTGTAACCAATTAATTAAATTCAGAATACCAGATGAAGGTATTTCATGTCAGGGAGGCATTTTCTACCTAATCCATAAGTACTTGCTCCTGAAAAGAGGGGGGAAAGGGAAGAAAGGATGAGATTAAGGTAGGATCATCAAAATTCCCCCAAAGACTCTGAGACACAAAAGCGAGAGAGGGACTAGGACAGCCGCACTGCGGCAGAAAGGGAACGGCAGCCACGGGCAGGAGCCAGTGCTCACGCTGTATGTTTCCAGCTCAGAATCCACACTCAGGATCAGAGACAGCCTGCGAGCCAGGAGAGAGGAGGCAGACAGACACAGAGACAGAGAAGGCAGAACACCCACTGGAAAGGAGGACGGAGGGCCGGTACGAGGGCAGACTCTCGGAGGACGGCCACAGCAGAGGCGCTCAGCATTGCTGTCGGGGAAACACAGATTAAGCCCCCCCCACCACCACCACCGCAGATAAAACGATGGCAAGGCTCTGAAGCAGAGGGGGCATGGGGCAGCCGCCACACCCCCATGATGACGGTGTGACTGGACTTTGGAACAGCAGTTCTGAGGCCCCCTGCCCGGCATCGGACCCTGGAGACGCTCTCAGAGAGGACTGCCTCGCCGCCAGAGCCGGGGCACCGCTCCCGACGAGCCAGGTGTGCCCAGGCTCCCAGGGGACAGCGGCTCACCTGGCTGCTACGTCAAGAGCAGCTGAACACGGAGTCCCGCCAGCTCGCTCACCCTGTGCTGTCCTTGTCTTTGGTCTCCGCGGACGGCACAATTTCTCTAACTTCATTAGATAGCTGATCTTGTTTCCACTTACTACTCTCGACGCCCAGCCCTCCTTCTACATAGCATACCCCCCTTCAACCAGCACTGCTACTCAGCTCACTGACCAGGTCCTCTGCGGCCTCAGTTCCTAGAACAGCTTCCCATGGTCAGGACCACCTTCCCTGCTTACCCAGGAGGAAGCTGAGGCATGTGAAGGATAAACAGTGAGCAAACGGTGAATCCAAAATGTAACACAGGTCTTGTGAGCCCGAGCTACGTGTGCCTGAGAACTAGGAACAGCATTACTGGAAGAGGGGCTGCACGGGCTCTGAGCGGTGAACCCACAGCAGGCTCTGGGCTGGGCAGACGGGTCCCAGATGGTAATCTTCCAAGCCTGCAAGTGATCTTCTTTGCTCACTCACTCCGGGACATGCCTGCCGAGGACCCGATCCGTGTGAAGAGCACGGGGGATACAGAGGTGTGTTCTGTGCTCTGTTACCTTCCTCTGCGAGTTCTTCACACACAGTTAGGATAACAACCTCACAGGGGCGTCCAATTAAAAGTGGGAGAGGTGTTTAGACTTTCGGGACACCGGTCATCTAAAGGGTCTCTTCTGACTTACAGACTTAGAAAACTAACTTGAGGCTGCTGGTGGGAAGGAGGGATAGTTAGGGACTTTGGGAAGGTCATGAACACACTACTATATTTAAAGTGGATAGCCAACAAAGACCTACTGTATGTAGCACAGGAAACTCTGCTCAATGTTCAGTGCCAGCCTGGATGGGAGGGGAGTTTGGGGGAGAATGGATACAGATATGTGTGTGGCTGAGTCCCTCGGCTATTCACCTGAAACTACAACACTGTTAATCTGCTACACCCCAATGCAACATGGTTTTGATATTTAAATAAATAAATAAAGTGTCTCTTCTGAAAATAAAAAAGATAAACATTTCTACAGTCAAACCTATGACAAGCCCCTACCTTTGGTGGTGAGGATTTTCGAGGTGACTTCCAGTTTCTCCAGTGGCTCCATCCCAATGTTCTCCAGTCTCACAACAAGCTGCTGGGTTTCCCCGTTGTAAAGCTGGACGGACACGTTAGTAGATATTTCATCACCAGAGGAAGGCTGTAATGAATGTGCGGACCTAAAATAAGAGTAATAATTATAATCAATTTTAGAAAAACAGGAAAAAAATTGATAGCATTTTACAGTCGTGCACGTCACCACACTTAAGCACTCCAGACACACGACTAGGGGGCCGTGGCTTTAACGTCGAATTGGCGCCCAGCGATCAGAACTCCAGGGCGAGGTGCTACACGCTGAGCGCTGTCCACACACAGATGCGTCCTGGGTCACGGGATGGCTCTCACTGGCCTTACTGGCTCGTGTGTGTGCAAACCACAAGAGTAATTGTTGGATTGTGGTGAGGGCAAAAGTGAAACAATGAATTAATTCAAATGATCCCTGAGTGTGCTGCTTGCTCAAAAAATGTTTAAATCTCAGAAATGCCCTGGGAAAATCCATAGACTGAAGGAGAAAACTCAAATGAACCATTTGAAATGATAACATGAGAGCTGGAGGAAAAGAAAAGTGTAAAGTACAGACAGCAGCCTCCACACACCAGCAAAGTCCAGAGAGATGCTGGCAAACGCCTGATGTGAGCCGGGGCAGCTGGTGGGCCCTGGACCACGAGGGGCACAGCCCAGCATCTGGAGGCCCTGAGGATGCAGCCCTGGTCCGAAACTCTGGCCTGAGTCCTCCTGACCATCCCTCACCCCACAGCGCTCATCACCCTGGTGTCTCCTTCCCAAGGACAAGTGGCAAAGCCACTTCTGGGCCAGAGGGTCACTGTGACCACAGGGAGGAGGCCCTGGAGACAGATGGGGACAAACGCCAGGCATCAACGAGGGAGGTGCGTGTGGCAGGTGGAGTCAAAGAGCACATCCAAAGCCCGTTTTCCAAAAATAACAGCGTTAAGAATCAACGTGAACTCCTTGGCATTTTATATCTTTAGAGCTGTTCGTGAGTCAAGAAACAAATTTTCTCTGCCAAGTAAGGAAAAGTGACTCCAGTCCTCACTCTAAGTGACTTCTCTCCACATTTCACCACAGAGTCCTCCTCAAGTGAGAACTACAGTCCATCTGGATTTGCAGGGAAGGTATTCAGAAAAACTAACACGCAGTTGACACAAGCAGAGTGGGTGCGAGCCCCTGGCACGGCAGGGGAAGAGGAGGGAGGCAGCAGAAGGCAGGGCAGCAGGCAGAGCGGACGGTCCTGGAGACCACGCCCCGGAGGCCAGGCCCCAACTGGGGGGTGCGGGGGAGGTGGGCAAGGCTGGCACTGAGGAGGGGCCCACTGAATCGGCAACTGAGCCTTCAAAACATCTCAGAAAGTACCGAGATACATTGAGAAAGACAGCCCAAGGGACAAACAATACAGCATCATCTGTATGAGCAAAAACTGAGATGGTCCGAAATCCCAACAGCAGGGAAATGAATGGGGATGTGATTCTGAGATGGCTTCATGATGTACTTTTTTAAGCAATTAAAACAGAAAGCGTTTAGCTTATGTTGTATATTTATGCAAAGAGAAATCTATGATACTAAATGAAACGCAGTATGATCTAAACATACATATATTGTTCCGTGAGCAAACAGTGGAAACGGCAGAGAGCATTAAGTCAATCCCTCTGAGATTTCTCTTCCTTCTTTATCCTTCCCTATAATTCTAGAGGGAAAAAAAAAAAAAAAGACCGTTTTTGTTTTAGAAGATAAGACTTCTTAAATTCTCTTAAGCCTCAACTGTTTCTCATAAAAATGACGTTTCCAAAGGCTAATTTCACATTTTGTTCTGATCTTAGTAAGAAACGCCTCAACTCCACTCCAGTTTGCCACAAGCAGAGCGCTGGCCGTGAGATCAGAGGGTAACTCCGGCTCCCGGGCCCCTGGCCACGGCTCACAGCACTCCTGGGACTCCTGAGGGCCCTGGGGTCAGTGAGCAGGCCCGGCGCCGCGGCGCTACCTGGGCAGAGACGTGCTGATCTGCAGGCGGGGCAGTGCAGGGATGACCTCCACTGTGGAGCCGCTGGTCTTGATTCCCGGGAGGTTGTCCAGCAGACAGTCGCTGAAGACGCCAAACACCGTGGTGTGGTAGCCTGGGGACAAAAGGCCAAGTTTCAGCTCCTGGACGGGCTTCACAGATTAGGCCCAAGGGGGTCCCGCAGGTGACAGGAGCGCAGGGTGCCTTCCGACCTGAGTTGAGATTCAGGGCCCGTGTCAGCTGCCTGGCCCGGCGGGCCCACAGCTCCCAAGCTCAAGTCCACAGCCTCGTGTCCCTGAGCAGAGGTGAGAGTCGGGCCCGCAAGCCCGCTCCAAGGCGGGCTGCATCCAACCGATGGTGAACAAAACATAAACGTCACCAAAGTTCACACTCAGTATCTCATCCCTTTACTAATGTGCTTCTCAAGTTTATCCATCCCTAAAATGAAAAGGAGAGCTTGTACTCCTTTCCAGGACATAATGGGACTTAATAAGTATTTGAAAGAAAGTGATTCAAATTCTCGTGTTGAGAGATGAGAGTTCAAGAGTCAATTATTATTATCATAACTGTTACGTGATATGGCAAATCTGCTCAATGTATACAAATACTGTAATTTAAGATTAGCAAAATTTTCATTTAAGAAACACTCCTTGGGTTAGATAAGCACTTGAAATTGTTTAAGCAAAGCTTGTAAATGGCTTTTGAAATCTGAGGTGATTATTATAAACAACATTCACAGTGTAACAAAATCAACAACACTTGATGGTAAGTACCTAGGGTAGCAACGTCTCTGCATCCATGTTAAACTTCTACATACTCAACAAGAAGCAAAAGGTACAGTGGAGACAACGGGGCCCTGATACAGCCCCTTAGCTTGAAAGAGCTCCAATTCACGGCATCCACATTTCCTCCTTTTTAAAGTACGGCCCTTATATGTATTAAGAAAAAATATTTTAAAAAATAATAATAATAAAGTATGGTCCTTCAAAGCCTCCTCTTAAACAGACTCCTTTCCCAGTCAATCTTGACTGTCAGCCACCAAATGGCTACTGAAGACCTACTATGTGCCAGGTGTGAGGATCCAGCCAAGAAAGCCAGATGTGGCTGGCAAGGAGCAGGCCCGCAGGCCACGGCAGGTGTGACATGAAGGAGGGGCTGTCGCGGCAGAGGGAGGGCAAGGCTGGGCGGGCGCCGCAGGGGCACCTGAGCTGGGCCTAGGGGCCCCCCCGCGGAGGGACAGCGCGAGCAGGGCACCTGCCCAGGACAGGAGCCCTCCACGCCGGCCAGGATGTGCAGGGCCCAGCGACACAGCCAGAGTGAGACACGGAGCAGCGGCGGGGAGGGAGTGAAGGCAGGACCGCTTCCAGCCCAGAGGTCTGCACTGCGGAGAGGTCACGAGGCCACAGCATGGGAAGAATGAGGGCAGAGAGACCAGTCCTGATGCTCCAGTGACAAACCCTAGGGAGGGCTGAGCTCTGCGGGACCAGAGCGGCTGCGGAGGGGCAGAGGGTGTTGACGACACGGGCAGTATCCTAAGGGGAGTGAGGGGGAGACAGCAGCAGTCCAGGACGACGCCTGGGGCCCGGCCAGGGATGGGACCATGGGGCAGGGGCAACGTGGGGACGCACTGATTGTTATGTGTCCTGGAGACAGCCAAGGAGAGTGAGTGGCAGGACGGGCAGATCCAGCAGAGGGGTGTGGACGGGAGAGTGGACGAGACGGACTGCCCGAGGCAGCAGCGCAGATGGAAGGAGAGGAGAGAAGGGCGGCGGGGCCGTAACCCCAGGAGGAGAACCTCGGAGCGCACCTGTGGTCCAGGAAAGACAGACAGGCGCGCGGCAGCCGACCCCACGCCCTGCGCCCTCTGCACAGTTCGTCCGTGGAGGCCCAGGAACCACAGCCAGAAAGGAGCTGTCCTTACCGTTCACAGTGATTGTCCCCGTCGTCTGCGGGACCCCAACAAGCGTCACCGGGTAAAGACCAGATTCGGCCGGGAGGGAGAGCGCCGCGGGGAGAGACTCGAACTCCACTCCGCTCGTGAGCAGTCCCTGCAGCGGGCGGCAGAGGACGCGGTGAGCGCGACCCCCACCCTGACCCAAGCCCCCCTCAGGCAGCAGGAACACCCGGGGCTCAGGAGACAAGGTCTCCTCAGTGACGTGGACAAAGGCCCACGGGGAAGGCGGCCTAGAAGCGCGGCTACAAAGCAGTCTCAAACGGGCAGCACCGCGGGCGGCTGCGCGACAGCTCCATCTTTAATATGAGCCCCGCTTGACACAGTATGAATGTGTGTGCTGCTTTGCTGTTTTACCAAGGTGGAACATAAACAGAAAGAAAAAATATTCTGCTTACAAACAAAATGAAAAGAAAGATGACACATGGAAATGAATCAGTTAATCTTCTTCCAGCGCATCTGTGAACCACGAGTTCTTCTCACTAAGAGTGAGACAGGCTACCACCCTACGCCTGGTGGATGAGACAGGCTGCGTGGCCTCTGGGAGCCGCCCGTGACTGCAGGGCCTTCCAACACTCGGGCCCCCTCCTCAGCACTGTGACGGAGGCCCTGGCCAGCACAACAGCCAAGAGAAGAAACAGCATGGAGACAGTTATCTATACACACAAGAGCTGCAGAAAGGCCTGTGGCGCCTACAAGGAAACTTGAACTAACAACAGCATTTAGCCTGGTAACAAAGTCAGCATTTACAAAGCAAAAGTATCTCCACAGCCTAGCAACAAGCATATGAGAAGACAAAACAGTAAAAATACCACGAACAGGGATCTTCCCTCCGGTGGCTAAGACTCCCAGTGAAGAGGGCCCAGGTTCGATCCCTGGTCAAGGAACTAGATCCCACATACCACAACTAAGACATAGCACAGCCAAATAAAGAAATAATTTTTTTTTAAAGTACCATTAACAAGAGATCAAAAACACCCCCTAAGTTGCAGTAAGCCCACCGAGTGGCGTGAGTCCTGCCCTGAAACCTGCAGAAGATGGCGGAGGGGCATTAAAGAAGGAGGGAGTGCCGCGGTCCATCCCAGGAGTGGGCAGGCGAGGGGACAATGGCATTGCCCTGAGCCAGGTTCTCACAGGGGAGGCAAGGACATGGATGTGGACGGAGGCAAGGAGAGCCCTCTGGAGGTGGAGCAGACCGGAAGGGATGACTGCAAGGTCGGGATATGTGAAGTCTGCATCTGTGTGTGTGCGTGCGCTTGGGCACACGTACATGTGTGTACACACACATGCGGAAGCATGTGGTGTGTACATGTATGAGCACATGCCATGTGTGCATGCATGCATACTGCTCCTCACGCTGTCTGCACAAAGTTCCCAGAAGCAAGGCTCCCTCAGTGACAAAGAGCACACCTGAGCCCAGAGTTTGTGTACATGTATGCACACACATGTGCGGATGCATGTGGTAGGTACGTGTATGAGCATGTGCCCATGTGTGCATGCATGCATACTGTTCCTAACGCTGTTTGCAGAAAGCACCCAGAAGCAAGGCTCCCTTAGTGACAAAGAGCACACCTGCGCCCAGAGTTTGGGCAAGAGCATGAAATGATCTAGCTACGTGTGAAACAGATGACGTGGCCAAGAATGGAAGCGGAGAAACCAATTAGGTGGCTATTATCTCCAGGCAAAATACACTCGCATTTGATTTATTTTTAAAATAGCTAAAGCAAACATGGCCAACCATGAGCACTTGCTAAATGTGACAGTGGATACACGAGGTCTGACTATTCCCTGCGCCGTTTCCCACGCTTGAAACATTTTGTAATGAAATTCTTTAATTCTGAACATGATTTGTGGGCTGTCTCCTAGTGGTAGATTTTATTCTTTGTTCTTCCTCATTTTTTGACAAAAAGCATATACTACTTTTTAAAATTTATTTATTTATCTGGCTGTGTCAGGTCTTAGTTGTGGCACACAGACTCCAGTTGCGGAGAAGGGGCTTAGTTGGCATCTTAGTTTCCTGACCAGGGACTGAACCTATGTCCCCTGCAGTGCAAGACAGAGTCTTAACCACTGGGCCACCAGGGAAGTCCCAAATGCATGTATTCCTTTTTAACCAGTTAAAAGTGAAAGCTAAAAAAAATGTGTAAGAAAGAGTAGGCATACGATACTTTAACCACTTTAGGGAAAATTCTCTGAACAACTCTCAATGTTATTCCTGGGCTTAGGCCAGGAGACGAAGCCACTACAAGGCCTAACCAAGAGCTAAGCCCCGAGGCTGGCATGTTCTTGTGCAAAAGGAGGAGGGGGGAATGCTCATCCTAATAGGTGGTTCTCTTATAGCGGGGACCTCAGGGCTGTCCACTCAATACTCAGTTCAATTTCCAAGAGCTCCAAGGGACGTGGGAAAACCATGCCTCATACTGGAGGCTCGAACATCATCTTAAATAACTACCAGTCTGCCTGCGGGCTCCCACTAACCCTGTCCTCAGCGGGGCCTCCCCGACCCTCCATGTGGGTCCCACAGGCCCTCCTGCACCCTGACCACAGGGCAGAGACCTGGCCTGACACGCAGCCTAGGCACTCGGCAAGCTCGGAACATGAGTCATAAAACCCCAGAGGAAAGCGTCACCCAGCTAACAGCACCCTTCACACGTCACTGGGAAGTCACAAAGCGGTCCCACACAATGACAAGCACAGAGAAGACTCGCGGGACTGGAATCCACTCTGTGCATGCAGGGCTCTCCTCTGAGAGCCACACAAACCTCCTTCCCCCAACTGCAGAACTAGGGGAGGAGTTTCAGCAGACACCACCACAGAGCGAACATTTAACGCTGTACACAAACACAAACTGAACATCTGATTCCAAACGCGAGGGAAATTTCGCATGAGCACTGCAGTGATTTATTCTCTTATAAATAAAGAGGCCTCGGTCATCTTATCATCTTTAGCAGTGAAGTAACAGTGAGCTTGAGTGGGGGGCACACTATAGACTTTGTAACCTCGCTAATCTTATTTGAATTTCAACATGATTATTTCAAATATTACAGTCAACTCAGTTCTGGGTATGTTCAAATCCAAGATGTCTTTTGTTCATTGATTCACAAACTTACTGAGGACCAAGCACTAAAAACAGGAGAATGCAAGACGTAGTCTTCATTCACAAAAAAATTATAATCTTTGGCAAAACAAATCTTAAAAACAGACGTATACCATAGGAAAAAACTGAAACTGAAGCCGCTCAGTCATGTCTGACTCTGCGACCCCATGGACTGTAGCCTGCCAGGCTCCTCTGTCCATGGGATTCTCCAGGCAAGAATACTGGAGTGAGTTGCCATTTCCAGGGATCAAACCCAGGTCTCCCACATTGCAGGCAGACGCTTTAACCTCTGAGCCACCAGGGAAGCCCTGGAAGTCATGTCATAGGAAGTATGACTCAAATACTAAGAAACATATATCAATAGTAAACTGATGTTTAGCCCAAAGGGTCAGATGACTGATGATACATACCATGTTTTCAACTCGGAGTTCAAATGGCATTGGGTTATACACCATCAGTTGAACTTCACACACATCTCCTTGAACCCACTGGAAATCTAGAAATATACACACACAAAGGAATCCATGTGTTAGCTGGTATTTCTGCATGTTTCACGTGGCTTCAGATCACTCCTCTGGCTATTTTCCAATGAAGCAATGCCATTATGGCCATTGCGAGAGACACAGTTTAAAGCCATGCTACGCCCGCTTTCTCCAAAGCCAAGTGTGTCGTCACTGCCACTTGCATGGCCTGTGACTGGTGCTTCTCTCGCTAGGGGCCGAACGCAGCTTCACGAACCTGGAGTGAGTAGACAGCACTGGTCGCGGGGGGGAAGCCACCACTCGTTGCAGAGACCTTCTCCGGCCCAGAGGCTGGCACTCAGGCAGGCGGCACTGTGGCCAACTCTAGGTGGCACAGAGCGTGGTTCCCCTTTCCCTCCTGAAGTCCGTGAGAGAAGACGGTGGCGCCTCCTCCTGACCACTCCCAGGCCAGCTGCAGTTCAACACGTACAGAGGGCAGAATTCTGAGATGACCCCCAAGACCCCCGAACTCTGGTGTATATGCTGTGTAATCCTCTTCCCCGAGTGTGAACACAAGGATCGGTTATGTTCTGTAACAAAGGGGGAGGAGGCTTTCATATGTGATGAGGGCCCCCAAGTCCTCAAAGCAGTGGGCTTTGAGTTAAGCCAAGGGAGATTATCCCAGGAGGGCCTAGTCTTCTCAGATGAGCCCTGGAAGGAAGCCTGCTCACCCTGAGTGAGAAGACTCAACGCGTGAGTGGGTGTGTGGAGGAGGCCAGGGTCTGAGGGCAGCCGTGATGAGCTGAAAGTGGTCCAGGTAACACCTGGCAGGCAGACGGGGACCTCAGCCCCACAACCCCAAGGAACCAAGAACCCAAGGGAGCTGAGAGCCTCCCGATGAGAACACAGCCCCAGCTGAGACTTGGATCTCAGCCTGCAAGACCCTGAGCAGAGGCCCACGCTAACACAGGCTGCACTCGTGACAGAAACAGTGAGAGAAACACATGTGTGTTCTCTAAGCACCAAGTCGGCGGTCCTCTGTTCACAGTACCCACCCCCACACCACTGCCCCCTCCTCCCTTTGAGACACTCCACTGGGCAATTCAGAAGCGACGTGAGAAGCATGCGAGGTGCGGGACAGGAGGCACTGTCCAGCCCTTGGAAGGCTGTCTCTGCCTCTGCATAATGCCCCGGTGAGGGAGGTATTACAATCCTTTTGTTACAAGGCAGGGACCAAGGTCCAAGCAGGTTAATAAATGCGCTGGGAACCACATACCCAGGAAGTGGTGTGGCAGGGATTCAGGCCAGGCCTCTGAACTCAGAGAAGTGTCTAGAATGGACAGTGGTGGATAAAAGGCTTCTCCTATAGCAGACACTAAGATTTACTGACGAGAATTCTTCAGCTATATAGGCTTTAACAAAGACACCATTTTCCCCAAACACTGCACCAGGCCCTTGCAAACAGACTAAGACAGGCTGCACCAAACCTGTGGCATCCTGAAACTGCACGCAGTGAAGCAGCCCGCCAGGCGAGCTGGCTTTTAAAATGCTTGCGCAAGCAGGTGTCCATATGCGGTCTCAACAACACGGTGCAGTGGTCAGCAGGACACAGATCATCCTCACTCACCAACAAGGACACAGACAGGCTGAACCGTCCATCATTCACGGCCCTGACAAACGAGGCCGCTGAGTCCACCTCCCGTCTGCCTGGCCCCAAAGCCTTGGCTGCTCTCACACTGCTGTCCCCCGCTGGCTCCAGAAACCCAGCTCTCCTCACCCGCCTTGGGCTGAGAACTCCTGCTGCAGGGACATGGGGCTCCCACCCCCCACCTTCAGCAGCACCCCAAGCACATCACTGCCTCAGCGGTCAGCATCCAGCCCTTCCTCACGGCCGAGGAAAAAGTCATTTGTTTTAACAGGTCGCTGCTTGATAGTGAAGGAGCGGTTTGTCTTCTCTGTCATGGTCAAATCAAATAACCATCATTTTAAAATTCCTTTTCCTGGTTCTGCAAGGAATCGTTTATACTCGCACAGTCGTAGTCGCTAAAGGTAAACCTATGATAAACCTTTATTACAGGAACAGTTGCTAAAGTCTGACAAGAGATCATCTCCCTCCCGGGTCTGAGCGTGCCAGAGGGCATGGTGGGGCCCTTCCTCCACAGTCTGTCCCAGAAACCTCGGAAAGGACAGGCAGTGGAGGCTATTAAACACCCCTCTATCTCGGCGCCACCCCCCCCCCCCCAGCACTACACGGCCCCTGGGAAGGTCTTAGCTGTGGACTAACAGCATCTTTCGGTGGCTTCTGTCAACAAGCTCATCTCCTTCTGCCACGCTGGCTGGACCCATCTGGCAGGGGCACTCCTTATTTCTCACTGCATCCCCAGCACCTTGGACAGTGCACACAACGCGCTCAGAGCCCTAAGTGAACAGCGCTGGGGTGCTGGAGCGTCAGCATCTCGCTCGACCCCTGAGGAGCCCGTACAGTGGGCTTCTAGGGCCCCCTCCCCGCAGACAGCACAACTGCAGCCCTGGGAGGCCAGGCGACTGACCGAGACCGTGGGACAGCTCCCGCCTGTCCATCCTCCCAGGCGGCTGCCGACCTCGGCACGAATCCCGGCCACGCCAAGTCCTGGCACAAAACCCTTCACCTCTCTGTGCTCACACTCAGGATGTGTGCAGCCATCACCTCGCATGGAGTTTAGATGGAGAGACTGGTAATAAATTACTCCACGTTAGGGCAGAAAATGGTCCCAGGAGCTGCCCCCAGGGTCTCTTCCCCTCTAATACTGTGTGCTCGCTGTGATAACTCCCCCCGATTACACACAGATTCATTTACAGAGATGGGGATTCTGGGTTAAAGACATGGGATTCTTCAAACCTGTAGGCAGGTACTCGCTGCTGAGTCTATTGCCAGAAAGATATTAGAACCCATGGAATATAAGTTATGCTTTCCTACCCATGGGTCTCCAACAAATAACATGCATTTTGGCTGAAGTTTCTGTTACATCCTGGAAAAAATCATGCACCATCCATGGAATTTATCCCCAGCTCAGAGGAACTGGAGCTTCTCACTGTCACGAGGGAAAAAGTCCCTGGGAATTCCCTGGCAGTCCAGTGGTTAGGACTCCACAGTTCCACTGCCAGGGGTGTGGGTTAAATCCCTGGTCGGGGAACTGAGATCCCATAAGCCACATAGTGCAGCCAAAAAAAAATATATATATATATATATAAAGGAAAATATCTCTGGGCTTTGAGTTATAAACCATGGACAAAGCCTGAGCTCTGCCACTTAGCTTCCTTCCTGACCTAGGGCAGCAATTTACATTCGGTCAGTCTTAATTTTCTCATCAGGAAATTGGAAACACAACACCTGCAGCATCACTGGATGAAGTGAAAACCCTCTGCAGCGAGTACAGAGCACTCTTTTCACAAAAGGAAGCCTCAGCAGTTTCTAAAGATTAGAGAGGAAGGAAGACGAAAGGCCAGCTTCGAAGGTGGGGACCTGGCAGCCATATGGCACCTGACTCAGGGGGATCCACGTTCTGTTTAGTGCCTTCTCTGTCTCCAAAGTCTTCCTAATGCTTGAATAAGGGGGCCCCACCTTTTCCTTCTGCATGAGGCCCCACAGATCATGCTGCTGGTCCTGATAAGGAGTCTCACATCTCCAGTCCCCCAGATTACCTCTAGAAGCTTCAGTACACAAAATGGGTGAAAGTTTCCTAAAACATCCTTTAGGGAGAAAACTTACCATCAACCCTAATGAGACCCAACATCAATAACCTCAGATATACAGATGGCACCACCCTTATGGCAGAAAGCAAAGAGGAACTGAAGAGCCTCTTGATGAAAGTGAAAGAGGAGAGTGAAGAGTCTGTCTTAAAGCTCAACATTCAGAAAACTAAGATCATGGCATCCGATCCCATCACTTCATGGCAAACAGATGGGGAAACAGTGGAAACAGTGAGAGACTTTATTTTCTTGGGCTCCAAAATCACTGCAGATAGTGACTGCAGCCATGAAATTAAAAGACGCATGCTCCTTGGAAGAAAAGCTATGAGCAACCTAGACAGCATATTAAAAAAGCAGAGACATTACTTTGTCAACAAAGGTCCACCTAGTCAAAGCTATGGTTTTTCTAGAAGTTGTGTATCGATGTGAGAGATGGACCATAAAGAAAGCCGAGCACTGAAGAACTGATGCTTTTGAACTGTGGTGTTGGAGAAGACTCTTGAGAGTCCCTTGGACTGCAAGGAGATTCAGCCAGTCCGTCCTAAAGGAAATCAGTTCTGAATATTCATTGGAAGGATTGATACTAAAGCTGAAACGCCAATACTTTGGCCACCTGATGTGTGGCCAACTGACTCATCTGAAAAGACCCTGATACTGGGAAAGACTGAAGGCAGAAGAAGAAGGGGACGACAGAGGCTAGATGGTTGGATAGCATCACTGACTTGATGGACATGAATTTGAGTAGGGTCTGGGAGTTGGTGATGGACAGGGAAGCCTGGCGTACTGCAGTCCATGGGGTCACAAAGAGTCGGACACAACTGAGCGACTGAACTGAACTGAACGAGACCCAAAAAGAGCAGCCAGAGACTCCTACAAGGTCCAGGAGACAAACCTTGTTAACTCTGTAATGACGGGCCCAGGTCCACCTGGGGGAAGGGGTCCAGAAAAGTGGCCTGCCCACCATAGAGAGACCCCTGAGACTTCGATGCGAACAGGACCCAAGCCCCCCACTTCCAAGAGATCAAAGAAGGCATCCCCTGGCAGATGGGCGCTGCTCACTGGCGTGTGCTGGAGACGCCCAGGACTGGCTCCGCCACTGCTCAACCACAAGGTCCACCCACTCCCTGCTCCCAGCCTCTCTGGCATCTTCTCCAGAGCAGAGGAGCAGGCGGGAGGCCAGGGCTGTCTCTCAGAATCACAAACTAAAACTAGAACACCAAAGACTTGTATTCACATCTCAAGTGCCTGCTGGGTGGGGCCCTGCTCCCCTAAGAGCCAGGAGACTGCTGCAGTCGGTCATTCACCCAGAGTACAGCCCTGAGACTGGAACAAGAGATCACATTCAAAAAACAGCACATGGTCGTGGACTGGGGCCAGGCAGCAGGGGTGGAAAAGCGGGAGGAGGTAAGCGGAGAGGCAGACAGCGCGCAGCGGGCAGGGTCAGCTCTGGGCATGGGTGGTGGGTGAGTGCCCCCGGACAGCTAAATCCTGGGGAGAAGGGCCTCGAGAAGCCAGGACACCTTCTCTTATGCCGGGGGTGTAAAACTGAAAGGAGGAAAAAGGCAGACAGAGGAGAAGCCAGCACTGAGCTGCAGAAGCTTTGCGGGTCTTCCACTGAAACTTCTGGGACAGAGTCAGCAATGCCAACCAGTGACCGCCTCTCAGCCCGCAGCTTTGTCACTGCGACGCGCAGCGCAGTCTCCAAGTGCACAGAGCCTGAGGCGGGGAGCGGGCGAGGAATGATGCCTGCGGCACAGCCACGCCTGGGGGAGGGCAGAGGGACCGGCTGACACAGGGGAGCTGTGGGGTCCACGGGGAGGAAGGATGCTCGGGGGCTGTGCGCTGGGACGTGGCGGGGGGCTGAGCGCACAGAGGAGCCCATGACGGATCCTCAGCGATGAGTGGTCCGCCCCGCCACCCCCAAGACGCAATGTCACGGCGCCCTGCTGAGTCACCAGACCTCTCAGAAGAGGCGACGAGCGTCAGCGAGACACAAAATGAGCACTGCAGCCTTCAAACGGGACAGTGATGGGACGCCCTTACACCCAGACAGTCCTGAACAAAGACGACCTTTAATCTCCTTGGATGATTCAGAAGTCACTCCAGGCTTGGAAAGTCACCCTGGTCTCCAAGTACCTCTCCTCTGTAACTGACCTAAGTCTCGGATAACAGAGGTCTTCTGGTTTCTAGAACTTTCACAAAACCCCCTTTTATGAAATAGATACTAAAAAGGCAGATCTATAGGCAGTGGTCAGACTAAGTCAGCAAACGGAATACACCTGCGTAAGGGTATATCCCATAGGCTCACATGAACCACGTCAAGTCTCACAATCTCAAGCCCAGACAAGCCTCCAGGGGTCGGGCGGCCGAACACGGCCTGGAAGCCCGGCGGCCCGGCCTACCTATCTTCTTGCTGCGCTCCTCCCCGCGGCTGTGGGCGATGATCGGGGAGTAGATGAAGGGGCTCTTGGCCGACACGCTTTGGCCCAGCAAGCTCTTCATCTTCTGTGGCCGGAGGCTGGCGGGAAGGTTCAGCAGTTTCACACGCCTGTTGTTTCAAAGGGAACAAAAATACTTCAACTGCCTTGTTAGCTTGGCTTCAGCCTAAATAGGACCAAATATCTGGTGTTATACAGACAATAAATCAAACAGCAGATAAACTGAGGGAAGGAAAAGCATTCAGCTTTGCATGACAAGGCAGAGAAGACAGCACAACTTGCCCCCCACCTCCCAGACGGTCCCGGGGAGAGGACGTCCGTGGGCAGACAGAGCTCCCCCGGGACAGCGGCACCAGCCGGCCGCGGGCCTGCCTTCCCTGCGCTCAGGCTCCTGGGCCATAACACGAACCACTGTGAGGATCCGGGGAGGCACGGTGGGTACCATGCCCACCGCTCTGCAGAAGCTGGTCCCCTCCTTCCTGATGGGCAGGCCCGCAGCAAACAGAGGTGCTGACCCAGACCATCTGAAGGACCACGGGTGAAGGGCAGCAGCCCCATCGGCTCTGCACAGTCTGCGCCTCACTAAACCGCTTCTCCAGCTGTGGATGTCAGCTAGTGACACCAGCCAGCCTGGACTGAAGGCCCAGTCTATGGAGCCGGGCCTCAGGCCTGTGCCCACTGCCGCCCACGCACCGTCCCCACTAAACCTCATCCGCCTCCCAAGCTGCGGTGCTATCACCATCACCTCCAAGTCGTCAACGAGCAGACTGACACAGGTGAGAGGAAGCATGCTGACCAAGCCCCACAGCCAGAAACGGGGCAGCAGGACACAGCACGGTCCCTGTGGCCACTCTTGGGAGGGGCAGCTGGGTAAGCAGGGCTCAGGATCCAGAGTGAGACCGAGACCGACAGGAAGGTGGGGGCAGAGGGTGGGGGCAGAGGGTGGGGTGGAAGGCTGGGGGGCACTGAGCCCCTCCCCACCCACAGCCCCTCTGCAGGGGGTAAGGCTGGAGGGTCGGGGGGGGAAGCCAGCTGGGTCCCTCGGAGACAAAGCTCTCGCAGCGGTGCCCCGCCTCCTCCTCAAGGCAGGCCTGGGGGCTGGACGCGGAGCAGACGGACAAGCCCAGATCGCCGAGTGACCTCGGGGAGGTCAGCCACCCTGGAAAGCTACCTGCCCGATCTGCATCCTCACATCTCCACGTGAGGGAAGCGTCGGGAAGCGTCGTCAGCCTGGGCCGTGCTGAGGGCTGATCTGTCTGAGATTCTAGGGGCCATGTTTCTGCCACAGACAGGCTAATCTGTGCTGACTCTATATATATGTGTGTGTGTGTGTGTGTATGTGTCTATAAACTAGAGACGGCCTCAGAGAATCCACGACATCATGCCTTTCTCAGCTCTCCTGGCCTCCACGGGGACCCCGTCCTCACGAGCACCCCCACTGCACCCAGCCATCACTGGCGGCTCCTGAGCCTGGCCCTGGGGAGGTCCGGGTCACACATGTGATCCTCACCTGTTCCCACCATGACCCGAGGCAGAGGCGGTGCTCACCCGCCACAGCTCTTCAAGAAAGGACTCTGTCCTGCACTTTCTCTGCCTTTGCAAGCCCCTCAGCATGCTTTTCTTGTACAGAATCAGAATCACTCAGTTTTCTGCTTGTTCGGCTGTGAGCTTTCCAAGGACAGGGCACCCAGGGCCTCATTTGTCTCAAGTCCAGCGCTGGTGCAACACACCAATGCGGACCTCTTGGTGAATGCTGAATGAATAAACTCCCAAAAGCTGGATTTCCAACTCAGCTTCCAAATCTTTCAAAGCCGTACCCTCAAGGCTAAGCAGTTTATCACCAACAGCGGCAAATCCCAGCCCTTTGTGCACAAAGGCCCCGGCCTCACTGTGCTAGGGGGAGGCGGCAAGTCCTCACGCTGGCCGAGATGCCTCCAGCCGGGGGGAGACGCACCTGCAACAGCTGCAGACCCGAGCGCAGTGCAGGACCCACCAGCAGGGCACCAGCAAGGAACGCTTCACCCCTGGACCTCAAGCCTCTCACTCGGAAAGATGACCAGTGCCTGCCGACGCTGTCCAGGAGGTCCCGTGGACGTGCCCCCTCCCCGGCCCCGTGTTTCCTGGAGGAGGGGCAGCCGAGGGTAGGGTCCCGACCTCGTCCTCCCCTCACCCCTCCTAAGGGGGGCGGCAGGTCTGGCAGGAGAACCAGCACGTGCGGCACTCAGGCCCTTCTCCTGGGGCCTGCCTGCTGAGCAAGAGCACGGATTCTGTCTGGCTCTCCGCGACAGAATGCGGCCGGCCCCAGGGCTCTGCCAGAGGCTGGGGAAAACTGGACAGCCCCGGGACACTGGGCACCGGCTCCACCATCCACCTGAGACAGATGTTTCTTTCTGCTGATCCTAAACTCGAGCAGAGAAAGGGCAGTGGTCTGAAGCAGAGACCTTCAAACCTTCACTCTGAAAACTGAGCTGACATGCATGGCAACTCACTCCAGTAGTCCTGCCTGGGACATCCCACAGACAGAGGAGCCTGCGGGCTACAGTCCACGGGGTTTCAAAGAGCTGGGCACGACTGAACAACCTAACAACAGAACAAAGCACCTATGTCAGCACCTGACACATGGCAGGTGCACAAAAGCCCTTCCCTTCCCTCCCTAAAACAGCACTCGCTCACAGGCACAGAAAGCCAAGTCCCTGCGCAAAGATCGCAACACCGCGGGCAGAGGCAGAGAAACCAAGTGCTGGGCCCGGTGATGCTGTGAGCGCCCTGCTGAACTCTGGACCAGCAGCAGCGACTCAAGCCTCTGTGCTCGCTCATCAGTAAAATGACACCATTTCCTCGCAACACAAACAGCTTTCTGCTCTGTGCCACTGTCACCACCTAAAAACGAGGTGTCACCTGTCATCCTAGGAATCGTCTACTCAAGCACAGACACCTCAGACCACATAAACGGCTTTTAAAAACTGCAGAGGGATTCTGAGGGCATGGTCAGACAGAAAAGAAACCCAACAAGCCAGCCATGGCATTCGTTCGTAACTCAAAGTCCAGCATCAAATGTCTGCCCATAAAATGTACCCAGAAAAAGTCACGCAAGGTACCTGACCTAAAGGAAGCATAACTCATTCAGCATAAATTGCTGTGAAACTAATAACGTTGTATTTGGTCTATGGAGCTGCCAACAGTAAAGCAGAATTCCAGGGATGACGTTTCCAGAACAATAATTATTTTTAGGGATTCCTTTTGGAAACGTTTGGCAATTTAAAAGCTGATATCTCAGGATACTGTGGCTAATAAGGATTATGCAAAGCAGAGGTGGGACACTCATTAGGAAAGTGACAGAAAATAGGTTGGTAAGAAAGCATGGGACAAATCCGCCTACCTTTTCTCTCGGTTCTCAATTCCTCAACCTTATTTACAGGGGAGGCATACCTGAGAACCTCCTGGCTCCCTCTGCACAGATGGGCAACAGTCCAAGCTGCCCAAGTGGGGTGGAGGGGCCCACGGGGCTGGGGCAGAGCTCCCCGTGGGGAGGGAGGGCAACGTGGTAGCCACGGTAACCAGCAGGGGAACTGACCAAATGAGCAACCAGACCGAGGTGAATGGGAGACAGGTTTCCCCCGTCTGAGAAGGACTTACGGATACTAGAAGGACCCCTAAGGCGCTGGGTGGAATTGGAGGTATAGGTATCAGCATGGACTCAGTTTCCAGTACATAGAAACAGATGCAGAAACAACCACGGGCATGAACATGCAGTGAATAATGTATGTCTATAAATAGATGTTGCCTAGCTCTGTCCACCGCGAGCAGCAGCAACCCGACAGTGAGGCATGCACACAGCACCCAGATCTTAACTTCAACTCCATCAAAAGAAAGCAGGGCTCTTGCAGGAAATGGCCAGTGCGGGACTGGGAGCAGGGACTCGGATCTGAGTCCATGACCCAGCAGAAGTGCCAGAGAGCACGAGCCTCTATGGGCGTGGAGGCTCCCAGGAAAAGGAAGCTTTATCTTCCTTCCACAGGCATCACCTTCTTTCCTCCCAGACACTGCAGGACGGGGAGTTGCAGCTGCCAGCCTGATGCTACCCAGAGCCTGAGACTAAAGCCTGGCTGCTGAGGGCAGAGCTGAGAGGGGAGAGAGGCAGGTGCTGGTGAGACTGTCTGACACCTGGCTCCAGCCCTGCCCGAATCCCTCTCCTGGATTCTGTATATGTGCCATAAACCCCCTTGTGCCTAAGACAATCTGGGTCAGATGTTCTGAGGATTGCTTACAAAGAATTCTGATGGCTGGATCTGTTCATTCGCTCAGCACACACAGGCACCTGAGGGTTGCAAAATCAAAGGTCTCTCCAGGGAGCTCTCAGACAGAACAAAGATGTATAATCACATTCCGTAAATGAAATGAAAGAAAGACATGGAAGATGTTCCTGGCTGGCTAACCCAGCACCACTCTGTCCCCTTCTCCCTTCCCCACACATTACAGAGCTTGGGAGAGTTAAGCCTTATTTCCTCGACCTCTCTTACAACCAGCAGTGGCCAGGAGATGCACTCCTGGTCAAGGAGACTGGGGCAGAAGTCCACTGTGAATCTGTCAAGATCGTTTTTGCTATGCTAGTAAACAAAAGATAGGTGCCCTGGCCCTGGCCCTTCTTCCTTTATCCCTATCCTGGATGTAGATGTGTCATCTGGAGCTGCAGCAGCCATTTGGTCATCATGAGGTAAAGACAGCATTACAGAGAAGCCACCTGTTTCCAACTTCTTAATAAATAAAAAAAAGATAACCTCTTATTTGCTATCCACTGCTAGGTTTTCTGCTCTTTGCCACTGAAATAATTGGTAACTATCCAGAAGGTGTAATTATTTCTATCTGAGGGGCTCAGGGAAAAGGTTTTACAGAAGAGATAATCCTTAAACTAAATCTTGGAAGATGACTGAATGCCGCCTTGCTTGAGCAGAAGGCGGAGCTGAGCAAAGGAATGAAACCTGCCACACACCTAAGGCACCTAAGGCACCTAAGGCACCTAAGGGTTGCAAAAACAAAGGTCTCTCCAGGGAGCAGGCCACACAATCAGCCTGCTCAGTGTTTCCATGAGGGTGTGTGGGGCTGGGGGTCTGCGGGAATAAGGACGGGCTCGCAGCCAGTCTGGAGACAGAGCAGCCACGGACAGTCCCGTGAGCCCCGCAAAGCAAGGGAGTGGAGGCACCCCCGGGCCTGTGTGCAGGGCCGCACAGCCCCCCAGACACGGGTAAGCGCCACGAGGCCCAGTTCGTCTCCATCATGCAGAGAGGCCACAGCTTGGCTGCAGAACCAGGCAGACACAGCCTGGAGTGGCTCTGCCAGTGGAAAGGCACATGGCGATGGCCGTTCCGTGATGGCCCTGGTCTGACTCTCTCATCTATGAGACACGCTTCACAGGCGGCAGCTGAGACTTCATCAGACGACGGACCAAATACACAGGCAACCGCAAACGGGAACCCTTCCGCCGACCTACATCCCTGAGCAGAACAAAGCCGGCGCAGGCGTGAGTCCGCCCCCCGCGCTCCGGCCAGCGTGCCCCACCTGACGATGGGCAGCTTGGTGAAGGGCACCGGCGGCAGCGCGAGCCCGTCTGGGAGGGTGAGGAGCTCCATGGTCCCGGGACACTTGGAGGTGTAGTTCTCCAGGCTCTGTGTCACATCCTTTTTTTCTGATGAAAAAAACAAAAATAAAGGTTGATTAAACCAAAGAAAAAGGAGAGGAGGGTGATCTTTTTTTGCTCTTTTTTGAGCAAAAATAAAATTCTTAACCCAATACTTGACAGTCCAATGAGTCCAATCTTCTGACAGAAATAAAGGGGCAGCAACCACAAGAGACGAAAGGAAGACAGAAGCTCTGTTTAGTTTCTTTAAATCACCGGTGGCTGCTCCACATAAGGGTCTGTGGATAAAAAGGAAATTAAGCTACCATCTCCTAGGAGATTTCATTTTCCAAGAAATAAAACCTTATCAAATTTCAAGAAAGTCGATGGGCAGGCAGGACTAGAAAATTGGTACGTTTTATTACTTAACAAATATTTTTCCAGCAATTACTAGGTACCAAGCAAAATGCCAGGGCCTGTCCCGAAGGAGTGCTCAGTCCATCTGTATAACAGATATTTAAGCAAATAATTACAAATCAATATTTTTATTTAAAAGTAAAGCTTTGTGAGATGAGGCTGCTTTTCTCCACCTCACCCCCATGCCTCTCACCAGGAAGAGGAGGAGAGGATGCAGGTAATAGCGAAAGTTTGCTCATCACCCACAAGCGGCTCTAGACACAAGCTCACAGACTCTGTGACTCCCCGGAGCTCAAGAGTGCTTCCTGCTGGAAAACCCATGGTAATTCGGGAAGGCAGGCATCACTGTGCCCGTTTTGCAAATGAGAAAACTGAGCCCAAATGAAGTGAAAGGACATGTCAAAAATCCCAAGTTTGGGGCTTCCCTGGTGGCTCAGTGGTAGAGTCTGCCTGCCAATTCAGGGGACACGGGTTTGATTTCTGTATTGGGAAGATCCCACATGCCTCAGAGCAGCTGAGCCTGGGCACCGCCACTCCTGAGCCCCCGAGCCCCAGAGCCCTGCTCTGCAACAAGAGAAGCCGCTGCAAAGAGAAGCCTGCACACCGCCCCCACCACCACAGCTAGAGGAAAGCTTGCGCAGCAACAAAGACTCAGAGGAACCAAAAGTAAAGAAATACATAAATAAAATTATATTTGAAAAAAAACCCCGTGTTTGCCCCTCAGCCTGTGGCATCCTCACTCCCACACTGTTTAGAAGAGAGAAGGCAGCAGGAATCGGAGGTCCACGCCCGGCCTGCTTCCTGTCCCGGCTGGCAGGGAGGGTGGAGGACTCGGGGGGAACAGGGGAGCAAAGCGCCAGGGTGAGGCTTCGGGCCAGGCAGTGAGGCCGGGTTCCAGGACACGGTCTGCATCCTCCCCATCTGTGGGGTGACCACCTGAGTGGGAGCCCTGTCCTTCCATCTACAGAATGGCTAAGAGGGAAATGAGGTGACAGATTAAAAACAGGCTGGTGGACGCAAGGACATCTGGGGAGGAACGGTAAGACTGTCACCACCGTCATGGGGCCTGTAGGCCCCGGAGGCTGGCATAGCACACAGGGGCTCCCGGACCGGAGACTGTACAGAACAATGGCCAGACGGGGGCGGCCCAGTTCTCAGGCATGTGTATTAGTGGGTTAAGGGGCTTTCTGTGTCTAAGCATCATTCCTCAGGGAGCAGGAAGGCAGGAAAGCAACCAGAATCAGCCTGGATATAATACAGTAATACCAATCTGCAGCACAAACAAAATTCTTTAATCAAATCATCTTCAACTTATAGGCGGTAAATCTCCCAAGACAGCGTATTGAAAAGCAGAGACATCACTTTACCGACAAAAGTCCAAATAGTCAATGCTATGGTTTTTGCAGTAGTCATGTACGTATGTGAGAACTGGACCATAAAGAAGGCTGAGCACCAAACAACTGATTCTTTTGAACTGTGGTGTTGCAGAAGACTCTTGAGAGTCCCTTGGACTGCAAGGAGGCCCAACCAGTCAATCCTAAAGGAAATCAGTCCTGAATATTCACCAGAGGGACTGATGCGGAAGTTCCAGCACTTTGGCCACTTGATGCGAAAAGCCAACTCACTGGAAAAGACCTTGATGCTGGGAAAGACTGAGGGCAGGAGGAGAAGGGGACAACAGGATGAGACAGTTGGATGGCATCACCGACTCAATGGACATGAGTCTGAGCAAACTCTGGGAGGGACTGAAGGACAGGGCTGGCATGCTGCAGTGCACGGGGTCGCAAAGAGTCGGACATGACTTGGCAACTGAACAACAAAATCTCCCAAAGGGCTCCCACTGAGAGCACTTTAGTGAGCTAACTTGCCTCACGTTGGGCAGAGCACTGATAGGCTGGGCACCTGATTAGGAGGAGCTTGCTCTCCCAGTAAGCCCTGCTGAAATGAAGACAGGTATGAACCTGTGAGTGATGCTCAATGCCTCCTACAAAGTTACCCAAGGAGGAATGGTACTCAGCTGTCCTGCTGGCTGGCTGCAGTAAACAGGACGGACACAGTGGGGACGTGGACAGCTGTGGGCCTCATTGCAGGGTCTCCGGCTGAGAACTTCCCCAGTCTGGGCCTTAGCCTCTCCTTTTGGGCACTTCTCCCGGCCAGGATTTCCCACGTGGGATATCAGGCTGGCGGTGAAAGCCAGGTAAAGGGTGAACACATGTTCACCTATTTCCCTCGGTCTCAGCAGACCCCTGCTCTCCAGCCGTGCCCATGACTCCAGCCACATGCACTTGCCTTCTCCTCCATCAGGGGAAACCCTGTTGCTTTCGAGAGACGACAGACGGGCAGCACCTGCCTCTGGAGCAGAGCAGGGGCTCCGGGGACACAACCAGCTCATGAGCTGCTTTCCAGCTAACTCTCCCAGGAGTGATCTGCACCGGTAAGGCAACACGACTGCAGCAGGGAGAACAGGGCTGCCTTCCAGGAAAACGGACTGTCACATAACTTCATGTGTGCCTGCAATGTGGGGCCTTCTCCAGGACACAGGGTCCCTCAGAGACACGAGACATCTGCTGGAGAAACTTCACGACTGACAACAGAGGATGAACACACGTTTGCTGGGCAGAAAAGGAGGCTTCGTGTCCAGGGGAAGAAATGTAGAAACCCTCAGAGATGGAAAATGACAGAGCACGCTCAGATCTGCTGCAGGCAGCCTGCACGTCCACGGCATAGTCCACGGGGCCAGCGCTGCTCTTAGCACAAAGCGCTGGGAAACACCTGTATCACTAGGACGATTCCATGCACTGAGCACATGCTTTGGGCCAGATCCGATACTAGGCCCCTCAGAGGTGAGGCCCTGGGGAATACAGCAGAACTGCAAAGCCTCCCCATCCAAAACAGGCATGCGACACCCTCCCACAAAGTTCCTGCTCTAGAGAGACGGTCTGGGCATTATCATCTCCTTTTGAAAGGTAATTAGAATGAACTCAGGGACAATCTAGGAAATTTGATTGTGGATTGGTGTTAAATGCTATAAAAAATAATTATTAATATTGGGGTATAACATTAACATTGTGATTCTATTAGAAAATGTCCGTTTTTTTTTACCAATGTATACTAAAGTGTGAAGGTGTGAAATGGAATGATGCCTCTGGGGTTTGTCTTTAAAATAATTCAACAAATAGGAAAAGTCAGAGATGAAGAAAGTGAAAGTTGCTCAGTCATGTCTGACTCTTTGCGACCCCATAGACCATGGAATTCTCCAGGCCAGAATACTGGAGTTGGTAGTGGTTCCTTCTCCAGGGGATCTTCCCAACCCAGGGATCAAACACAGGTCTCCTGCATTGTGAGCAGATTCTTTACCAGCTGAGCCACCAGGGAAGCCCAGAGATGAAGTAAATATATAAAAATCTTGATACTTTCGAATCTGGGTGACTGTTACATGGGAATTCATTTTATTGTTCTTTACACTACTATGTTGAAATTATTTCATGGCAAAAATATTTAATGAGCTTGATGCAGTGAAATGATTTGCTCCAGGTCATACAGAGAGGAAGAGATCTGAGATTCAATCCCAGTTGGCTGAGCCTTCCTGTCCCCACCGATCAGGCCTGATGATGGAGGCCCAGCATTACCGAAACGGACACAGAAAGTCAAGGCCACGGAGGCTGCTCACCTCCGTTCCCCATGCCAAGCTGGGGGGAAGCCTGGGACCAACCCAAACGTCCTAACCACACGACAGGGCCACTGGGACGTGACGAGTCCTTAATGAATGTCACTAAAAATCAACCATCTTAGCCTACCCTGGCTGCCGTGACAAAGCACCCTCGATCCTAACTTGAAGAGTAAACATTTACTTCTCACAGTTCTGGACACTGGGAGGCCCAAGATCAAGATGCTCACAGATTCAGTTCCTGGTTTGCAGATGTCCACTTCTCATCGCGGCCTCACCTGGCCTTTCCTCAGGTTCGTGGGCACAGAGGGAGGAAGGGTACCCCCCCCGACCTAATCTAAACCAGTCACCTCCCAAAGACCGCCCCCGCTGAACACCACCACCATGGGAGTTGGGAGTTCGACGTGTGAATCTGGAGCAGACACAAATACACAGTGACATCAGCAGGTCTTGCTCAATTCCAACCAGAACATCCAACAATTATTTTGGGCAAACTGTAGCACCTAATACGCTTGAGAGCTTTTTCCATCCGAGAAACTGAAGAAATCAGGCAAACAGAACATTTTTAATAAAAGCCTAGTTATCACCTAACCAGACTGCTCTTTACAGGAGTAGAAAATACTATCATCAAGACTTCTGGCCACAGGCCACTTGCCATTTCAGGACTCGACACTGACATGAAAACCAGCACATCATGACGTCACAGTTTGACTGTTCTGGTCTCTCCTAAGTAATCATCTGAGACAACTATGTGTGCATTAGGTCAGTTATGATACTATAAACAGGTAGAGAAGAGAAAGAAGGATTGGCCACAAAGTTTGTTCTGGTTTTTCCATAATACGGAAAATCGACAAGATGTTATAGAAAAACTTTTTGGCCAAGCCAATGTAGCTTTTCCTCCAAATCTGAATTAAGGAAACTGATGAAGGAAGGTGGGGGAGAGGGAAGAATACAGAGGAAAAGCACAGATGTGGCCTGAAACAGTCAGAAATGACACTTTCAGGATCGATTCCAGAGCCTCCACGGGGCGCCAGCTCTGTCGTCTTTGCTGTGCTGACTCAGAAGCAGCCACCGACAGAGGTGGCCTGACAGCTTTCTAAGCAGCAACGATCACCAAGCGCTTCACCCATCCCCGTGGCCAGGGGATCACCTGCCCCCCTCGCCCCCCCCCCACACTCGGACACCCACAGCAAGTCGGACCTAACAGGCTAACAGCTCAGCTTCTCTCCACTCGATCAGAAAACATCCTTAACGATGACTCTGTGCGTTACTTGCCTCCTCTTTGGGTCATAAAGAGTAACGTGATGGAGTGATGCCGAAGACCACTGCAGGACCCTCATGCACTGCTGGAGGGATGTAAAATGGAGCAGCCACTGCAGAAAACAGTGTGGGGGCCCCTCAAATAGCTAAGCATTGAGTTACCGTGGGGATCCAGCAGTTCCACTTCTGGGATCCACCCAAAAGAAGGGACTCAGACGGACACCTGTACACCGTGTTCACAGCAGCACTGTTCACAAGTGCCAAGAGGCAGAAACAACCCAAGTGTCTAGCAAAGGATGAATAAACAAAATGTGCCACATACATAAAATGGAATATGACTCAGCCTTATAAAGGAGGAACATTCCGATCTGTGCTCCAACAAAGAAGCACCTTAAGGACAATACGATAAGGAAATAAGCCAGTCACAAAAAGAAAAATACACTATGATTCTACTTACAGAAGGTAGCTAGAACGGTCAAATCCACAGACAGACAGCAGAGCAGAGGCTACCAGGAGCTGGTAGCAGGGATCGGAGATATTTTTTAGTGGGTCCAGGGCTACTGTTTGATAAAAAGAAAAGTTCCAGAAGTAGAGAGTGGTGATGACTGCACAACATGATGAATGCCCTTGATGCCAATGAATCGTACACTCAAGGACTTCCCCGGTGGTCTACCGGCTAAGATTCCATGCTCCTGACGCAGGGGGCACAGGCTCATTCCCTGGCCGGGAACTAGATCCCACAGGCCACAACTGAGGATCCTGCACGCCACAATGAAGACCCGGTGCAGCCAAATCAATAAATAAACAAAAATAAATATTAAACAAAGACAGAATGGCAAACCTTATGTTTATCTTACCACAATTTTTAAAAATCAATGAAAAAATAGTAACATTGTGTGCCGGGCACAGTTAAAGCTCCTGGAGATAGAGTTGTTTAGACATGATCAAGGGCGCCACAATCTAATTAATCTACTCATTATCTATGACTTAGAGTAGAAGGGATTTGATGTCGGAGAGGACACAGGAGCTGCAGAAGATGTGGGATTCAAGCCTGGGACCAAGAGGAAGGGCTGCAGAGTTCAGTGGAGGTCAGGGTCAGGGGTCATCTGATCCTCAGTGTGTGACATTACAGAGAACACACAGGTATCATGAAACGTGATATCCAGCCAGTGAAGCATCTTACAAGCAAGAAAAATGAACCTGGCTTTCCCTCACTCACAGACACGTCCAGGAAGCACAATGGTCCAGCTACAAAGGCTGCGAGAGTCGCGTGCCGCCACTGCAAGGATGAATGGGCCGCCAAACCAGCAGGTACAGAGTAAGCCCTGTCATGTGCCGAGAAACAAGCCTCTCCGTGGCGTGGACTGACCGGCTCAGGTCAACCCGCGCTGAGCCGCATTAACTGCTTCCCATCGGCGCAACTTTCTGCTTTCTGTTCACTTAAGTTACGTGGTGACGGGTTGGAGGCCCTGAGGAGCAATCATTCAAGTACACCAGAGACTAAATATTTTCCCTTGCTGTTCTCAAGTTTATAAACATGTTCTACCAAAACGAAAGGCAATGATGCAAAGCCATCAACTTGTTACATAACCAGCTATTTAAAACACTACCTAGAAAATGTGTAAATATCTCTCGAGATCTCAGTATAACTCCCAGAAGGGAAGATGATCTGAAGAATCGAGACTTAATAAATGATTAGCAAGAAGCTGCACATCCAATTATGAGGTAATGGTTAGATAAGTTATGGTGCAGAAACATAATGCAAATGTGTGCAATCATTAAAAACAGCACTATAAAGAGTCTGCAGCATGAAAAACGTCTTATGATATACAGAAAGTCAGGATTCAAAATAATATTTTTGAAATAAATGTAATTTCAAAGATCAATCCAAATAAAAAAAAAATAGAAAACAATACAAACGAAATAGGTAAAATATTAATGTGTGTGTATTTGCCCATGTAGGGTTATATACAATTTTTCCTTTCTGTTTATATCTTTCAAGACTTCTAAAAGAAGCTTTTACTATTTGTATAGTAAAAGTTATTTTGGGACTTCCCTGGCAGTCCAGTGGTTAAGACTGTGCTCCCAATGCAGGGAGCATGGGTTCGACTCCTGATAGGGGAACTAAAATCTCTCCTGACGCACAGCGCGGCCAAAAAATTCCAAAACTACTTAAAATTGAGTTTTCAGAAAGCTTTGTGAAGGAAAATCAGCACCCATTCATCGACGTTCCCCAGCAGTGAAGAACACAGCACCCTAAAATGTCAGTGGAGGCAGCCGTGCTGAGGGTCCCCGCCCTGCCAGAGGCAGTTTCTGTAAGGACATCGACAGCCCTTCCCAGCCCCGCTGCCGCCTTCAGAAATGCTGAGAAACCCCAGCAGTGCAGCGAGCGACGCTGAGTGAGGGCTCCCTACCCACCAGGCACTGTGCCAAGCAGCATGCAGGTGTCATCTCATTAAGTCATCCCAGCACCTTAGGGAAGAGACGTCACTGCTCTCCCGGCTTCACAGATGAGCAAACTGAAGCTGAGAAAGGTCTTAATCTGGGCCAGAGTGCCTTCTACTTCCCCCGCAGGCTCTCACTTGTCATCAGCTGCCATCAGATGCTCAGCCATCTCCCTTTCTTCTAAAACTACTTCATATTTCATTCAACGTTCCTTTAACAAAGACCAACTCTCTGCCCTATGAAAGGAAAAGCCCTCCCTTAAAAGGGTTCAGCTGGATCCCCTCACCTTCAAGGACCACGAGATCACCTAACTCCTCAGCCTCCTCCAACACCTAGTGGGGTCTCAGTGAACACATACAAAGAAATAATTTGGGAAAGGTAATGTTAATTCAGTTCCACATTTATCGACTATCTTCTTGGTAAAAAACACTGTCCAAAATGATGAAAGGTGAGTAAGCAAGACATGGTCTGATCCCCAAGAAGCCAGTAATCTAGTGAGGGAACCAAGTGATGAAATTAATCTCAGGACATAATGAAATGGTATTTAATTGAAAATAAGGTAAAGTAATGAAGAGGGGACGAGGAAGGAATTATTACTCTCTTAATAACATTGGAAACAGGAGAAGTACAAGGACCAAGCAAGCTAGCATAAAAGAGCATGAAAAAAAAATTGATTTTAAAGGTTCAAAATATATGAAACACAGATAACGTAGATGAAGAAAGTATGAAATTAGGCTGAAAAGATGGCTTGAGTCAAATCCTGAGCATCCTTGAGATGGAGCTGGGCCTTTACTAGACAGAGGATGGCCAGTCACTGCAGCTTCTTAAGGAAGAGAAAGACGTGATTTAGTTTGCGTTTCAGGGAGATAATTCTGGTCTCACTGAAAGAGTGGATCAAAGGAGCAGAGCAAGGAACAGGACACAATGTTAGCAGCTGGCTGCACCAATCCAAGAAACAGGTGTTAAAAGTCTAGCTTTTATATAGAGCTTGGATAAACATTAGGTCCTAATATAAAGGACAGAAAACTATAATCAATATCCTATGATAACTCATGATGGAAAAGAATATTTTTTTAAAATGTTGTCTATATATAACTGAGTCACTTTGCTATACAGCAGAAATTAGCACAACATTGTCAATCAATGATATTTCAATTTTTAAAAAACTGATTTAAAGTACAGGCCAAACAATAAGAGATGTAAAAGAAAGAAACAAATGAGCATTAGAAATTTAAAAACCAGAAGTCTGAACCAGGGAAGTGATGGGGGAAGGGGGAAGAAGAGTCCCATGGGAGAAAACTTCAAGTATTTAAAACATAAGGAACGCATCCAGGCAACACACAGGACAGAGAAGAGGCACAACACGAGAAGGACTCCAACAAGCTTCAAGCCTCTGAGAGGAAGAAAACGGCAATGCCCTCAGGGGAGAGAACTGATGCAACGGCGGCTCCCACGCCACTCGAAGGACCCACCAGCCTTCACCTGGAAACCGAAGCCCAGAGGTCAGGAGCAGAGGCGTGACTGTGTGAAACCAGGAACGAGATGTTAATTTGAAAACAAGTATACCGACAGCTTAACTTTCAAAGCCTCACCACAAATCTTCACAGCACCTTTCAAATGTACGCCTTCATTGATCCACCTTGTCATTTCTAGCTTTTAAAAACCTTGTTTCTTGTAGCTCAAATAATCACTTTTGGGGAACATTAACTTCACAGTGTTTTTAAGCCAAAAGTTTCTTTTCCAGATGCTCCAGTTTCTTCCCCAAGGAAGTGTGTGAAACAAATGCATTTCTGTATCACAGCACTGAAACTAAAAAAAGAAAAAAACCTTTTTGATTTTATGACACATGATCACAAGTACAACATAACTAAAGACTTCGTTTTGCAGACACTCCTAACGTGTCCGATGCGCCACAGTGCAGGAGGCCCCCAGTCCCGGGTGCCGTGGGCCACCCACGGTCCGCTCTGCAGTGGAGCTGATAGCAGAGCCAGGAACGGGAAAACGAGGGAAACGAGGGAATGGGAACACTCCACTAGAAGTGTCTGCAAAACGCCTAACTTCTCTGCTTTCCGGCCCTCCCTCAGCCCCAGGACACAGCGAAGTGGGCCTGAGGGTCCGTCCCGTCAGGATGAAGCCCCCAGGACAGGCTTTTCCCAGGCCAAGGCCCAACCCACACTGACACTGGCAATGGCCAACTTCTCATGCATCTTCTTAGGGCTGAGCTGCAAAGCAACGAGCTGGCGATAAAATGAAGAAGAAACTAAGTTGAGTCTGACATTTCCTACCTCATCCCATCCTTGTCTTTCAAGCAAATGACAACTGCTTCTGAGCTCAGAGATGGCCTTGGTGCAGAGACAAACCAGAAGTGTGGTCTCTGGCACCCACCCCATGCAGGTTCTGGTGGGCTGCCTCCAACAAGGTCATCAGTCACCCGGCACACTCGGGCAACGGCAACAGCTGAGGCCAGCGGACACAGCCGGGGTCCAAACCCCAGTTTCTGCAAACACCGCACAGCAAGCAGCCCTCAGGCATACTAGCCCACTTCCTCCCATCCGGGTACAAACCACATCCGACCCTGTGAGCTTCTAAGATCAGGGCAGATGGGGCACCTTCAGGGAGGTGTGGCCGTAGACGAGCTCACCTCCTCTGTGTCCATCTCCTCACTGTAAGATAAGCCCAAGCCCAGCAGCTACCCCTTTGGGGCAACTGTAAGGATTAGAGCAGCTCCCCCCGTAAGAGCACAGAACACAGAAGGGGCACGCGCCTGCCACACACTCTCAGGACCAAGAGACCTGTGTTAGGGCAACTTTCGAAGGTGCTGAAATTGAGCAAAGATAGAAGAGGCAGACACTAAAAAAACGCACACTGGCTCAGAGAGTGAGAAAATGCAGCGACTGAGCTTTGGGGGAGCGGGACGGCAACACACGAGCACAGGCTCACGAGGAGGTGAGGACGCCTCCACCTGGAAAGTAGGACTGAGAGCTCAGACTGCAGACCAGGCCTCCGGGCACGAGGGAACCCTCGGAGAGGGGGCGCGGATCGGGGCCTCCTCTGCCCCGCCGCCTGCTGCAGGCATGCGCCCACGTCCTCAGCGGTCCCAGAAGGAGCGGTCAGCTGCCAAACGCAGGGCGCTGCTGGTGACACTGTAACTTGTCTCACTGGTTGCTGAGTCACCAAGTCATGCCTGACTCTTCACAGCCCCATGGACTGCAGCATGCCAGGCTTCCCTGTCCATCACCATCTCCTGGAGTTTGCTCAGACTCATGTCCATCGAGTCGGTGATGCCATCCAACCATCTCATCCTCTGTCATCCCCTTGTCCTCCTGCCCTCAATCTTTCCCAGCATCAGGGTCTTTTCCAATCAGTCAGCTTTTCGCATCAGGTTGCCAAATTCTAGAACATGTGAACAACGGGAGCCTGAGCTAAGCAATAAGGAAGGAGTTGATATGACTGCCTTCCAGTAGCGCAGGCACTCTGCTGGGTATGGAGTGTCTCAATCCATCCCTGAATAGTTCCCGCCTCAGAGATGAAGAAGTCGGCCTGAGAGCAGGTGCAGAGCTGCTTCTGCTCCTGCCACTCCCTCTGCGGCCACACCCGCCCATCCAAGCTCCTCCCCACGAGCGAGAAAGCCCAGCCAGAGCCAAGCATCCCTCCCCGGAACGGCTTGTGGGATCTTAGCCCCCGGGCCAGGGATCGAACCTGGACCACAGCAGCAAAAGCATCGAGTCCTACCCAGTGGACCACCAGGGAATTCCCTCTGGACAGTCGTCTTACTTCCTCTGAATCCACCTACAGCAGGACAAAGACCACCCTCCTCCCCTCGCCCACAGACCTATCCTTTCTCCCCCTGGGGAGAGGGGTTATTCAGACTGACAGCAGAGCCTTGAGATTGAGCATCAAGAGGCCCCTGGAGGTCTGTACCTTCCCGCGTGCCACTAATGTTATCCCCCTACATGCATGAAGCGTGACCGACACGTAAGAGAGCTGTGGACACTGGGACACTAGAGAGGACACAGACTCGCTGGTGGGCAGGGCCACAGCCGGCCAGGCTCAGTCATCAGCTGGGAGCACACGTGGGCACCATCCAACACCCCAGCCTCGGCACAGCATCACACCCCCTATGTAACATGGCCAAAGATAAAGGTTCCCCCATCCGTCTCCATCTAACTATGAAAATCCTGCAGAGAAATTCTCTCTTTATACCTTTAACAGGTTACTCCGCTGCTAAAACTGATAAGATCTACCCAAAGCTCTTTAAGCTGGAAAGAACCGTACAGCCTTATGGGGAGAAATACCAACTTCTCAAGCAGGTGAAATAGGGACAGGGCTGATGTTTATCAAGCTTCTACTACTGCAGGCAGGATGCCAAGTTGCTGCTACACATTATTTCCGATAATCCTCCAGCTAATCAGACATTATCTTCTTAATCTTACAATTGAAAGTAATGTAATATAATTACTTACATTACTTAGTAATGTAAGTAAACTGTCAAAGGTTACACTTAATCAGTAGAAGACACGGGAAGCAAACCCAGGTCTGCATCAACCCAAGGACCCTGACCCAGACATCCCTCTGCACTGTGCCCCTTGCTGACACAAGGCTGAGCTATCCCCGTTCTACACCCAGAGTGGTCCAGGCCAGGGACACCAGCATCTCATCCAAGACCGTTCAACTACCCCCATGAACGATACACACACAATCATCAAGACAGAAAATGGGACGGGTCCCCAGTTTAAGACCTGCATATGTTGAAACACTTCAGAAGTCAGAAACAAATCAACACAAGTGATAACAGTTATGGCATACTGAGCATATATTATGTTTCAGGCTTTTGTAAACATGTCTCCACTGCCTAAACCAGCAGAGCAAGGCAGACGTGAGCCTCACCTTCCTAATGAGGACACGGCGCAGAGAAATCCCCTTTACCAGCAGGTACTGAGCCCCTGTGAGCCAGACTCTGTGCTAGGCTGGGGCCCGGGGGCAGTAAAAAGTCTCCATTCCAGCTGTAGAGCCTTTACGCGTGGATTGCTATGGATAAACATCAGCTTTGGGAAGATCACTTTATGATCAGCGAGGCAGAGAGAAGAGAGAGAGCGACTTGAGAGGCAAAAAGATGCCGTAGAATGTATCGCCACATCCCAGACCAGGACGGCAGCCTGTCCCAGAGAGTGCACGCTGGCGCTTCGTGCAGCAGACGGCAGGGAGGTGACAGAGAAGCAGGCCTGCACTCCACTGCTGGAGAGCACGCACCGTCCAGTCCGCCACACCCCACAGGACTAAAAAGCTTCGGAAGGTACAGAAGCCCCTTCTCAACACCACCCCAGGACGTTCTATTTTGGTTCGCCAGCAAATTTGGAAAACTCAGCAGTGGCCACAGAACCAGAAAAGGTCAGTTCTCATTCCAAACCCAAAGAAAGGCAATGCCAAAGAATGCTCAAACTACCGCACAATTGCACTCATCTCACACGCTAGAAAAGTAATGCTTAAAATTCTCCAAGCCAGGCTTCAGCAATATGTGAATCGTGAACTTCCAGATGTTCAAGCTGGTTTTAGAAAAGGCAGAGGAACCAGAGATCAAATTGCCAACATCCGCTGGATCATCGAAAAAGCAAGAGAGTTCCAGAAAAACATCTATTTCTGCTTTATTGACTATGCCAAAGTCTTTGACTGTGTGGATCACAATAAACTGTGGAAAATTCTGAAAGAGACAGGATTACCAGACAACCTGACCTGCCTCCTGAGAAATCTGTATGCAGGTCAGGAAGCAACAGTTAGAACTGGACACGGAACAACACACTGGTTCCAAATAGGAAAAGGAGTGTGTCAAGGCTGTATATTGTCACCCTGCTTATTTAATTTATATGCAGAGTATATCATGAGAAAGGCTGGGCTGGAGGAAGCACACGCTGGAATCAAGACTGCTGGGAGAAATATCAATAATCTCAGATATGCAGATAACACCACCCTTATGGCAGACAGTGAAGAGGAACTAAAGAGCCTCTTGATGAAAGTGAAAGAGGAGTGTGAAAAAGTTGGCTTAAAGTCCAACATTCAGAAAACTAAGATCATGGCATCCAGTCCCATCACTTCATGGCAAATAGATGGGGAAACAGTGGAAATGGTGGCTGACTTCATTTTTCTGGGCTCCAAAATCACTGAAGATGGTGATTGCAGCCATGAAATTAAATGACGCTTACTCCTTGGAAGGAAAGTTGTGACCAACCTAGACAGCATATTAAAAAGCAGAGACATTACTTTGCCAACTAAGGTCCGTCTAGTCAAGGCTAATATGGTTTTTCCAGTGGTCATGTATGGATGTGAGAGTTGGACTATAAAGAAAGCTGAGCACAGAACAATTGATGCTTTTGAACTGTGGTGTTGGAGAAGGCTCTTGAGAGTCCCTTGGACTGCAAGGAGATCCAACCAGTCCATCCTAAAGGAGATCAGTCTTTTGGGTGTTCATTGGAAGGACTGATGTTGAAGCTGAAACTCCAATACTTTGGCCACCTGATGTGAAGAGCTGACTCACTGGAAAAGACTCTGATGCTGGGAAAGATTGAAGGCAGAAGGAGAAGGGGACGACAGAGAATGAGATGGCTGGATGGCGTCACTGACTCGGTGGACATGGGTTTAGGTGGACTCTGGGAGTTGGTGATGGACAGGGATGTCTGGTGTGCTGCAGTTCGTGAGGTCGCAATGAGTCGGACACAACTGAGGGACTGAACTGAACTTTAACTTAGCAAATTAGTATTTTTCCCATAACTAGTAAAAATGCACTAATATATTTGGGCTTTTGACATACTGATAGTTTTTCTTCACCTCATCATTTTACACATGTGGTTTTTTCCTACTGAGAATGCATTTTATTAGCAGGTACTTATTATGCTGCCCTCCACAGCATTTATCTCTTCAACACACAACTAAAACGAAGTCAGAAGCCTCTCTTCATTTCTTCTGGGTTTTTGTTCAACTCCTTCTGCCTATTTCTGAACAAACAAAGGGACTGTATAAACTGCAATAGAAACAAATTACAGCCCTTTATTGAAGAGCTCCCACCAGGCCTGGGTGACATAACAATTCATGCACTCAGCCTCCATCTCCTCCACCCAGGTGAAAAATGTAGCATATTAACCCAAAACTCCTGAAGAAACCATATATACCACCTGGGGGAATCGCAAGAGAATGAACTGTCAGGAATGGAAAGCAGGAAGCTGAGGGATACCTGTCGCCGGAACAATACAAAAATTACAGCCTTTGTCTTTGGGTGGGGATTTGGCTATTTGGTTCAAATAAGGCTTAGCCCTTGTGGGAAATATATTTTGAAAAAAAATAACACTTGGAGAAGGACACGGCAGTCCACTCCAGTATTCTTGCCTGGGAAATCCCATGGACAGAGGACCCTGGCGAGTGAGCTACACTGTCCATGGGGTCACGAAGAGTCGGACACGTCTGAGCAACTAAAGCAACTTGTGGGAGATACGTCTTGAAAGAAGACAAAGCTCAACCAACAGTTAACGCAGAATTTAAGGGGCCGGTTGCAGGGCCCCACTCTGGGCCCGGGAGCCTGCCTTTTACAAGAAGGCCGGTGTGCTCTGCAGGCTGAGAAACGGGCTGTGACAAGCAGATGCTGTTGGTGGGAGCCTCTCACTGCAGCCACTTCCGGCCTGTGTCTCCGTCCGAGACGCAGCCTCCCTCCTTCCTGCACAGAGATCATCGCTCATCTGCAGAGAGCTCCTTGGAGCCCGGGGCCTGAGGGCTCCCCAGCAGGAAGCACGGGCAGAGAAGAGAAGGCCGGGCTGACTGGCCCCTCCGTGGGAAGGACAGAGCCGCCAGGATGCAGACGGAGGCAGGGGACAGCCGCGGGACAGGGCGAGCCAGAGCGGGAGAAGTGGCCGAGGGCGTCACTGACCATGACCAGAGGGGCGCGCCCCGGGTGCGGAGCTGGGGTTTGAAGGGGGACTGCCTGGAAGCAGCGCCTGGGAAGGACTTCCCCCGCATCTCTAGGCCCCCAGGTACTTGGGGCTCAGGAGAAAAACATGGCAGCCTTGTGGGGGCTGCCGAGGAAGCAGATCCTGCAGGAAACAGCTGGCACCCCCCAACCCCACAGTGTGTCTCTGTGGGGGCACCCCTGGTATTCTGCGCAGCATGGTGCTGTACTGTGCTATACTGATCCGACTGATGCAAAGAGCGGACTCATTAGAAAAGACCCTGAGGCTGGGAAAGATGGAGGGCAAGAGAAGAGGGCGCGACAGAGGGTGAGATGGTTGGATGGCTTCACCATCCGACTCAGCGGACATGGGTTTGAGCAGGCTCTGGGAGATGGTGAAGGACAGGGAGGCCGCACGTGCTGCAGTCCACGGGGTCACAGAGAGTCGGACGCGATGGAGCAACTGAACAACAGCTGCATTTAGCCACCATGTTCCTTCCCACAAAACGCAAACGACACCTCGCAGTGGAAAAGAGGAAACCCCCTTCTTCCCAGGCAGCTCAGCCCCTCGCCCATAACTCGGCCTTGCTGGCCCTGAGAGACCCGACTCTCCTGGAGAGCATTTACCAGAAAGGGAACTGGACGGTCAGAAATAGAAACCGCCCACCCTGAGGGAAAGTCAGGACACGACCAGGAAGTGACAGACGGTGGGGATGGGGAGGTCCCAGCACAGACCCACCTGGAGCCCAAGGCGGGAAGGCTGACCACGTAAAAGACAGGTAAGAGAGCGATGTCCTGAGACAGGAGAAAACCGGGAGCTAAAACCCTGACGTGTTGGAGAAAGCAAAGGACGACCAATGAGGGTCACACGTGGTGAGCTCTACACTCACTGCTAAACTGGCACACGTTGGGCTGAGCTGATCCTCTGTAATGTCAGATGTTCTCAAAGTTCCAGCAACAGTTTCAAACTTCCTATTATGCTCTGGAGATTCATCATAAAGTGCTCGCAACAGATAGTCCTGCTGCTTTCAGCTTTAGTTCAGAAACAGGTGAAGCACTTTCGGAAGGTGTCTTAACTCTTTCAAACCTGCTGTCCACCACCCTGATGTGTTACAGCTCAGGACAAGGTGTCATGGTTGGCATCCTCTGCACTGCGGCTAAGAGTTGGCTTCCAGGTGTGGCTTTGCCCTGAGTGCCTGGGAGACCTTAGGCAAAGGGCTTAATTAGCATCTCAAAGCGTCACAGACCTCCGCACAGTGGCCTGGACATCACCTGCCTCCCAAGGAATGAGAATCAAATGAGGCAAGCGACAGGGAAGCAACCAGCAGACTGTAAAAGAGCCTCACATAAAAGAGATACAATTAGTAAATGCGCACACAGAACAAACATCCAAACTCGCAAGTTCTCCAGAAAATAGAAATTAAAACAGTAAGGCAACACTCTCTACATACTCAATTAGCAACACTGCCACTGACGGTATAATGAGAGCAGACCTCTTAGAAGGCCACTCTGACACGTCTCAACAGCAGTGCAAAGGCTCAAAACAGTGGACCCAATAATCCCTCTCCTGACAAAATCTCTCTCCTGCTCAAAGAGCTGAAGAGGCTCACCACAGCATTCCCGATGACAGCAAAAATCAACCCAAAAAAGAAATAATGCAAATGAAAGTATTTATTTTTAACACATTCAACAGGATATGAGTACCGAAGTACACCACTCACTAGCCACAGGGGCTAAAACTAGCCACTAACAGGGCTTCTTTTCAAGGTGATGAGATGTTTTAATATTGACCATCATGATGGGTGCATGTCTGTGAATACACAGAAAAGCTGAAATGCATGTTTTAAATGGATGAATTGTGTGGCCTTCAAACTAAGTCTCAATACAGTTATTTTTTTTAAAAAAAAGGAAAAGCATTATTACTTTTCCTTTTTAAAAAATTACGCATTTAAAAAAAGTGCATCAGGCCCCGCCCCGCCCCGCCCCCGCCGGCCGGGGTGCTCTCTCTGAGTCGCGCGGAGACCCTCTGCACCCGTGCGAACATGGCGCTGCAAGCGGTGCAGAGCGTGCGGGCTGCAGTCGGCACCCAGCGCACCATCTCGGCACCCAGCGCGCCCTGCTCGCCGGGGCCCTGGGGACTGCGGGCGGGTGCCATCCGGGCACTGCGCACCGGCCCTGCTCTGCTGTCGGTGCGGAAATTCACAGAAAAACACGAATGGGTAACAAGAGAAACGGTGTTGGAACAGTGGGAATCGGTAATTTTGCACAGGAAGCTTTGGGAGATGTTTACTGTAGTCTGCCTGAAGTTGGGACAAAGTTGAATAAACAAGAGGAGTTTGGTGCTTTGGAAAGTGTGAAAGCTGCTAGTGAACTCTATTCCCCTCTATCAGGAGAAGTAACGGAAATTAATAAAGCTCTAGCAGAAAATCCAGGACTTGTCAACAAGTCTTGTTATGAGGATGGTTGGCTGATCAAGATGACATTCAGTAACCCTTCAGAACTAGATGAACTAATGAGTGAAGAAGCATATGAAAAACACATAAAATCTATTGAGGAATGAAAATGGAACCCCTAAATGAACCACTTTGAAACAACTTAATCTAGCATAGTTGTCTTAAACTGGTGGTGAATAGATATTTAAAAAGCAACTTTTAGCAAAAGAAACTACTTGTAACAATGTTTCCTGAAGAAAATACCCCTTAACTTTCTAACCCTTCAGATAAACACTGTGTATCTTTTCCACAACATCCTGTGATTTTTAGGCTAGGCTCCAGTTATAATATTCAGAATTTCTGAAATTATCTCTGATAAAACTAATTACAAAAATTATGTAATTCAAGGATAACATGGTTATCTTATACCTTATATGACATTGTAACTTGCTTACAGCTATCCTTGGATTTGGGTCAAAATGATCTTCCCACTAGAAATAACTGGCAGTGGAGAAAAGTTTGTTAGTTGTATAGTGTCCAGTGAAGAATATTACTGTCTTAACTTTGCAATATACTGTGTTTGCTGGTGCTATTTTTATACAGTGAAGCAACAGCCTTGCAGGAGAATAAATAATTTAATAATAAAATATTCAACTTCTTAATCAAAAAAAAAAAGTGCATCATTAACGCATTCAGCCATATACGGATGCCAATACAAGCCACTAGAGATCAGAGAAGCAGCAGGTTAGACATGTACCCCCTTCAGAGAGCTTATAGCCTGCATGGTGTGTCAGCTGCTCAGTCTTGTCCTACTCTTTGCGACCCCATGGACCCATGCAACCCCATGGAGCCCATCAGGCTCCTCTGTCCATGGGACTCTCCAGGCAGGAATACTGGAGTGGGTTGCCATGTCCTTCTCCAGGTATCTTCCCGACGCAGGGATCGAGCCCAGGTCTCCCACACTACCGGCAGATTCTCTACTGCCTGAGCCGTCTGTAAATCCCACAGCCTGGGTGGGAGCTTGTCAAGTCAGTAAGTGACTGACATACAGTGGGCGCAAGTGCTCGAGGGCTGGGCTCACACTCCTCCAGCCGGGACACTCTGAAGAAACCCAAGCTAGTCTTAAGGGATCAAGAAGTGGTGTCCACACTGACCTGTGGAGGATGAGCACATGTCAGCCAAAGGGAAGAAGGAAAACAGGAAGGGGGGAAGGACGAGGGAGACGAGGAGGACGAGAAACCCAGGTGGACACACCACGCTTCCTTCATCTGCTAGTCAATGGGCATCAACCGACGGTTCCCACTCTTTGGCTCTGAGGGATGATGCCGCTGTGCCCACCCAGTCACGAGTCTTTGTGTAGACGTGTTTTCAAACCTCAGGAGCATGTGACTAGGAGCAGAACTGCAGGGGCACGAGGCACGACTGCTCGTCACCCACTTCCCTCCCCAGAATCCCAGGCAATAGAATCACCCAAACCGCTGTGTCCTCATTCCCCAAACGAGCCCAGCCCTCCTAATTCCACCAGAACTGGAGAAAGTCCTCCGACCTGAAGCTACTCCTTCTGCTCAGTCTGGTCTGGCAAACACCAACTTGCTCCTCAAGGTCAGGGTCATCTTTTTCATGGAATACTACCCAAACCACCCTTCCACCTCTGAAGAGAGCTGCCAGTCCTCTGAGATACTCCTACATCCTTACTTACAGGGACTCCTCTGGGCCGTAACCACAGCATCCTCCCACATCCCATGCTCCTCATGTCAACCCCTGATCCCAGCACCACCCAGAGTACACACCTCTGGATGGCCGGCAAAAAAGATACTTAAAGGAATTTTACTAGTTAAACTTGGGCGCATTTTCGGAGCGTGTTTTTTGTTTAAAAAGAGGAACATAAGCCAAGATTTCAGGCAAACAATGAGCAAGGAATTCCCCTTCATCTTAAAAGTTTATTACAAATCCACTGAACACACTAACATACAGAATCAGAGAGCAAGATCAAGAAAAGTGGCTGAACAGCAAAAATTAGGGATTTTCCCACCCATTGAGCATTGCTCTATTTCATAGATTCAGGTAAGATTAAAATTTCAAAGCTGACATGGATGGATTTTAGCATATTTAAGGTTAAATGTAAATTCAGAGTTTTTGTCCTTTGGACTGTGAAGAAATTCATAGAAGGTTTATTATGTTATAAATGGAGTTTTCTTTACTACTCAAAGTGGTCCTCCTTAAGGAAAAAATAAAAAGCCCTGTAAATCTGAACATACAAACCTTTCGAAACAGATAAAACAGTAAGACTTTTATTTTTTAACATTTATCATAATCTTTCTTTTTCATTATAGTTTATTATAAGATATTGAATATAGTACCCTGTGCTATATATATGATAGGACTTTGTTGTTTATCTAGTTTATTGAATTTATCTCCTTTCCATTTTGGTAACCATAGGTTGTTTTCTGTGTCTGTGAGTCTGTTTGTTTTATAAACAAGTTCATTAACATTCACTACATCTTTAACTCAGATGTTTAAAATCACATTATCTGAAAATATATTAATTAGAAATACTGCTTGTATCCACCCTCACTTTACCTGAAACAATATTCAAACCCTACATCAATGTCTCTGGTACTATTAGGGACACTGTGGAATAACACTTGTCATAAAAAGAAGGCCCACTGGCCCCAGGACCCCTCCTGTGAGTTCATGAGCACTCAAACAGGCTGGAGGGGCCCGTGGGGGGCGGAGCAGGGAGAACCCCCAACTGTGCCGTCTCCTACTGTAAACACCCAGACAGGTCCACACGCGAGGAGGAGGCCAGGCCTCCCTCCCCCATTTCATTTCAACACGGTGATACTCAGAAATGCTAATTATCAACTCAGTGGATGGTACCATGCGCTCTCTAGAAGGTCACCAATCAATTAAAATACCTACCATTAAAACAGAAACAAACTACCCCACAGTTTCTAACATCCGAGCTGTACAAATGAGAAAATGAAGCTTTGGGAAGAGTTTAATTGCTGATCTGAGGTCACGGTAATTAGAGGTCGGGAGCGTGGGAGGAACCCGTGGTCCTCTGACTTCAGGCCTCGTCTATGAAGACTCCGATTAACCAAACACCACTACCCACGGGCCTCAGGAGGTGGCGGTCTATTCACCGGGGTCAAATGTCCCGAGCTTCTCACCCCCGTACCAGGGCCTTCAGATCACTGATTAACATAACCTCGAATGGTCAGCAACCTCCTCCTCTCCTGGGGATCTGCGGCAAAGGCCGCGCACGAGGGGAGACCGACCACAGGAGGACGGTCCCCCGCGACAGGACAGAACGTGAGAAGGCGGCCCAGGGGCAGTGCAGATGCAGGGGAGTTTGCTGACGGGAGGGGGCGGGGGGGCGGTGAGAAGAGAGGCCCGCTGCGGGCGGGAGATGTGCATCTGGTGTACCTGGGGGGAAACGTCCAGGCGGAGGACACGGCGGGGTGGGAGCAGCCCAGGGAAGGCTCGGGGGCCACATCCCGCGGCTCACAGTCCCCCTGTGTGGGAGACTGTCCACCCCCGTGGGCACTGTGGGGGCAGGGTACCGAGCGAACCGGGACAAGCAAGAGAGGGGCCGGCCCCGGGGCCGCTCAGAATCCTCAGGCTGAGAGCAGGGTCCACTCAGCCTGCGGGCTGCGCCAGGCACCGTGTCTTCAGAGCTGCCGGCCCGGGAGGCTCCAGAAGCCGCAGGGGCCCAGCAGCAGGGGAGCAGCACCCTTAACAAGCAAAAACCCACCCCCGCAAGCAACGGAGAGGCCCACCCAGCCGGGGTCAGCCTCCAGGAGCCCAGGGCCCTGCCTCGGCCTCTCCGCCTCCTCCCACTTCAGAGAGGCCACGTGCAGGCTCTCCGCACCGCCGAGCCCGCCGCAGCACAGGGACGCGCGCCACCCACGGGCAACGCTCAACCAGCAGAGACCACGGACGCCCCGGGGGGCGGCTGTCCATGGGACCTCTCGGGGCACCTGAAGTCCTAAACGGAAAACGAGAGCTACCCCACGCGGAGAAGCGTACAAACAGCACCGAGCGCGCTGAGCGCTCTCAGGACCTGGAAGACACAGCTCCAGGAGCCGAGGGAAGGACACCCACACCCCGCGTGTCCACGGAGCACCCCCACTCTCTGTAAGGAGGCGAGGACGCCGGGATGCTCGTGGAGATGAGCAGTGACTGAGCCGCCGGAGGCCTCGCTGGGGCCCCTGGGACAGAGGGCAGTGTGGTCACAGTGATGTGCCGTCCAGAACGGACGACTCCCTGGGGACTGACTCCAGGCAGGACCGACTCCCTGGGCACGGCGACAGGGTGGGACCCGGGCTGGAGACATGACTGCACGCGAAACCCCAAACACATGTGACACCCTGAGAGCGCGGGAGATGAGACGCTGCTGGAGGAAAGGACTAAGGAAGCTGCCCTGACCTGCGGGCAAAGATGCGCACAATCCCCGCAAGTCCAGGAAGACGCTCCCACGAGGGGAGAAGCGACCAGGGGGCACAGAGGGGCACGGGCTCCGGGCTGGCGTCCCCTCTGGGTGCCGGGGACCACGTGGCCACTCCGTGAAAACTGACTGAGCAGAGTGTGAGTGCTGCGCCCCGACGTCTACGTTTTGGAAGGCGTGGGCAAAGGCGATGGGAGGCCACGCCGGAAGGCATGCGCAGCAAGGAGGGCAGCAGCGTGGGGCAGCGAGAGGCACTCAGGGAGCAGCGGGCCTGGAGGACGGGGCGCGCCGGGGACACTGCCCGCCCCATCCTGAGCTGGTGCCCACGGGGGCCGGCACCCAGACGGCACTGTCCCCCTCTCCTGGGAAACCACCGGAGTCTGAGCCCACTCACCTTGGTCTGACAAGAAGTCCAGCATGGTCTGCAGCAGGAAGGACAGGTGCCTGACAGAGAGGGCGGGGTTCCCCATTCTCCGGGACGCGTACACCAGCTCGTGCAGCAGACGCATCTGGACGGCAGCCCAGCCTCGGTGAGTGCCTGCGGGGGAAGCCACAGGACATCAGAGTGGGCCTTGGGGTGCGGGGCCACGGGGTGGCACCACAGCCCCTCGGGAGCCACCGCTACTGTGTGAGACAGCGATTCCCGGACACTGCCTCAACTGCCAAGCTAGGAGGGCACAGAAGCACTTCCCCGACTTATCCTGGAGAAGAACGTTCACATGATATGTTTGCTCACACATTTAAAAAAGAAAAAAGTTTTTATTTTCTCTCTTCTGCAAAGACACACAATCTCTAAAACAACCCATTCTGAAATACTTACAGTTAGGTTAGGACAAAAGACTATGTTTTCAGTGGTATGTATTTGAGTTATAGCATACTTTTTTTCCCAAGAAAATACTAGTATTTGATGAGCCTTCATTATCAACAACCAAACACACAAAATTTAAAAAGCAGATTTCTCTAAAGTGTAAAAACAGACAAGTAGAAAGCTAAATGAGAAAAAAATGGTTACCAACAAACTGCGGCTGCTCCCTCCAAAATAACTTAGTGTATCTGAAATTAGAGGTGGAAGAAACTGGTTGCACAGCCATCAGAAAGCATCTCTTTAGGATCCCAGGATTTAACGTACAGCTGAGTCCCCTTGCTGTTCAACTAAAACTATCACAACACTGTTAATCAGCTTCGCATGCAAGCATGCTCACTCAGTCATGTCTGACTCTGTGCCCCCATGGACTGTAGCCCGCCAGGCTCCTCTGTCCATAGGTTTCTCCAGGGAAGAATACTGCAGTGGGTTGCCGTTTCCTCCTGCAGGGGATCTTCCCAACCCTGGGATCAAACCCGTGTCTCCTGCACTAGCAGGCAGATTCTTTACCACTGAGCCACGTGGGAAGCCTGTTAATTAATCAGCTGTGTTCCAATGTAAAACAAAGTTTTAAAAAACATAAAAGGATCAGGATTTCAGAGATAATTATCTGTGTCCCTTTTGGCAACAGTTAGGGCTTTGACATATTTTCCACCTTAAACTTCTTCATGAAGAAGACATGGTGACAGGAATCACAATCAGTTACCACCCAGCGCTGTGTGTCCAGGGAGCCTGGGGGAGCTGGCAGAAAGGCTGGAGGTGAGATTTAAGACTCTAAGCAAAGGATACCCCCTCTCTCCTAGCCCCACTGACCATCTCTCCCACCGCCCTCCCTGCAGGGCTGACCGGCCCCCTCTGTGGATTTCCACCAAACCCTGCACTATCTTGTCCCACGGGCATTCTCCGGCAGGTACCCTGAGCTCCTGGAAGCTCATGCCTTGGTTTCTTCCATCAGTCCGTAACTTCCTTGGGAGCCAGGATGGTGTCGTATTCACCCAGCTGCCCCAGTGAGAGGCCTGACACAGAGCTGGCACTTAACAGGGTCATGGGTCAAGCTGAAAGCCTGATGAAAGCCTGTTGTTCATACATGCCTACTTATGTATATAGGCTAAAAGGACATGATTTCTAGGATTTGCTGTAAAAATATTTCAACAAAGAAATATTTAAGAACAAATACTTAAAAGAAAAAGAAAGGTATGAATAAAGCAGATATGGCCAAATCTAATTATTTAAAAATATGGGTGATGGGCTCATGGTACTATTCTAATTTGTGTATAGTTTAATTATTTCATAATAATTTTTAAGTTGCTGAATAACAATAATTGTTGAGATTCTTAGAGCAGACCAGACCAACCCACACACAAAAACCTTGATATCCTACCACTCCATCTTACAGAAACCCTTTCAAACAACAAGCGGGAAGGAGAGAAGGACAAGGACAAGGCCCCACAGCGTTTCCATGTCACGGGAAAGCCACAGGCTGATGTGAAGGAGGTTCTGAGAAGGATAAAGAAGCTGAAATCCACGTCACAACTAACCCAGCCCAGATTGATGAATGACCCAACTCAACCCACCTTTAGCACATCCTGTCAATAACAGGGCACATATCACTTTGCAAATTTTCTTTTACTAAATAAGGATCCAGTTCCCACCACAGGCAATTATGATAAGAGCATAAATTTTCTTAACACCAAATAGCATACAAGTCATAATTTCTATGTGATTCAAATTGCTCCTATAAAAATCTGAATCTTTTTATCCTTAAGTCAGCCTTGCAGCATATGAGCCAGTGATAAAATTTTCAACATTCTTGTATTCAAAAATTTCACCTATGTGAGAGTTTATTACATCAACTGTGGCCTTTTAAAGCAAACTCGTATGTCACTCTCTTTCCTAAGAGTTCCTGGGGAAAATTTAATCCCTCGTTCAGGAAAAGGCTAAGCAGAAGGTATGATCAAAAAAATCTTCGTATATAGAACACAAATAAGATTAAAGTGATAATAAGCAGGCTGTTAAGCTGACAAATACACACAGTGCCCTTCTGTGTTCCTATCTCAACTTTCCATAACCAGCCAAGGAAAATGTTCATTTCAAGAAACACAGAAAAAAATTTCAGGTGCTGAGAATAAAGACAATCTCCCTTTTATTCACAAGTATAGGGTGCTAGATTTCCACTTAATTCTCTGAGAAATGTTTAAAGTGGTCCAGAGCAACAGTGAAGATGGGGTTTAAAGTAACTTATTTCTTACTAAAAAAAAAAAAATACAGCCAGCTGACTTTTATCATTTTTACTTTATTTGATCTCTTACCTGACCTCCCCAACCTCTTTCACAAAATGATGGTGAATGTCCCCTCCCCAAATATTAATAGAAGGCTGGGTAAAAAGCACCAAATACAGGGAGCTGTGCTTGTTTGCTTCATTTTTCAAAAGAAATATGTTTTGTTCAAGTGATTTAAAAACTGAGATCAAGAATGGCTGCTATCCAAAAGTCTACAAGCAATAAATGCTGGAGAGGGTGTGGAGAAAAGGGAACCCTCTTACACTGTTGGTGGGAATGCAAACTAGTACAGCCACTATGGAGAACAGTGGGGAGATTCCTTAAAAACCTGGAATTAGAACTGCCATATGACCCAGCAATCCCACTCTGGGCATACACACCGAGGAAATCAGATCTGAAAGAGACACGTGCACCCCAATGTTCATCGCAGCACTGTTTATAATAGCCAGGACATGGAAGCAACCTAGATGCCCATCAGCAGACGAGTGGATAAGGAAGTTGTGGTACATATACACCATGGAATATTACTCAGCCATTAAAAAGAATACATTTGAATCAGTTCTAATGAGATGGATGAAACTGGAGCCCATTATACAGAGTTAAGTAAGCCAGAAAGAAAAACACCAATACAGTATACTAACACATATATATGGAATTTAGAAAGATGGTAATGATAACCCTATATGCAAGACAGAAAAAGAGACACAGATGTACAGAACAGACTTTTGGACTCTGTGGGAGAAGGCGAGGGTGGGATGTTTCGAGAGAACAGCATCAAAACATGTATATTATCAAGGGTGAAACAGATCACCAGTCCAGGTTGGATGCATGAGACAAGTGCTCGGGGCTGGTGCCCTGGGAAGACCCAGTGGGATGGAATGGGGAGGGAGGTGGGAGGGGGGTTCAGGATGGGGAACACATGTAAATCCATGGCTGATTCATGTCAATGTATGGCAAAAACCACTACAATATTGTAAAGTAACTAGCCTCCAACTAATAAAAATAATTGGGAAAAATAAATAAATAAAATCAGAATTAGAAGATTCAAAAAAATAAATAAATAAAAATTTTTTTAAAAAGAAAAAAATAAAAACTGAGATCAAGAAAGAAACTCTGCTCAACAGACGGCAACAAGCACATGTCACCGAAGCTGCTCACCAGTTTCGGGCCTTGGTGCACGCATTTGCGGGGATGCCTGCAAGGGGACACTGGGAGGGGCGGGGTCCCCGTCCTCACAGGCACACAGCCTAGGGAGGGGGGTGGGTGCTAAACCATTGCCCAGTGTCTTAATGTACCTACAATTCATGGGAAATGCTATACAAGAGGAACAGGAGTCAGTGACAAGGAAAACAGAGGGATTGTGTGCAGGTGTGGGACGACCGGGACATTCAGGGCGCCCAGCGCAGCAGGTGAGGGCAGGGATGGGCGTCCAGAGGAGAGGAGGGCGGGGGGGCCCGGCAGTGGCCCTTGGGTCGTGTCCACAGCGGTTACTGCACGAAGCCCAGGGCGCGCTCACTCCACAGTCAGCCTGCAGGGATATCCAGGGGACACGGGGTCGCTGGAAAGCCCCACACTCTGTACTGAAGTCTCCCAAAAGCACAACGGGGTTCCCAGGGCCACCGGGACCTACAGCCCCTCTCAGCATCCCCTTCCTGACTCCACCAATAATGAGCTCCCAGCACAAAGACCGCCAAGCACAGCCCACCCGGTTTCCCATCTGAAAGGAGAGGGCAGGAGTCAGACTGGTCTCGGAACCACGAGAGGATCCTCAGTTACATGGGCCCGTCTCACCGCACACCCACCCCTGGCCCCAGCCCCGGAGGTGTCAGGCTCAGAGCCCAGGGCAGCGGGGTCCCGCAGAGGGCCAGCCGAGGCACCCTTCAACAGGGACAGGCCCCACAGGGAGGTTCTGGTTTCTGGGTGTGGGTCCCTTCAGGCCTCGGGCTCCAGGATGACATTCGGTTAAACACCACAGTCTCGGGGCTCCAGGAGGCCAAGGACAGTCCATGACCACAGTGGAGGGGGTCGAAGCGCCCCGGGAGGCCAGTTAGGGGCCCACAGAGGGGCCAGGTGACCACCGCTGCCCTGAGGTTTTCACTGCCGAAGAGACATGCCAGGGCTGAAATACAGGCTCGTATCAACTTATCCAGAACTCACGGTCCATCCAAAAGTGCCAATCATGAAACACGTGCTCAGCAAAACTTAGCTTCCATCCCATCTCTTGGGGGAACACAGAGGGAAAAGTAATCAAAGGAAGAGCAGGTGACAGGACAGCTGAAAAAAGTCTGCTGTGATTTCTGTTTGGGTGAGATGGTGAAAGATCTGGAAGAAAGTGCCACTGGATGAATTCAGACATGGCTGAGTGTCCTCAACATGTGGCACAGTGTCCAGCACAAAGCAAGAACCAAGAAACGCCTGCTGACAGCTGACCTGCTAGAGAGGTCCCCAGTTCTACCCAACCCCTTGCACTTAATACATCACAACAGGCCTGGGCCAAAGTCAGGGACCGAGTTCAGGTTCAAAATTACCCGACCAACAGTATGAGCCCGACCACTGACACCATGCAACACAGACAAATGGCAGGTCTCCTGTTTAACTTTCCTCTCCGCGTTAATTGGGGTGAAGTAACTCTCGGCTCCAGTACCTTTGCTGAAGTCCTGTGGGTCCAGCGACAGGCTGTAGCCAGGAAGTGTCTCCAGGAGCAGCTTGTAGCAGGCCCTCCAGCCAGGCTCCGAGATGCTCGGCGCCACGCACTGCATGGCGGCCACGCGCTTGAAGAAGGCGGACTTGCGGTGGAAGCCGATCAACTCGTAGAGCTCGGAGAGGATGCTGTAGCGCTGGATCTTCTCCTCCTCGGAGAGCTGAGGCACCGGAGGGGAGGAAAAAGCACGTGAGAGAAGCTTCCAAGTGAAAAAGGGAAACAGAGGGCCTTCTGTAAAGCAGGGACCCGATGAAACATCCGAAGGCGAGGGGAGGCCGTGGCAGCATGCTGACACGGTGGGAGGCAGAGGGGCGCGGACGTGGCCCCACGTGGGAGCATCGAGGCCTTCTCTGCACCCCACGTCTCCTCACTCACCCCGTCCTCTTGCTAACAAGGCCGCATTCTCTTGGACAAAGGCATCTGCCACTTGGAACGTAAGACACAGAGAAGCGAGAGAGAAAAAGCGAAAGACACTGGAATCTGGGCAGGAATTTTAAAACACATAACTTCTCAAAACACAAAATACACAGAACCAGTGAAAAAGAAAATGAAATGTCAATAATAACCACACTGACCTTGGCCTGCATCCATAGCCTAACCTAACCACCACCTAACCCAACCACCCTATCATGGACAGCTTCTGTTTCTTAAGCACGACTCCAAGCCAGCAATGAAACTACTAGGTAAACAGCTTAGATTTTTTCAAAGCAGTAAGTGTCTGTGATAGCCTGTGTACACATTCATTTACTTTGGGCCGCATTCTAAAAAAGATCTAAATCAATTTTTTAAAACACAATTTAGCAACAACAACAACAAAAAGACAAAAGTGAGAGTGAGGAGAGAATGGGGACTTAATATCTAGATGAAACGAGGGCCAGATGAAGCAGGGGTGATTAACAGAGGCGACGGCACACTCAGCTCGAAGGACCCCGGCAGCTGAAGCAAGAAGAAAGATGACGAGCTGCCGGAGCCACAAGGCCTGTGGGGTAAACAGCGGCTGTGCGTCCCGTGTGGGAAAATCCGAACCATCCTTCTCCCGTCAAGCATCCCCCTCAGACCCTACGTGGCTCAGGCCTGGTTGCGTTGAACTTAACAAGCACAGCCCCAGGCACTGCTCTCCTCTTTCCTTTCCCACCAGCCGTCTCCCCGTCTCATCACTGCTGCGGCCTGCAAACGGAGGCCTGAGGTTCCAGTGTAAGGATGGAGGCGGCCTGTGCCCCGGTCTGCAGGCAGCTCACCCAGCAGGGCCATTTCTCTGCTGCGTGGACTTCCCTCCAAGACACACTCCCTCCTCCTCAGGTCCCCACAAAACTCCTCTCCCCCAAATACAAGGACCTCAAGCCATATTCCTGACTCCTGTTCAACCAGGAATTCCGGTTCCCTGTCTTTTTGCCCTCTCCAATAAAGAACTTGACTTTCCTCCCTCCCCATCCCAACCCCTCCCTTCTCTGTGAGGACCGCACACACTGTCCTAAGGCCAGGCACCCTGCTGGTAGGATGGAGCTGTTTCGTCTAACCTGGGCTGCATCCTCACACTGGTCCCCTTCTGTCTCAGAAAGCCTTTCCTGAGCCTCCCACCTCTCCGATTCTGAGCTTAAATCGACAAAGTTCCAAGGTTACCATTATTATGTGCATATCTACTGGGTTTTTGCTAGGTTTCCTTAGCAACAGCCTCATTAAGAAACTGCATCAAGAACTTTAAAGAGGCTATTCTTACGTGTGAGTGGAGTAGCCCGCAGAAAATGCAAATGGCTTTGAAGAGAAAATTAACCGAGGGCCCAGAGGCCCCAGGTTCTAATCAGCAGTGTCACGAGCTGAGACGTCCTCAAGCGGCTCAGTCGTTCCTGAACATCACACTTGCAGGAGGTGCCGGGGTGAGCATCACCGGCCCAGGAGCAAGCTCCCACGGCTGGGAGGTACTGGGCTTTTCCCTAGCTTTCCAAACAATTCCTTACCGCCTCTTTCTCTTGTGGTCACTTAGGTTTCCTACTAATGAAGAAAATTAACTTCAGTCATCTGGGTTGTTTGGAAGAAGCTACAAGATGCAGTTCACAGAGCTTGGACTTTGCAGCCACAGCAAACTAGGTGTGCAGACGACCAGTGGGGGCACTGACAACGTCTGCACGCAAACACCTGGCCTTTATTTTCTCCTCTCTAAAACCGGGTTCAGGGGCCTCCCCGGGAGCTCAGTGGGAAAGAATCCACCTGCCAACGCAGGAGACACGACGTCGATCCCTGGTCCAGGAAGATCCCAGAAGCCACAGAGCAACTGAGCCCATGAGCCCCAGCTACGGAGCCCGCACTCCGGAGGCCGGGGCCCCAGCCACCGAGCCCGCGCTCCAGAGGCCGGAGCCATAGCTACTGAAGCCCGCTCCACACAGCTCAAGAGTAGCCCCCACTACTAGAGAAACTAGAGAAAACTCATGCACAGCAAAGACCCAGCACAGTCAATAAGCACAAGAAACTATTTTTAAACTAAAATAAAATAAAGCTGGGTTCAATAACACTACTAAGCACAGCTACCATGAGGATTATAGCCAAAATCTGTTTCTCCCTTGGCAAGTGAGCGCAGCAAGCTGGCACTTAATCAGCCGTAAGTACTATCAGCAAGTTTTGGTTTACCTGGTAACAGTGGCTTAGTCCTTCTGTCTTTGCCTGGTAACAGAACTTGTCTTACTGAGATTAACATCAGAGCAGCCCCAGCTAGAAAGTTCCCCAGCCCTGCAAGGCAACGTATGTTCTTTTTCTCTGCAGAACTGATGACAGTTTGTGCTCATTTGTTTTCACGTTTATCTATCAGTACCTACGTCCCCCACTGGACACTGTGCTCGCGCAGCACAGGAACCCTGTGGAATATAAATAAAACCTATGGGATGTTCTTAGGCTGCAAGCCTGGTGCCTGGCCTCCAGGACAGAATGGAGAGAAGGGAGAACCCAAACAAGGCCCCTGCACCCAAAATTATGGTCTGACAAGTTACCAAGTCTTCTTTACTCTGAGGCTCCTCTTCCATCGATGAGAATAAACACACTTAGCACAAACGGCTACAAGGACTGAAGGAAATAACCAAATTCACAGCCTAGTCAAGAGTCTGCTAGTGGTTCCTCTACAAACAGGAGCTGCCCTTCCTGCTCTGACACATCACCGGTGGGGCAGACAGTGAACGCTTCCTAAGTGCCGAGTGGCGTGGGAAGCACTCTACATGTGTTATAATCCCATTGACAATTCACACCATATCCAAAGAGATGTGAATATTATCATACCCATTTTATAGATTCACAAACAGGCTAAAGGAGGCTACCTCCCAGTCCAGGGTCACAGAGAGAGGAATCGGCAATTGGAACCTGACTCTGGCTGCAAGGTTCGAGCTCCTCTCTCCCTTCGCCCTGACCACCTGCAGTTGAGACCTACAGGGCCGCTACACAAATCTGTAGCCAGAGCTCTCAGCTCGCAGCTCTTTGTCAATGCTAATGCCCATGAACCACTCCCGTAAACAACTGAAGACAAGACAGGTAGATCCACGTTCCTGCTCACAAAGAAGAGGAATCCTGCCTGGAACCCTCCTGGAACATGCAGAAACCCTTCCCAACAGCAGTAGATCCAAATGGATTTTTTTCAGTTTTCACATCTGCATGCTTCTCAAGGCAGAAGGCACCTGCAATAATGCCCTCTTGGTTCCTTTCAGCATGTCCACATCAGCCAAGAGGAGTCACAGGACTGACCTATCAGTAGAAGACACCTGATCGAGACCCAAAAGCTCACCCTGTTTCAGGAAAACCACAGGCCGTTCCTCTTTGTCACTGTCATTGTAAAGTCTCACCAGAACTTATGACTTTGCTGTCTGCTCATCAGGCAACCAGACACAGAGATGAGCCAACTCCAGCAAAGCGGTGAGCCAGGGAGAACTCCACAGGTCCACGCCCGCCGCGGTGAAGCCAGCCACTGGCCCTCCGCACGGCTCTGCTGACCCCTAGTGTTCTACAAAGCCCAGCCAATAGAGAAGGGCTGTTTCCAGCAGGTGCAAATTTCTACACGCTAAACAAAAGCACGTTACCTTATAAAACACGCTGCGTTGCACCCACCTGTGGGAAGAGCCTCGCCGAAAGCCCAAATGTTCAACGTGAAACTGCAAAAGCAACTCTGGTCCATAAGAGCGAGCGAGTCTTAAGACACCAAGTCTGCCAAGTCCTCCCCACAGCCGGCCCCCCACCAGACTGCCTGTGGCTCTGCAACCTGCTCTCAGTGTCCATTCAAAACCACCCGTCCCCCTCCTCACCGGCCACCGCCTCCGGCCAGAGCAAGTAAAGGCAGCTGCCGAGCAGCCCTGCACAGTCGCCTGCGCAGGGCCGGACACGGTGTCTGAGCGGCACTGCTCCTTCAGGCCACCGTGAGTCTGTCGTCCCATCATTTTACAGGTGAAAACACAGAGATATGGAGGGATTCTGCCGTGAGCGCAAAGTGGGGTCTGTGTACAAGCCCATGACCCTGTCCACCAGCGCAACGCCCCAGCTGGGTCCGCACACCCTCAGGGTTCCCTCGTGCCTGCCTGATGAACCCACGTGTCTTTACTTTCGCTCACGACCTACGATGGATCTGCCTTTTAAGCATCTTTTCCACCCACTGTCCTTCAGAAAGATGGCCGCTCAGGCCACCGAGTGACTCCGGCTCCCCGAGCTGGAGCCCGGTCATGCCTTTGCACCTGGAGCCCTGCTCGGGGGCTCTTCGGCTGCTGTGGGTGGGTCATTTCCTCTCTTCACTGGGAGACCTCCCGCCCTCGGGGGAGCCCTTGTCTTGCCCTCAGCACAGGTCCCAGGACTGCACCCTGAGCTGGCCCACTGGGGCTGCGTGTGTCGGGGCTGCTCCCTGGACGGCAGCCTCACAGCCAGGAGTCACGCCTGCTCGTCCCTACAAACGCACTGCCTGGCCCAGGGCTCACAGCCCGCAGGTCACCCAGAAACCGCGGTGAGTGGTCACCCAACCCAGACATGCGTTCATCTGCCGGTGCTGCCGACCGCTGGCTTCCACCCTTCCCCATCAAGCGGTGGGTTTTCGCTTTTCCTGCCTGTCTTTACCAGAAACCTCAGCCTTTTCTGATAAGGCACAGAGAGGCTGAGTGAGTCATGCGAGGCGACGAAGGCAGGCTCAAGGCCCAGTCATATGCATTCCCAGTCCTTGTGCTTAACTCTCACGCTAAAGTAGTCCACGTCTTATAGACTGTGGTTATAAACATGTGCGGTCTCAAAATATGTATGAGCAGGATACAGATCAACTCTAAGACGTTCATGAACTCCACGGCTTTATTTCTATTTTAAAAATTAAGAAGCTCCGCAGTCAACATGGCAAAACGTTAATGTACTAGTAAGCCTCTGTTACAGAGGCCTGCCATTCACTCTTACGTGTTCGGAATGCAAAATGACGGTGAAGTCTCTCTCCCTCCCCTCCCCGACTCCCCTCTCTCGGCTGAGTCCCCCAGACCCACATATTTAAGGCTTTTCATTACACATCTGACTCCATCAGCTTGGCCCCCAGACTCCCTCTGAAGAGTCTCTTCTCTGAACACAGCATGGCCATCACTTACCTGATTCATCACACCGGAAACCTGGGCATTACTCCATCTGGCCCTCACGTAGGTCACTAATTCCTTCCTTTTCACCTAAACACATGTCTTCAATCTGTTGACTTTTTCCCACTGACCACCCCACCACCACTCCGGTGAAGCCACCTACACCACCTACCTGGACCCCTCAAGAGCTCCCACCTGGTCTTCCCCACCACGCTCACCATGCTCCAGACAAAGGGGGGCCCCATCATTCCTGTGCTTTTAAGGCCTTTCTGTTTAAACCCACTGTTGTTTGAATAAACTCCCAAGTTCTTCACCTGGTGAGTGTCCACCTTTGCCACGAAACTGTCGGCACAATGAGAGCAGACTCTGCCTTCCCCACCTCTAGGCCCACTTGGAGCATGATGCCGGGCTGAGCGAGATCTGCTCGAGGACAGTCGCCTGTGTCCTAACCCTAGCCCTGGGCCCCTAAGCAAACTGCTTCACTTTTCCGTCTTGGCAGCCCTGGCCATAAAAAACCAAAGTGGACTAGAAAGACCATAGATGTTTAGCTGGATTACTGATTTGGAGGTTTTGCATTAGCAACCTGCAACTAAACATCCTGGTGATTGTCCTGTTAAAGACAGGTCCAGATCCAGGGGATATGTGCGGGATGCCTTCATACATACAAGCTGTATGACGTACTTTCACACACTTCATGCTTTATAACAGGCACAACCCAGACAGGATCACAGATGGCATCGCTTCAACTGACCAAAAAAGAGGCATTAAAGCTTGGCCAAGGCCGCAAAGTGTTAACAGCAAAGTTCTCTCTCCAATCAAAAAAAAGTTTTGAAAAAACAAAATTCTGAATTTTCAAAGTAAAAGACCATAATATAAAGAAGTAAAACAGCTCCCTTAATCAGGGTTCCAAGTTCTGACTCCAGGGTTTTGACCACACTGAATCCCTGCACAGCAAAACCAGACAGACTCAAGGAGAAAAAGCTCCAGGAGAATTGCGTCAATCCCTCCACACGGAGGACATACACCCACCTGCCGAAGGTTGATGTAAACTGCATTCTGGAGAAATTCCGAAGCCTCCATGCTCCGCTTCTGAATGGCGAGGACGCGGACGGCCTTGACACACGCTTCTAGCTCAATCACCCCAGCGTTCTTATACTGTAGGGTCAAAAGAGCAGAGAGAGGTTTCCGTCGCATCGTGCAGGCTGCACCCGGGACTCGGTGACGCTGAGCGCACCTCCCCAGCATGAGGACCTGCAGCATAGCCCAGCCGAGTCTGCGCTTGAGAAAGTCTGTCCCAGCTGCTGGGGGCAACAGAGGCTGGAGGGACTGAGTGAGCCTATAAATGCACATACACATAGATATGTCAGCATTCCTTTGAGTAATACAACCAACAGGAGCTGGCTATTTTACAGAATTTCAAAACACTGCCCATGGAGACTCTGCTGCTCATTTCCGCTTGGCTCCTGTGCTCTTAGGCTCTCACGCCCGCGGCTTTGAGGCAGGAGCTGTCAGTTCCTGCCCTCTGTGGCCAAAGTCCTAGCTCCCTGTGTCACTGTGTCCATCCACTCAGCACGCTTGATGTGTGTCTGGTTTTCTCCCTGAGTTACTTGTTCCTGCTCCTTGGGTCTTGAGAGGAAGGACAAGTGAAGACACGTGAACAGAGAAGGCACCATGGACTTCGGCTGGCTGCTCAGTAATGGTCCTCCTCCAACCTCACCTCCAGCTCTTCAGGTTCTGCCTAAGGTGACATCAGGCAAGGAGAGCTGCCCTCGGCCTCTGGAAAACTGTGTGGGGCCAGGCCCCCCTCCTGCACCCTCCTCTTTCCCAAGGCCCCAACATGAACCCTCCTTGCTCCCTGTCCTTTTACCCTTTTTCTCTTTTTCCTGACAGTCCCGAACTGGAACAGTTTTCAACTGAGTTTTCTCAAGACTTCTTGCAGCTGGGGAAGAGGCTTCCAAAGGTGAATAAACCCATGTATCCTGGTGCCTGGAGAGAACTCCTGGTATGGCCAGGAGACCCCTGTCCACACCCAGTAAGGCATCAAATGTGCCACGGAGTTGGCCACGCCCTCAACAAGCATCGGCTGAGACCCCAAGGCCTGCCTGGTATAACTGCTCATAAAAATGCAGTCTGAAAAAAAAAAAATGCAGTCTGCCCACTTACGGATTATTAAGAAGCAGAAATACACAGTTGCTCATGTTCCTTACTAAAATTATTTGTAAGGTAGAAAAAGAAATGACTGTGCCAGAAGGAGCAGGCCTCCAGTCCATCCTCATTTCTAAAACATAACATGCACAGAACCTGTGAGAGGTTACATGTAATTTACCAAAGATGGCACAAGAAGGAACTGTGCTTACCTAACTATTAATACGGATGTGAAAATTATATCAGCTTTAGATACCACTTAACGACACGACAGAATCTAACAGGGACTTGATGCCATTGAAATAAAATTATTTCCTTTCCTACAAAACTCTTTAAGAAAACTACTGAAGTGAAATAAGGTCATCTCAGTTTTTTTTTCACATATTTTGATTATAGTTACATATTTTAAACACTGGTTTCTCAGGAGGCACAGAGCTAAAGAATCCGCCTGCCAATGCTTGTGATGCAAGAGATGTAGGTTCAATCCCTTAGTCGAGAAGATCCCCTGGAGAAGTAAATGGCAACCCACTCCAGTATTCTTGCCTGGAGAATTCCATGGACAGGGGAGCCTGGGGGGCTACGGTCCATGGCAGCTCAAAGGGTCAGACATGATTGAGCACAACAACAACATTTTAAATATTACAATGAGATTTAAACTGCAATCATAACAAACAGGACGTTTCCTAGAAGTCTGCTCCATACCTGGGCTTACAAGCATCATCCTGGGACGTAAGCTCTCTGCTGAGGGGCCATGCCCCTGTTTTTCACTGTTGATTCCCTAGTAACCACCTACCAAGGCACCAACATTCAGCACAGAACTGTGTGATCGATACTTCTAGAAATACAGGAGGGAATTATCTCATTCACCTCTAATACAAAACCCTAAAATCAATACTGAGCTTATTTACAGATAAAGGAAATAGGGCCCCCCAAAAGTACAGCATCTTGCCCAAGGTCACAAAGCTAGCAACCGGTGAACACAGGATGTGAAATCAGGTCTGCCTGACTCCAAAACCAAGGTGGAAATGCCCCTGCATCAGAGAAGGCCCAGCACCACAGACTATCACCCTCCCTTTGTTCGGCTTAAGCTGTATACAGCCTCAACAACACCCTAAACATAGAGAACCTGAGGGCAAACTACAACAGTAAGGACTTAACAGCCAATAATGTCTTAGGTCTTGTTTACAAAGTGTCAGCAGATTGCCAGGAAAGCTCTGTAAGAAGTATTCTAAGAAAATACCAAAGAGAAACCCCATAAGAAAAAGATTCACTATATTAAAAACAGTTTGACCACAACCTAAATGAAAAACCGCATAAACAAAATGCAAGCAACATCAAGAAAAAGATCTGCAATGTATGTCCACGACAGACAAGAAGCTAACACCCACAATTTACAAAGAGCTATCACAAAGCAGTAAGAAATGCTCCCTAATTTAAATGTGTGCAAATGACAAGATGGATAATTCATCTTAAAAAATGCCATTGGTTAATGAGTGAAAAATGTTCAATACCACACTGGTCATGAAATGCAAACCAAAATAATGAAAAATTACTTTCGCTCATCATATTGGCAAATATTTTAAAAGGAGAGTGTCCATTTGTGGGAGAACAAACTGTCAGCATCTTTTCAGGAGGACAACAGAGCAATGCATACGTAAACTCTAAAAAATATATGCACACTTTTTGACTGAAGTCAACTTCCAGGGATTCTCTCCTTTAAGAAAAATCAGTCCAAAAGATGTATCCATCAGGTAAATTTATCACAGCACTGTCTACAATGGTGGAAAGGAAATTTTAAATGAAACAATATTCAGTAGTAGAGAATTGGTTAAGTGAGTAATTCTCCATCTTTTCATCCCCTGTTGGAGAACAAATCTGGAGAATAACTTGAAAGTAACCAATGATATATGTAAATGTCACATCCTGTGACTAAACTTCCAGAAATCTTAACTAAATGAACACAAGAACATACAAGAACACAAGGATCTATTGGACAAGAGTAAGAATGTTCAGTCAAGCATTTTTTCTAAGAGTGAAAAAGTGAGAAAACTGAAAACCCAAGTGTGCATCCACAAGATGGTAACTGGGTAAGTCATGGTGAGCTGGGAACTCTGAGGGGGAGGCACTCTGAGGGGGAGGTCCCGCTGCAGGTGTCTTATTCATGACCTTCTTCCACAAAAGGAACTGGTGGAGAAATGACTGCACCCACATACTGGAAGGATTCTCTGTTTGAAAGGATCAAGCAGACCTGAAATGGGAGGCTATCTATGATATATAGCTGAGTGCACGAAGCAAGCTGCAGAAAAAATGATAGAGTACGGTCTCATTTTTGTAAATGGAACATACATACATACATATACTATGCATAGGTATAGGCTTTGATTTCTCATGTATGTGTACATGCACATGCATATTTCACAGGCATAAAGGTCATGAAAGGGACATGTGCTGTGCTCACTGTCGTGTCTGACTCTGCAACCCCATGGAGCCCGACAGGCTCCTCTGTCCATGCGACTCTCTAGGCAAGTGGAGAGGGCTGCCATTTCCTCCTCCAGGGGACCTTCCCGGCAGGGATAAGACCTGAGTCTCCTACCCCTCCTGCATTGGCAGCGGGCTCTTTACCACCAGCACCGCCTGGGAGGCCCGAAGTGTTAATAGTTGCTACTCTTCAGGCTTCCCTGGTGGGTCAGAGGTTAAAGCGTCTGCCCGCAATGCGGGAGACCCGGGTTCTATCCCTGGGTCAGGAAGATCCCCTGGAGAAGGAAATGGCAGCCCACTCTGGTACTCTTGCCTGGAGAATTCCACGGACGGAGGAGCCTGGTAGGTTACAGTCCGTGGGGTCGCAAAGAGTCGGACATGAATGAGCGACTTCACTCACTCACTCTTAGGCAATGAGGGGAGGGGAAATAGGGGACGTTCATTTTTCACTCACTATCACTCTTCTGTACAACCCCAGGCCCTTTTCCAGTATTTCAGTGAAATATATTTGAAATTTAAACTTTTCTTCAGTCCAAGGAAAAAAAATGGTGTATCCACAAGATAGATTGCCATACAGCTGATTAAAAACCATGTCACAGAAAATTCGATAATGTAGAAACACACATAACATGCCAAATGAAAAATGTACGTCTCCACGCAGTAAATAAGTACAGAATCTCACCATTTTTATGATGCAGATAATATACACTGCCAAAAAAGGACAGAAAATAGATATTGAGATGTTATCTCGAGTACTGGGGCTATGATAGCCTCTTTCCCCCATTTTTTCAGACACTAAATTAAATATACAGCATTTTCAAGCATATGGTGTTATGCACCGGGAATGACACACGAATACCTACAGAAACAACTAACCAGAGGGCCCTGCGGCAGCACCGCCCAGCGTACAGCAGGGACCCCTGCTGAAAGCAGCACGGTTACATAAGGACCCGCGGGGCGCGTCACCTTGCTGTAGTAGGAGATGGCCTCCTTATACTTCTCAATGATGTCCTCGGGGCTCAGGCAGTTCTTCGCCCGTCCAATCTCCGTGCTGGTGTCGGCGTTGATGCCGTTGGTAGTGAGCGCACCTGCACACCGAGAGGAAGACAAGAAGTAACCTTTCGATTTTTCCGTCGTGTTGCTTTGTTAGTTTAAAAGAGGGGCACAGAAAAGATAAAGCTTGAGTATTCCCGACTGAAATTTAAATAACGATACCGCTTTTAAAAGTCTTCACCACTTACACCTTCCCTTTCATAGCCTAGATGGTCAAAGCACTGTATTCAATGTTAATTAACTCAGAATAAAGCCTTCCTCCCTGTTGAAGCTTTTTATTAAAGAATATGAAATGCATTATATAAAAGTAACACGTCTACAATAACTAGCTCAGTTGTCTTGACGGCAATGCAGTCAGCATGCACTATCTCCCAGCACTAAAGCTCTTAATGCTAGCGAGAGGCCACACTGCGCTCTCAAACAGAGATAAACTAGGTGAAAATGTCCCCTGAACTGAGCACTGAAAAAAAACATAACTTGCAAATACCAACATCCTTTCCAAGGCTGTCATTTTCTATTTCCGGCCAAGCCCTGTCAATAAGCAGAACCACCTAATTCCCTAGCCATCATACACACAGGGGGAAGAGTTCTGGAGACATTTCCATTTATAGAATGTAACCAACACAGAGAACTCTGACAAAAAAAAAAAAAAGATGAAATACTCTTTGATTTCAGAGAACATTCAAAAATTATTCTCCTAAGCCTCAGAGCAGGAAAAGCTGGCTTCTCCTAAGCCCCTTGTTTATTTCACGGACAGTGAGCATCTCCCACAAATCCTGTTTCCCTCGTGTTTCTGCTGGGGGGCTCGGGCAGGCACATGCTTGCTCTCGATCTCGGAACTCACGGGGCAAAGGCGTGTGCCTCACACGGCCCGCACCCCTTGCGCGAGCTCGACTGCTTGCCTTGCTGTCTAAACCGGGCCCCATTTCTCACCAACTCATCTGGTATTCTGGTATTCTGTAAGCTGCCTCGAATGCTTTTTGGAACAAGACAGAAGAGTAAGCGGGTAGGAGGACAGGTGAAAGATGGGCAGATGAAGAGAGAGACACCAGGAAAAGAATAACAAAGAACATTCCCTACACAGAGGTCCCTTCAATCAGGGGACAAAGAAGCACGAGAGAGACGGGAGGAGGCAGGTGGCCTCGGGTTTCATGTTTCTACAGATTTTGTGAAAATCCCAACAAGAGATGAGAAGGCAGAACTATAAATAATAAGAGGGCATGCACGCTTGAAAAAATACCTAAAATCTATACTTTCTAAAGAATAGATTCAAATCACCAAGGCCCAACAACACAACCCTGGGTCCTTGCAGAGTTGAGAAGTCCATCTCCAAAGCACACAGCACCCTCGGAGCCACCCTAGGTGGTCATGATTCCATCACAGCGAAACCTGTCGTTCTGCACTTACGAGGAATCAGGTCCTGTGTGGGGGTGTCCACGCGTGTGCTCTTTTACAACCCACAGCGAGGCTACAAGGGGCGACTCCTAGTGAGCCCTGTGTCTGCAGGACAGGAAACGGTCCTGGAGAGGCCGAGCACTCCTACCAGTTCTCCAGATCTCCGAGCCGTTTCTCCATAGCAGGATGTGGACTCAGGCCTGCATTTCTAGCTGTGGTGCTCAGCCTGCTCTACGTGCTGTCCACGTTCACGGCACACTGCATTCTGGCGTGGAGTAATATTTCACAGCTGATAGGTCGTCTTCATTCATCTCACCAGCTCTAACAACTTGTCTTTATATTGTCAAATTTGACCCTTTTCCCTTGAAGAAAGGAAGGGGATGAGTGGGGGTCAGCACGAGGTGGGCCTTCATTCCCCCTATGGAACCTCAGCTCATCAAGAAGCTCCCAACAAGGGAGAAGGAGCAAGCGTTCCCCCTGTCCTTTAAAAGAAAGGGGGGGACCAAGATAATGAGGGTTCCCTTAATGATTTCGGGGCTACCCTGGTAGCTCAGCCGGTAAAGAATCTGCCTGCAATGCAGGAGACCCCAGCTTGATCCCTGGGTTGGGAAGATGCCCTGGAGAGGAGATAGGCTACCCGCTCCAGTACTCTTGGGCTTCCGTGGTAGCTCAGCTGGTAAAGAATCTGCCTGCAAGGCAGGAGACCCCAGTTTGATCCCTGGGTTGGGAAGATCCCCTGGAGAAGAGATAGGCTACACACTCCAGTATTCTTGCCTGGAGAATCCCATGGACTACATAGTCCATGAAGTTGCAAAGAGTCAGAGACAACTGAGAGACTTTTACTTCAATTTTAATGATTTACTGAACTCCAACAGTGAGGCTGGGGGAAAAGCCATAGGCAGCAACCTGGAAAAATATAATCTGTAAGAACGTAAAAAGAACACAGCTCACAGGAGAGCTTAGTGGGGCTGATGATTTAATTTCACTCAATAAAAGAATAACATCCTCTAAAAATACTGGTATGCAATGGATTTGATCTTTCTTGACACCTATACAGTTTTGACAGCCCACATGTAACATTACTGTGGACCAGTGAAACAAGCGGTCTACAGAGAGGAAAAGTCAGTGCTGCCGGCAGGCTGAAACCCAGGCTAGAGCAAAGGAAAGGAAAGTACGCAGTTAGGAAGGGCGAGAAAGTTGGGGGGGAAATCACCACAAGGGCTCTCAAGTATCAACCCAACGACCGTTCAGTCATTCAGTCGAGAGGGAGTCACTGCGTTCCTAGGACAGGCAAGAGCGTACAGGAGGCACAAGGTGGAAACTTGAGAGACAAAGAGAAGCAGGAACGAGAGGGAATAAAACAGAGACACGTGAGGCAGCAGAGAGAGAGAAGGCAAAACCACAGGAACAACAAGGGGGGCTTGGATCAGGCAGGTACCAGTGCGGTGGCGACCCCAGCAACGACCAGCAGGCTGGCACCACACAAGGTCACATGCATCTGCTCCCTAATGAGGACACAAACCCTGCCACGCAGGCACCACCAGCCCTGACCTTCGGGGAAACAGCAGGAAGACAGGGCAGCTGGGAAGTCTGATGCTAACCCGGACAAGTGCGGGATAAACTCCTCCAGCACCAATGACTGGGGCAAAGATGGACTTGTCAGTAAACAGCACTGGGACAGCTGGAGGGCCATCTGGGGAAAGATAAAACCAGACCCACACTTCACACCAAACACAAGAACGAACTCCAAATGGTCTAGGGATCTAAATGCACAACAGAAGAGCATAAAAGAAGCTCAACACACTTGGGTAAGTTCCTCTAAAACCTGAATATAAGGAAAGGCTCTCTAAGGATGATTCCAGGGGATTGTCCCAACCCAGGCATCTTCCCAACCCAGGGATGGAACCCAGGTCTCTCACATGGCAGGCGGATTATTTACTGTCTAAGCTACCAGGAAAGCCCAAGAATACTGGAGTGGAGAAATACTGGAGAAAGCTTCAAGAATACTGAAGCCTATCCCTTCTCCAGGGGATCTTCCCGACCCAGGAACCGAACCACAGTCTCCTGCATTGCAAGCGGATTCTTTACCATCTGAGCTACCAGTGAAGCCCAAATACAATTCAAATCCAAAGGCAATTTTAAAAATTAATAAATTCAATTACCTAAAAACACAGGGAAAATACTATAAACGAAGGCAAAACATAAGTGACCAAAGAGAAAAGTATTTTCAACATACATCACCAAGGGCTAATATCCCTAATACATAAACAGGCCGTAAAGATTGAGAGGAAAAAAAAAAAATCTAAGGTTAAATTGGCTGTTCTGAAATACTATAAGGTGGATGAGAATGGCAAAATCAGTCGCCTTCGCCGGGAGTGTCCCTCAGATGAATGTGGTGCTGGAGTTTTTATGGCCAGTCACTTCGACAGACATTACTATGGCAAATGTTGTCTGACCTATTGTTTCAACAAACCAGAAGACAAGTAATTGTATATTGGCTAATAAAGATATGAGCTAACATTTAAAAAAAAAAAAAAATCTAAAAATCCAAAAGAACAAAATGAGCAAAAGATATGAGCAGATAATTCATTTTAAAAAACCTATAAATAGCCCTTAAACATTAAGAATAAATTCAAATTCACTAATAGTAAGAGATACCATTTCTCAACTGTCTAGTTGGCAAAAATGTAAACGCTTAACAACAGGCTCTGCAGGTGAACTTGTGCTGAAAAGGCATTCTCATAAACTGCCCTGAGAACACCAAACAGTGTGACCCTGATGGAGAAGAATTTGGCAAAACTGAATAGAAGTCCTCATATATTTACCTTTTGATCCAGTGATTCCCTATATAGGAATTTATGCCAAAGACACAACTCCAACAACACAAAATGCACATGCACAAGCTTCTTCACTACGGCGGCCTTTGTGATTTACAGAGCATAGAAACAACCAGCAGGTCCACCTGTAGAAGGCTGGTTAAATAAAACACAGTAAAACAGACAAGACACGTAGAGAAAACGGACGGGGCTTCCCGGGGGCTCCCAAGGCAAGGAATCTGCCTGCAGTGCAGGAGGCCCAGGTTCAACCCCTGTGTCAGGAAGATCCCCTGGAGAGGGAAGCAGGATGATGTCTGCAAGCTGATACCGACTGATTTCCAGTCCATAAAAAGATGGTAAAAACAGACACAGTAAAATAAAATTTAAACTAAAACCAAAAAAAGCCAAGTGTAAAAGGTATATGTAATATGCTACCTTTTTTCACAGGACAACCTATGAATCTACTTACAGGGCAACAATAAAGACACAGACATAGAGAACAGACCCATGGACCCAGGTTGGGCGGGGGAGGAAGGAGAGGGTGGGACGTACCAAGAGAGTGACATGGAAGCATATACGCCACCATGTGTGAAAGAGATAACCAGTGGGGATCTTCTATGTGACTCCAGGAGCCCACATGGGGGCTCTCTAATAGCGAGAGGGGTAGGAAGCGGTAGGAGGTGGGACGGAGCTTCAGGACGGAGGGGACACGTGCGTGCCCACAGCTGTCTCATGTTAATGAATGGCAGAGGCCACCAATATTGTGAAGCAATCATCCTTCAATTAAAAATAAATAAATTTTAAAATAAATGAAAAGTCTTTACTATAAAGAGAAACAAATACCTAGTGAAAAGTAACTACTTAAAAAAAAGAGTAGGGAATCGCCTGGCAATCCAGTGGCGAGGATTTAGTTACTTGGTGGTACTTTCATGGCAGTGGCCTGAGTTCAATCCCTGGTTGGGGAACCAAGATCCTACAAGCCATGCAGTGTGGCTAAAAATAAAATTAAATTAAAAAAATAAAAACAAGAGTATATTTAAGTTTTCATAAACTGAAAACACATCAAGTTTCTAGGGAAATCTGTACAAAATATTAAAATACATTCATCTTCAAAAATTCTAATTGAACAATTAACCCAAGAAACAAAGCCAACTTCAAAAGCACGGAGAGTAGAGGCCTAGAAATCACAGTTTCTAAAACTACGACTTTAACTCAATATAATGAGAGGAAAATCTTCACCCAGGAAATGGTGGAATTCTGTGCATAAGACAGGATAAACTCAGTGCAAACGGCACCAGACACAGTGATAGTTCTCTTAAATACAATTTTAAAGTTAGAACATAGCTGAAAAGCTACAAAAAATATTCTGAAAAACAGATCAAAACATGTATATATATGTAGGAAGCCTGCCCCCATGTCATATATAAATGCAAACTTATTTTTGTTCACTCATGAGCACTAATTACTTTATCTAAGGCAGAATATTTTATTTTTTTTCAAGACAGAATATTTTAATTAAAACAAATAATCAATAGTATACATCTCTTGTAAAATCTAGTTAATAAGTTTACTCTGTTATGTAACCATAATGTGTCTAAGATAGACCTAAAATTAGTGAAAATATCTTTCTATGGTTTGTGAAACTCTTCTCAAAATTCCAGGCTTTTAAAATAGATCTGAGCAGTATCTCTATACTACCTTTTTCCTTGTGAAACAAACAGCAGATACTGTTGTCAAAATTCTGTCATTACAATGATTCACGAGCACCACATTCTAACTAATCTGCTGGACAACAAGGCACTATCTAGACACATCGTGACCAAACAAAATGAAATATAAGGAAGACAATGACCCTATTCTGGAAAATTTATAATCTATGTCAACACTGAGGTTTTATTTCACTGGTTAGCAAAATAAAATCAAATACTTTCTTTGAATGTTCTATAGCTATGACTCTACTTCTAAAGTAATGACCAGAAAAGACTTAAGTATGACTTTTTTAGGTCAATTAGCAACAATTATCACGGGAGGGTAGTAAAAAAATTAACTGATAGCAATGCTTCCACCTACACTAGAACTAAAATAAAACTACACCAAGCTCTGCAAGGTAAATGAAGAGATGAGATCCCTAATGAGAAAAAAAATTAATAAGAACTCAAAGAAGTAAAAACTTTAATTAACTAGTCCTATAGAAAGGAATAGAGGATGGTGGCTAAGAGAACACATGCTGGAGACAAATGTGTGGGTCTGAATTCCCACATCCCCACTCACTAGCTATAACCCTGACAAGTCAATGAGCTTCTCTGCATCTCAGTTTCCTCATCTATAGACGGGATGACAACAGCACCTCTCTCCTAGATCCATTGTAAGAATTAAACTGCTTTAAATATAAAGTTCACATAAAATAGCTCAGACCTTAGCTATGACAGTGAGAGCACAAGCAACAAAGGAAATTTAGACAGAGTGGACTTCGTCAAAGTTTAAACCTGTACGCTTCAAAGGACACCGCCAGGAAAATGGGAGAGCGACACACAGAACAGGAGAATATGTCTGCAAACCGTCTGATGAGGCGCTTGCATCTACAACATAAAAGGAACTCCTACAACTCAACAGTAAAAAGACAAATGACTCAATCAAAAATAAAGGATCTGGGGACTTCCCTGGTGGTCCAGTGGCTAAGACTCCCTGTTCTCAATGCAGGGGGCCCCGATCGTTCCCTGGCCAGGGAGCCAGATCCCACAGGCTGCAACAAGGAGCCTATAGGCCACAACTAAGACCCTGAGCAGCCAAATAAATCAACAAACAAATAGGAAAAAAATAAAGGATGTGAAAAGACATTTTTCAAGCAAAATGTACAAATGGCCAATAAGCACAATGAAAAGATGTTTGGGATCTTTAACTATAAACAAAATCAAATCAAAACTACAAGGAGGGGAGGAGCCAAGATGGCGGAGGAATAGGACGGGGAGACCACTTTCTCTCCTACAAATTCATCGAAAGAACATTTGAACGCTGAGCAAATTTCACAAAACAACTTCTGATCGCTAGCAGAGGACATCAGGCGCCCAGAAAAGCAGCCCATTGTCTTCGAAGGGAGGTAGGACAAAATATAAAAGATAAAAAGGGAGTCAAAAGAGTTACAGACGGAGACCCGTCCCGGGAAGGGAGTCTTAACAGAGGAAGTTTCCAATCACCAGGAAACCCTCGCACTGGCGTGACTGGGGGAAGTTTTCGGCAATCTAACTGGGAGGAAAAATTAAACAAGGCCCACAGATTACATGCCTAAAAGCAACTCCCAGCAGAAAAGTACCCCAGATGCCCGTACCTGCCAGCAACAAGCGGGGGCGGAACGGAGAGGAGCGGGCGGCATTGCTTAGGGTAAGGACCGGCCCGAAGACCCTGAGAGCAATCGGAGGGAGCTTTTTTAAACTGTGGGACAGCAAGGGTCAAAATTAACCGGCCCGAACACACTGCCGGCGGTTCGCAAAACAAAGGGACTGAGAAACTCCAGAGAAGAGCCGGCCCACCCCTGCTGGAGGTAGGAGGCAGGGGGGAGGGGAAAAGGGCAAACTCAGCCCCTGAGAAGCCACCCCCTCCCACACTGCAAACAGGCCTCCGGGTTCTAGCTAAAGACTTCCTGAGACCCGACTGGCGGCGAGCGCTGGGGCCGTGGAGGGAAAAGGCGCACCACATCCGGGGAGAGTGCGCCCAAGCCTCTGGCTGCCTGGGCCGCTCAACGCGGAGGGAAAAGGCGCGCTGCACCCGGGGAGAGTGCGCCCAAGCCCCTGGCTGCCTGGGCCGCTCGACGCGGAGGGAAAAGGCGCGCCGCACCCGGGGAGAGTGCGCCAAGTCTCTGGCTGCCTGAACCGCTCAGGCCGGGGAAGGCACAAAACGCAGGCGCAACCGAATCCGCGCTTTTGTGGAGTACCCAAAAACTGGAACCGCACTCAACGCAGGGCCCGCTCCATATAGAGCAGCCAGGAGCCTGAGCAGTGTAGACGGGGAAAGCACTGACACCCGTGAGCGGGGCAAACCCAGTGTGGCCGGAACACGGTGAGTGCTATCCACACAGAGCGGTATCTGTCTGCAGCGCCCCGCCCTCCCCGTAGCAGGACTGAACTGAACTAGCGAACCTAAATAAGAGATCACCTCCGCCCCCCTGTGTCACAGCGGAAATTAGACACCAAAGAGACGGCAAACACCAAGGAAACCAGATCTGAAAGAGACACGTGCACCCCAATGTTCATCGCAGCACTGTTTGTAATAGCCAGGACATGGAAGCAACCCAGATGCCCATCAGCAGATGAATGGATGAGGAAGCTATGGTACATATACACCATGGAATATTACTCAGCCATTAAAAAGAATTCATTTGAATCAGTTCTAATGAGATGGATGAAACTGGAGCCCATTATACAGAGCGAAGTAAGCCAGAAAGATAAAGACCATTACAGTATACTAACACATATATATGGAATTTAGAAAGATGGTAACGATAACCCTATATGCAAAACAGAAAAAGAGACTCAGATGTATAGAACAGACTTGTGGACTCTGGGAGAAGGCGAGGGTGGGATCTTTCAAGAGAACAGCATTGAAACATGTATATTATCTAGGGTGAAACAGATCACCAGCCCAGGTTGGGTGCATGAGACAAGTGCTCGGGCCTGGTGCACTGGGAAGACCCAGAGGGATCGGGTGGAGAGGGAGGTGGGAGAGGGGACCGGGAAGGGGAATACATGTAAATCCATGGCTAATTCATTTCAATGTAAGACAAAAACTACTGTAACGATGTAAAGTAATTAGCCTCCAACTAATAAAAATAAATGGAAAAAAAAAAAGTCATTATGCAAGTAAAAAAAAAAAAAGGCAACAACAACAAAAAAAAGAGAGGGCAAAGAGAAGCCAAATAAACAAAGGGAACCGCTTCAGAAAGGACCGGTGCAACAGATTAAAATCCCTGAAGGTAACACCGACTACACCGGAAGGGGCCTATAGATATCGAGAAGTGTAAGCTGGAAAGAGGAGCTATCTGAAATTGAACTGAGCCTACACTGACCGCAAAAACTCCAGAGAAATTCCTAGATATATATGTATTTTTTTTTTTATTTAAAAAAAAAATTTTTTTTTTCCTTTTATTTTATTTTTTATTTTTTCTCTTTTATTTTCTTTTAAAATTCCCTATTACTCCCCCATTACTCCTCAACTTTCATTTTCATATATTTTTATGATTTTTTTAATTAGGGGAAAATTTTTTTTTTCTTTTTTTTTCTTTTTCTTGTTTTTCTCTCCTATTTCCTTATAAAGTCCTCTAATACTCCTGTATTATTCCTTAATTTTCATTTTCATTTCACTATAACCTTGCCAAAAAAAAAAAAGAGAGAGAGAGAAACCCTATTTTTAAACCAAACTTCATATACATTTCTAAATTTTTTGTGTGTTTTAGTTTTTAAATATTGTATTTCAAAGAGTCTAACCTCTATACTAGATTTTTAATCTTTGTTTTTCAGTATGTGATATAAATTTTGGACATTTAAGAATCCAATATTCAGTTCCCATTTCTATTCAGGAGTGTGGTGATTACTCTCCCACTTTTGACTCTCTGTTTTCTACCTCAGAACACCTCTATTTCCTCCCTTCCCCTTCTCTTCCCAATCCAATTCTGTGAATCTTTGTGGGTGTCTGGGCTACGGAGAACACTTTGGGAACAGATAACTGTGTAGATCTGTCTCTCTCCTCTTGAGTCCCCTTTTTCTCCTCCTGCTCACCTCTATCTCCTTCCTCCCTCTCCTATTCTTCATGTAACTCTGTGAACCTCTCTGGTTGTCTCTCATGGTGGAGAATCTTTTCACCATTAACCTAGAAGCTTTATCATCAGTGCTGTATAGTTGGAGAAGTCTTGAGACTATTGGAAGAATAAAACTGAAATCCAGAGGCAGGAGACTTAAGCCCAAAACCTGAGAAAACCAGAAAACTCCTGACTACACGGAACATTAAGGAATAAGAGACCATCCAAAAGCCTCCATACCTACACCAAAACCAACCACCACCCAAGAGCCAATAAGCTCCAGTACAAGACATACCACGCAAATTCTTTAGCAACGCAGGAACACAGACCTGAGTGTCAACATACAGGCTGTCCAAAGTCACACCTAACACAAAGACCCATCGCAAAACTCATTACTGGACACTCCATTGCACTCCAGAGAGAAGAAATCCAATTCCACGCACCAGAACGCTGACACAAGCTTCCCTAACCAGGAAACCTTGACAAACCAATCGTCCAACCCCACCCACTGGGTGAAACCTCCACAATAAAAAGGAACCACAGACCACAAGAATACAGAAAGCCCACTCCAGACACAGCAATCTAAACAAGATGAAAAGGCAGAGAAATACCCAACAGGTAAAGGAACATGAAAAAAGCCCACCAAGTCAAACAAAAGAGGAGGAAATAGGGAATCTACCTGACAAAGAATTTAGAATAATGATAATAAAAATGATCCAAAATCTTGAAAACAAAATGGAGTTACAAATAAATAGCCTGGAGACAAAGATTGAGAAGATGCAAGAAATGTTTAACAAGGACCTGGAAGAAATTTTAAAAAGTCAATTAAAAATTAATAATGAAATAAATGAGATCAAAAACACTCTGGAGGGAACCATGAGTAGAATAACAGAGACAGAAGATAGGATAAGTGAGTTAGAAGATAAAATGGTGGAAATAAATGAAGCAGAGAGGAAAAAAGAAAAAAGAATCAAAAGAAATGAGGACAACCTCAGGGACCTCTGGGACAATGTGAAATGCCCCAACATTCGAATCATAGGAGTCCCAGAAGAAGAAGACAAAAAGAAAGACCATGAGAAGTTACTCGAGGAGATAATAGCTGAAAACTTCCCTAAAATGGGGAAGGAAATAGCCACCCAAGTCCAAGAAACCCAGAGAGTCCCAAACAGGATAAACCCAAGGCGAAACACCCCAAGACACATATTAATCAAATTAACAAAGATCAAACACAAAGAACAAATATTAAAAGCAGCAAGGGAGAAACAACAAATAACACACAAAGGGATTCCCATAAGGATAACAGCTGATCTATCAATAGAAACCCTTCAGGCCAGAAGGGAATGGCAGGACATACTTAGAGTAATGAAAGAGAATAACCTACAACCTAGATTACTCTACCCAGCAAGGATCTCATTCAGATATGAAGGAGAACTCAAAAGCTTTACAGACAAGCAAAAGCTAAGAGAATTCAGCACCACCAAACCAGCTCTTCAACAAATACTAAAGGATCTTCTCTAGACAGGAAACACAGAAAGGTGGTATAAACGTGAACCCCACACAACAAAATAAGTGGCAACGGGACCATACCTATCAATAATTACCTTAACTGTAAATGGGTTGAATGCCTCAACCAAAAGACAAAGGCTGGCTGAATGGATACAAAAGCAAGACCCCTATATATGCTGTCTACAAGAGACCCACCTCAAAGCAAGGGACACATACAGACTAAAAGTGAAGGGCTGGAAAAAAATATTCCACGCAAACGGAGACCAAAAGAAAGCAGGAGTCACAATACTCATATCAGATAAAATAGTCTTTCAAATAAAGGCTGTGAAAAGAGACAAAGATGGACACTACATAATGATCAAAGGATCAATCCAAGAAGAAGATACAACAATTATAAATATATATGCAGCCAACATAGGAGCACCACAATATGTAAGGCAAACGCTAACGAGTATGAAAGAGGAAATTAATAGTAACACAATAATAGTAGGAGACTTTAATACCCCACTCACAACTATGGATAGATCAACTAAACAGAAAATGAACAAGGAAACACAAACTTTAAAGGACACAATGGACCAGCTAGACCTAATTGACATCTATAGGATGTTTCACCCCAAAACAATCAACTTCACCTTTTTCTCAAGTGCACACGGAACCTTCTCCAGAATAGATCACATCCTGGGCCATAAATCTAGTCTTGGTAAATTCAAAAAAACTGAAATCATTCCAGTCATCTTTTCTGACCACAGTGCAGTAAGATTAGATCTCAATTACAGGGAAAAAATTATTAAAAATTCAAACATATGGAGGCTAAACAACATGCTTCTGAATAACCAACAAATCATAGAAGAAATCAAAATATGCATAGAAATGAATGAAAATGAAAACACAACAACCCAAAACCAATGGGACACTGTAAAAGCAGTAATAAGGGGAAGGTTCATAGCATTACAGGATTACCTCAAGAAACAAGAAAAAAGTCAAATAAATAACCTAACTCTACACCTAAAGCAACTAGAGAAGGAAGAAATGAAGAACCCCAGGGTTAGTAGAAGGAAAGAAATCTTAAAAATTAGGGCAGAAATAAATGCAAAAGAAACTAAAGAGACCATAGCAAAAATCAACAAAGCTAAAAGCTGGTTTTTTGAAAAAATAAACAAAATTGACAAACCATTAGCAAGACTCACTAAGAAACAAAGGGAGAAGAACCAAATTAACAAAATTAGAAACGAAAATGGAGAGATCACAACAGACAACACTGAAATACAAAGGATCATAAGAGACTACTACCAGCAGCTCTATGCCAATAAAATGGACAACTTGGAAGAAATGGACAAGTTCTTAGAGAAGTATAACTTTCCAAAACTGAACCAGGAAGAAATAGAAGATCTTAACAAACCCATCACAAGCAAGGAAATCGAAACGGTAATCAGAAATCTTCCAGCAAACAAAAGCCCAGGACCAGAAGGCTTCACAGCTGAATTCTACCAAAAATTTAGAGAAGAGCTAACACCTATCTTACTCAAACTCTTCCAGAAAATTGCAGAAGAAGGTAAACTTCCAAACTCATTCTATGAGGCCACCATCACCCTAATTCCAAAACCAGACAAAGATGCCACAAAAAAAGAAAACTACAGGCCAATATCACTGATGAACATAGATGCAAAAATCCTTAACAAAATTCTAGCAAACAGAATCCAACAACATATTAAAAAAATCATACACCATGACCAAGTGGGCTTTATCCCAGGAATGCAAGGATTCTTTAATATCTGCAAATTAATCAATGTAATACACCACATTAACAAATTGAAAGATAAAAACCATATGATTATCTCAATAGATGCAGAAAAAGCCTTTGACAAAATTCAACATCCATTTATGATTAAAACTCTCCAGAAAGCAGGAATAGAAGGAATATACCTCAACATAATAAAAGCTATATATGACAAACCCACAGCAAGCATCACCCTCAATGGTGAAAAATTGAAAGCATTTCCCCTGAAATCAGGAACAAGACAAGGGTGCCCACTCTCACCACTACTATTCAACATAGTTTTGCAAATGTTGGCCACAGCAATCAGGGCAGAAAAAGAAGTAAAAGGAATCCAGATAGGAAAAGAAGAAGTGAAACTCTCTCTGTTTGCAGATGACATGATCCTCTACATAGAAAACCCTAAAGACTCTACCAGAAAATTACTAGAGTTAATCAACGAATACAGTAAAGTTGCAGGATATAAAATTAACACAGAGAAATCTCTTGCATTCCTATACACTAACAATGAGAAAACAGAAAGAGAAATTAAGGAAACAATACCATTCACCATTGCAACAAAAAGAATAAAATACTTAGGAGTATATCTACCTAAAGAAACAAAAGACCTATACATAGAAAACTATAAAACACTGATGAAAGAAATCAAAGAGGACACAAACAGATGGAGAAATATACCGTGTTCATGGATTGGAAGAATCAATATTGTCAAAATGGCTATACTACCCAAAGCAATCTATAGATTCAATGCAATCCCTATCAAACTACCAACGGTATTTTTCACAGAACTAGAACAAATAATTTCACAATTTGTATGGAAATACAAAAAACCTCGAATAGCCAAAGTAACCTTGAGAAAGAAGAATGGAACTGGAGGAATCAACCTGCCTGACTTCAGGCTCTACTACAAAGCCACAGTCATCAAGACAGTATGGTACTGACACAAAGACAGAAATATAGATCAATGGAACAGAATAGAAAGCCCAGAGATAAATCCAAGAACCTATGGTCACCTTATCTTCGACAAAGGAGGCAAGGATATACAATGGAAAAAAGACAACCTCTTTAACAAGTGGTGCTGGGAAAACTGGTCAACCACCTGTAAAAGAATGAAACTAGAACACTTTCTAACACCATACACAAAAATAAACTCAAAATGGATTAAAGATCTAAATGTAAGACCAGAAACTATAAAACTCCTAGAGGAGAACATAGGCAAAACACTCTCCGACATAAATCACAGCAGGATCCTCTATGACCCACATCCCAGAATTTTAGAAACAAAAGCAAAAATAAACAAATGGGACCTAATGAAACTTAAAAGCTTTTGCACAACAAAGGAAACTATAAGCAATGTGAAAAGACAGCCCTCAGATTGGGAGAAAATAATAGCAAATGAAGCAAAAGACAAAGGATTAATCTCAAAAATATACAAGCAACTCCTCCAGCTCAACTCCAGAAAAATAAATGACCCAATCAAAAAATGGGCCAAAGAACTAAACAGACATTTCTCCAAGGAAGACATACAGTTGGCTAACAAACACGTGACAAGATGCTCAACATCACTCATTATCAGAGAAATGCAAATCAAAACCACAATGAGGTACCATTACATGCAAGTCAGGATGGCTGCTATCCAAAAGTCTACAAGCAATAAGTGCTGGAGAGGGTGTGGAGAAAAGGGAACCCTCTTACACTGTTGGTGGGAATGCAAACTAGTACAGCCACTATGGAAAACAGTGTGGAGATTTCTTAAAAAACTGGAGATAGAACTGCCATATGACCCAGCAATCCCACTTCTGGGCATACACACCGAGGAAACCAGATCTGAAAGAGACACGTGCACCCCAATATTCATCGCAGCACTGTTTATAATAGCCAGGACATGGAAGCAACCTAGATGCCCATCAGCAGACGAATGGATGAGGAAGCTGTGGTATATATATACCATGGAATATTACTCAGCCGTTAAAAAGAATTCATTTGAATCAGTTCTAATGAGATGGATGAAACTGGAGCCCATTATACAGAGTGAAGTAAGCCAGAAAGATAAAGAACATTACAGCATACTAACACATATATATGGAATTTAGAAAGATGGTAATGATAACCCTATATACAAAACAGAAAAAGAGACACAGATGTACAGAACAGACTTTTGGACTCTGTGGGAGAAGGCGAGGGTGGGATGTTTCCAAAGAACAGCATGTATATTATCTATAGTGAAACAGATCACCAGCCCAGGTTGGATGCACGAGACAAGTGCTCGGGCCTGGTGCACTGGGAAGACCCAGAGGGATCAGGCGGAGAGGGAGGTGGGAGGGGGGATCAGGATGGGGAACACATGTAAATCCATGGCTGATTCATGTCAATGTATGACAAAACCCACTGAAATGTTGTGAAGTAATTAGCCTCCAACTAACAAAAATAAATGAAAAAAAAAATCAAATCAAAACTACAAGGAGATGAAGAAAATTAAAATTCAAAAAGATGCATGCCCTGCAATGTTCACTAGAGCACTATTTACAACAGCCAGGACATGGAAGCAACCTAAGCGCCCATCAATGGAGAAATGGATAAAGACTGTGGTACACATATACAATAGAATATCACTCAGTCATAGAAAAGAACAAACGAACACCACTTGCAGCAACACTGATGGACCTTGAGATTGTCATACTGAGTGAAGTGAGACACAAGAGAGACAAATGAATGACACTGCTTATACAAGGAACCTGAAAAAGGGTGCAAATAAACATACAAAACAGAAGCAGAGTCACAGATGCAGAAAACAAACATGATCACCAGAGGACAAAGGGGGGAGGGAAAACTTGGGAGACTGGTATTGACACAGACATTCTACTACATATAAAATAGATAACTAATACAGACCTACTGTAAAGCACAGGGAACTGCACTCCATAATGGCCTATTATGGGAAAAGAATCTAAAAAAAGAGTGAATTTTATGTAGTATATGTATGACTGATTCACTCCGCTATACACCTGAAACTAACACAGCACAGTAAATCAACCATACTCCATACATATCTCTAATACGGCAAACTTATGATATTTTACCATTCCTAAATGTATTTAGTAATACATTTATTTACACAGATATTTACAAAGACAAATAAAAATCACATTTACACTTTAAACAAACAAACAAACAAAAAACACCTACCAGGAGAACCCACTTAACATTCATAAGAATAGCTATAATCAAAAAGATAACACCATCCAGACCTGGGACTCCAAGAGCCCGGGGGTGGTTGCACGGAGCTGGCCAGGAGAGAGGGCCGGCTCGGGTCTGGCCCGCTCCACTCACAGCCTCCTTGTCGCCAAGAAGGGTGGCAAGAAGGCAGCTCGGTCCACCACCAACAAGGTGGTGACCAGAAAATACACCACCAGCCTTCACAGGAGCTCCCATGGAGCGGCTCTCGAGAAGCGTGCCCCTCAGGTACTCAAAGAAATGCTGAAATTTGTCACGAAGGAGATGGGAGCTCCAGATGTGTGCGCTGACACCAGGATCACAAAGCTGCTGGGCCAAAGGAATAAGGAGTCTCCCATACTGTGTGCGGTTGTCAGAAAACATAACGAAGACTCACCACACAAGCTCTGTATGTTGGTTACCTACGTATCTGTCACCATCATCAAAAATCTACAGATGGTAACTGTGGATGAAAACTAACCAGTAACTGTCAAATAAAGTTACAGAACTACAAAAAAAAAAGGAAAGATAATAACAAGCATTGACGAGGATACAGAAACTGAAACTCTCTTACAGTGCTGGTAAGATTGTTAACTAGCACAACCACTGTGGAAAACAATCTGGCAGTTCCTCAAATAGTTAAACAGTTAGCTACCCCAGGACCCCGTACTTCTCCTTCCTAGGCACATAAGAGAACTGGAAACATGTCCACGTAAAAACTTACATGTGAATGTTCATAGCACCATTACTCTTTAACAGCCAAAAAGTAGAAACAACCCAAATGTCCATCAGCTGATGAACGGGTAAGTAAAAAGTCTGTCCATAAGGTGAAATATCATTCAGCAAAAACAAAATATGAAGTACTGACCCATGCTACAACATGGACATTGAGGACATTATGTTAAGCTAAAGAAGTTAGTCACAAAAGAATACAAGTTGTAGGATTCCATTTATTCGAAATGTCTAGACCAGCCAAATCCAGAGAGACAGAAGAATTGCTGCCTGGGGCGGGGGAGGTCAGGGAAAACGGGGGTGACTGGGGTGATGAAAACGTCCAAGACTGATGGTAACAGCACTCTGGGCATCCACTGGAACCTCTGTATATTTTAGTGGGTGAACTGCATTAAAACTGTTAAGAGTAAAAAAGCCCCTTGGACCAGTTCTTTGACATTCTAAGTGCAAACTGCTCACTTTTATTACAGGAAGAAGAAACTCCCGTCAACATGAAAATGGGAAAAGCAAATTTGAGTAAACTGAATTGGACAAAAAATCACATCACTGGAAACGGGGGCTGAATGTTCACAAAACACTCAGAAATGACAAGAAATAACAGTGTGACACCACGAAGCATTCTGCTGCAAATGCCGATAAGGGCTCGGAAGCTGAGCTGTGAGAAATGGCTGGAGGAGAAGCCAGGTTCGCTCTTGCTGCGCCCCACCAAACATGCACCGGAGCCAGCAGCCAGGGGCTGTCCAACCCCTCCTTCCAGCCTGAGATGCTGTGCAGAAAGAGGGCAGCAAAAACCTGAGACAGTCTGCTTCACGTAACTCATTCCCTGAAAGTTCAAAGATTAAAAGGCAGTGATCTAGCTCCAGGCTGGGTTTTCTATGGAGCCAAACGAGAGGACACCAGTCGTCGAGAGGCAGAGGTGGAGCGCACGGCTCCCCACCAGCAGGCTTCCCACCAACACGGGTTCCGAGGGCAGAGGAGACGAGCCTAACGTCTGAGACAGGAGACGCTGGCGAGTGAAGAGAGGACGCGGCCAGCCCTGGACAAAGGCCCTGCGAGCACAGGCTAGAAGGCGCCTGGTGAACTGGTGTGGCCCGGGGCATGAAAGGACTCGGGGGTGGGTACAGAATCTCAACCTCCCCTCGCTCTCCCTGGGGAGGAGAGGCCCAGGCTGCGTCCTTCTCGCCTAGAACCATGACGGAGGGCGCCCTGGGACACCAGACCCCGGCTCTCGGGCCAGCTTCAAGCTCTCCCACGGGATCCTGACATGCGCCTGAACAACAGCACCCACAGAAACACCCCCACCACTCTCTCACTTACTCAAGACTCACTTTCATCTCAATACCACCTTATCTTGGAAAGTTGCAGAAGTAAAACATATTACATTCTTCCTTTAATCTCAACGTGTGACTGATTTTTCTGACATCTCTAAGCTCCTTCTACTTAGTAAAGCACCCAGTTCCCCTGCAAGTGAATCCAGGACTTCCCGTCAGGCGAAATCAGCCAGTGTGGCCTTGATAACGTCTACTGGTCGAACACCAAAACATCTAACACTGATTTCATTGTTCATCGGTTTCAGCCAGGAGGTGCAGGAGTGTCCAGCTACAAAGCCCAACCTCAGCTGCTTTCTCATCAGCAACTCGGGTCTCCTGAAAACACCACAAAGCATCTGCTTCCCTTCCTACACATAGGAAGAGAAACACTTCCACAAACTCCATCAGGAACATCAGCCTAGAGGAAGAATGCAACACAAACGTTAAAACAAAAATCTACAAACCTGAAGCAGTTTCATCTCAGAAGCAAGATATACAATGAGATGAAAGAAGGTGTGTTGGTCACAAAGCACATGTAAGCATGACCACCTGATTTCTATCCTTCAAAGGATGGGAGGGTTTTCTTTTTCTTTTTTTTAATGACTCTGTCATTGTTTCCAATTAAGCCAGAAAATAATAGATCTCATTTTGAAATACTTACACACTGCAATAAAAGAGATTTTTGCTATATTAATTAAAGAAGACATTAAGATGGGAAAGGAAAACCCACCTCTGCAAAAAAAAAAAAATGCACAATGTCTTTCCCTGTTAGCACACACACGAAATGCAGCAGAGAGTTCAAATTCACATTGAGAGGAGCGTAAGCCACAGAATCAGAGCAGAATCATGACTTCAAAATTAACTGGACAGGCATGCTCAGTGCATTCAGAGAATTTTAAAGGCACACTGCAAATCATTCACTTAACCATGCTGGAGGAAGGACCTCCCCTCTTGGACAGACAACATAAATCAATAGGGTGCCCCATCAAACAAGGAACAAACAGCAATCACGTTTGTAACTGTTCTGATTTAAAGTTACTTAAATCAGCACGTTCCAAAGATCACAATCCAGAAACTTTAACCATTCATTCACACCACCATGAAACAAGCACTTAAAAAAAATAACCAAGAGAAACTAAGCACATAGATCATGTACCTGGGTCAATGAGAACTTCTTGGGCCCCTGGAAGAAAGAACAGATTATGATCTTTTATCTGAAAAACAAAACCACTTTTAAAGATAACTACTAAATCACATTTCATAATTCACATAGCCTTGAAAAATCTGAGACACTTCTGTCTGATCAGAAAAACAATTCTGAGTAACTGTATGTTACAATTCAATGCCTTTATGCTTTAGAAGGAAAAAAAGGAAAGCTAATGGTTCTCATACCCTGCACAAACCACAATGTGCCTCCCTGTCTGCTTCCCGCCCCACTGTCTAAGCTCATACTCCCCGACTCCTCTGAAACAAGCATGACAATTTCTTATTCCCACAAATGTGCCAAATGACAGAAGTGAAAGTGAACTACCAATTTATTTGTGTAAATAAATGCCCACACCTTGGTCTGAAGGAGAAAGGTATCAGATGGCTACATGGAACTTATTTTTCCTTTCCTGAAATCACACTCACACACACACACACACACACACGCACTCACACACACACACTGAATTACTGGACACTTCACAAGTTGAGGATTTTCAATTTCTAGAAGGTAGCTCTGTAGTCAGTCTACAACACAAAACTGTTAACTTCATTAATTATCAAGAAGGCTTTGAAAGCCTCGATCATCTGCTGAATCATCCAAATATCAATGAGACCCAGTTAGCCTTCTCCGTAGAGTGCAATTTCTCATGATGGCAAATCACACCGTAAGAGGCATTTGGATCCAAGAATTCTGCTGATCATCAGCTCTGATAGTTTTTAAACACATTAACAAGATTCACAAAGCTGCGTCCCAATAACACAGTTGTATTGAAATAGCACATGTATTCAACTGTCCACACAGAGAACAGCTCCCAGGATGCTACTTAAGAGCAACTTTGTGTACTGCAATCTTTATTTTTAAATGTAGACTAAAAATCACTGCAATCCAGAAGCCACCATTATAAGAAACAGGTGCTTTCCATCATTAACACTATACACCGAACACAACGCCTGATAGCCATCACGTGTGACTGTCAGGGCAGCCCTACAAGGCAGGTGGGGATGAGAAAGGCTGTGGGGCGGACGGACGGGGAGCCAGGGGAGCAACTTCATCACGGCCCCCGACAACGCCACCAAGTCCGCACCAAGAGGGTACTGGCTGCGGGGAACCTCGGGGAGCTCGGGATTTCCAGATGTGCTAAAAACGCCCTGCTCAGTGAAAACTCTGGTCAAATATAGTATCCTGTGCCACATCCTTTAAATAGGAGACCTTTTTCCTTTTGATGCCTCAGAATCATTATCACAATCGTCAATTACTCAACCCATAAGGGCGTCCAGGGATGAAGGGGGTCCCATGCTAACTGCACTGAGACTGCAGAGCTTTTCAGGCTGTTTTATGAAGTTTGTAAAAATCTTTCTATCTCATGACTCACCCAGGCGGTCAACTACCACTTCTTACTGGTGTGAATGTACCACCTGAAATGACCCTTTTCTGCCTTTTAAACTAATTCATCTAATCCGATCTTCTCAAACAACAAAGAACAAGCTCAGCCACAAAAAATGGACTGCTTTCTACCAGCTGGACTTTAACTGAACTCCCTGGAATCTCTTTCCTTTCATTAAACCCACTTCTAGGTACATGACAGTCTTCTGATTGGTGGGCTCTGCTAACTCTGGGCTACTCAGAAGCTTCTCATCTCATGTCCGTGTGTGAGGGGGTGTGGAGATAATAATTGGCACTGTCTGAAGAAATCACAATGAGAAACAGGACATCGTCCAGCCAGAGCTCCATGGGTACCTTAGTGTGCTCAGAAATTATATTATCAGCATCATCCGCCTCCGATGGACAGGTTTCAGATTAACCAAACTCGAACAGACCTGCTGCTTAGACCACGAAAAATGAGGGTCACGGTGCATGGACCCTGGCTGAGACACAGCTGTGAATGCCTGTGTAACTCTCCCTTTCCCGCCATTTCCAGGCTGACCAATGGACAGGTGTATGTACAGATCCACAGACAGGCTGAACTCAAAGTCTGGAGCCAGACTGCCAGGGTTTGAATCCCAGCTCTGCTGCTTGCCAGCTCTGTGACCTTGGTCAAATCACTTACCCTGTCTCTCTGTGCCTCAATCCCCGCATCTGTAAAACTGGGATCATAATCAAACCCACCTCATTTGATGGTTGTGAGGATTACGGGATTAAAGCAGTGCCTGTAAGATGCTTAGAAAGTATGCAGCACACTTCAGGTGCTCACAAACGGAGCCTATGAAGCGTGTGTGTGTGCTCAGTTGTGACCAACTGTTTTGTGACCCCAGGGGCTTCGTCCTCCACGCTCCTGACCTCTGACCCACAGCCAGCCCTCCTCACACAAATGGGCTAAGGAGTGGGCTCGGGGAGTTTGGGAGACAAGGGGGACACGGGAAACCTTTCTAGCCCAGGTGCTGGCCCCGCTCGGGAAGCGCCCAGGATGCTCAGCTCCATGACGTGACAGCCCCGAGCACAGAGGGGACAGGTCCCCTCACGAGGGCCCGCTGTGACCCGGAGCAGCCTCTCCAGCTCCAGGACACAATATTAAGACACCCGTTTCCCCGAAGCCCTGAAGTGCAGGGAGAATGAGGCCTTATCGGTAAAAAGAGAACATTTCCTCCAGCCTCTACACTTTTGCCCCATCTCTCAGTTGGCTGGTGGAGAAAATAGGAGTGTAATTACTGGGCCCACCTGAGCCCCAACATGAATTAATTAGCCAAAAATGGTGCGGCTTAATGTTCAGGGTGACTGTATAGCGGCCTCATTCCGATGCTGCTGCAAAATTATGAGTATAGGAACTACTGACCCTCTTCAAATATTTTACCCATTTCTTAATTGGATCTTTCATCATAAAACCAGCTTTCCCTGTTTTAATTCCTTCGTAATTGCTAAAGACTGTAAAATGATGGCTTCACACCAAACAAGAGCTAAGGATTTGTGCTCTTTTGAGATAACCACCATGCTAAACACTTCACATAACTTCTAGTTCTCACCATTCTACAAAGCAGGCAGTAGCATCTCTATTTTACACACAAGGGGGAAACTCAGAAAGAAATGACTCAAGTTGGCATGGCTAAAGGGATAGCATGTGAATTCAACCCAAGTCAAAAAAACCACCCTCCCTCCTACACCAACCAAATCACGTCCCACTGATTAATGCACAGCAGAGGGTTCAATACTCAGAGAGTTCAACACATTTTTCTGCTTTAAGGTGCTCCAGGGACCACTTCTGTTTTATAAAGTCATGGCTCACTGGTTTCTAATATTGGAAGAAAAGTCCAATTTCGCCATTGTTTGCACAGCAAGCCTGAAATTTTCACACTGAGATGACAGAATAAAAATAAGGTATAAATAACTAGAATAATTCTTCCAGGTAACCAGACATAGTGGACAATGTGCTATCCTGAAGCACTAAACAAAGTCAAATTAAAGAACTGTCAGTTAAATCTTCCACAAACAGGAAAAGGAAGACCTTTTAAAGGTGCAACAGCGCCACCTATGGCCTGAAGGCTTTCTGTATAATAAAGGATTAATAAAAGGGTTTCAAAAATAGGAGACTCAGAGCCTATAACCCAAAGCTTATATACTACTAGCACACACTGAATTCTGCTTCAGGGGAGGGAATAGAATTCAGTATTTAATCTGAAGTTGTTAACACTCCTGAACATAAACAAAAGACACAGGCTCGTGCAAACTGATCTTAGAAGAAGGAATCCGCCTCTTCGCCTTACAGGCGGGGAGGCTGAGACCCAGGCTGTCCTCCCAGCAGGCAGCTGTGCAGCTCTGCGCATCCTCAGGCTCTGCATCCATGAAAGGCGGGTCTGCAGGCCTCCACGAGCAGGTCATCCAAGTGTCTGGCAAAACATCTCCCCAAGAGTAGCGGGAATGTAGTGAAAGTCACTCAGTCACGTCTGACTCTGCGGCCCCATGGACTATAACCCACCAGAACCCTCTGTCCATGGAGTTCTCCAGACAAGAAGACTGGAGTGGGTCACCATTCCTGTCTCCAGGAGATCTTCCTGACCGAGGATCGAACCTGGATCTTCTGCATTGTTTACCATTCGAGACACTCCCAAGGAGTGGTTAACTGTAAACCATACAATCTTGTTGAAATAAATTAAACATTTATTTATATATTAAAACACTATGAGCTCTACTTTTATTCTCTCTATAAAAGAAAAGTGACAGATGTCAAATCAACATTTTGATTACTTAAAACCGATTTAAGGGTACAGGAAAAAAATCGGAATTTTAACTACCAAAGAAATAAGCTTATTCTCTCAAAGTAATCAATAGTGATTTTTCTAAGGGCCAGTGGCTGTGGTCAAATTCCTAGCAATTAAGAGGTTCTAGTGGATGATTACACAGCAATATGGATTATGAGTTGTAAAAAATGTATGTTCTATACAAATAATCTTCAAGTTCTTCAGCTTTCGACCATTTAGCTAGTCCCTAGCTAAAGGAAGGCACTCATTTCATCAAAACTTCCTACTGCACTAAAAAAAGAAGTAACTGAATCCTTGTCACTTTAAGTCACATTCATATAAAGTATATACACAGTGAATATGCATCAGTATTTCAGTTGATGCTTCTAAATTATCTGTCATTGTGACAGCAAGTTTTTACTGAACATCTCTTGAGTGCTTAATACAAGGTATCTGACTCAGGCAAGGTAAATAACATTCTTCAAATTTCACAAATGAGGAAATATACTTAAGCCATTAAAAAAAAATCTTGCATATTCATCATAAGGAGAGAAAACAATAAAAATTTAACTTTCCCTCAACACTCAGTGATTTAATCCTTTCTTCCATACTACAGACTACATAAAACCAATTCAGTCTTTGTAACTTTTCCTTTCAACAAGCCTCACGAGAGAAAAACAAGTGGTAGGTTTGCATTTTCAAAGCCCACTTACTGTTTGCACTGTAATCACTTTCAATGTTTTGTTTTTCGTGCTTATAGAGTTAAAAAATCCTAACTTTTTAGGTCATTAGCTGAGAATAAAACATTTGCGAAAATATACAATGTTAATCTATGCTGCTCTGTCTGGTGTTCTCACCAGGATCTCTGCTTTGAAGGCCTCATCAGGCTGAGATCACTAAAGCCAGTCATTTATGAACACGCTGCAGTTTGGGAAGCCAGTCAACGGGAGGCTGATTAGAGGAGCAACTGAGGACGCACACTGGTGGTCACCCCGGCCTGGCTCCAGCCCCAAGTCTGCCCCTGAGAGGGGGGGTGATTCAGACCAAGTGACCCATCTGCTTAAACCTCAGTCCCTCGCCTGCAAAAAGGAGTTACTGCTAACTACCTTCAAATACCTGCTATGGGGTAAAACCTAAGGAAGCAGTAGCACAGCCTGGCTGGGGGGAGGTGCCAAATGCTTCCTGGCTGTTTTGGTGATTATGGGTGATGATGCTTGCTGTTAGTAATTTAAGCTAGTCCAAAGAGGAGGAATATTTGTAAGCCAATAAGCATTTCCTTTTGGACTGATTGTACGATGTCCTATTGATTTTTTAATAAAGCAAGTTTTGTACATTAATTATAGGCTTAAAGGTTCATGAACGAGTCTCCAGAAAAACAATGAGTGGCCTCTAACCTCTGAATACAAGAAAGTGAAGTTTTGTCAAAAAAAAAAAAAAAAAAAAATCAATGGAAGGAGAATTAAAGTGAAAAGAGGGACTACAGAATGCATTTTGAAACTAAACTCAATTTTAAGGGGGGAAAAAATCCCTTTTCTCAAGTGAAATCTTGAAAAGTACATAAAGCAGATCTGAGATATCTAGAGTCTTTTAACTTTATTCATGGATTCATATCACCAAGTCTTAAAACTACTCAACAATCAACAATAACACTATTGACAATAACAGCCACCACCATTTATCCAGGACTGGTTGGGACTGTGCAGGTCCTTTCCACGTGTGTCTCACTCAGCCTTCACAAGGACCTGCTGAGGGAAATACAACTGTTATCTCCCCCATCTCACAGGTAGGGAAACTGAGGCACAGAGATTAAACTGGCTCCAGGTCACATTGGCATTAAAGGACATCTGTATTTTCGCTGCTTTGCTGGTGAAGGAGGAACCTGAGACAGAAATTCAAGGAAGAACGTTAAACAATCAGACTGTCTCATCTTAATCTCAAAGAGCAGATCCGTAAACTCCTGGTATGAGATGGGGCGACCACTACAAACTGACTAATCTTGAAATCTGCACCCAAGATGAAGTAACACGGACATATACGCTCATGATATCAAACGCGCGCACAGCTCTGGACCCTTTACTGCCTGAAAGGTGGTGAGACCATCTCCGATCTAAACAAGGGCAGCGTGGCTTTTCTGCTCCCATCCAAGCCTTGCTGGGTGACCTTCTCCTCGGGCTGCCTCCAACAATAAAAGTTCTCAAGTGCTGCACACCACGCAAGGCTAAATAAAGACTTTTCTCTACTGCAGACAGAGCACTTTTCAGGTTTAAGACATTTTTTTTTTTTGCCTTTATTCAGCAGGAGAAACTGAAACATTACCCTAAAAGGTCTCCAGAATCTCACTAGTCATGTGAGTGGCACAGTCATACCACATTTTCTCTCCAAATCTCAGGGAAAGGATAAAACAAAAGGCATCCCAGAGACAGTGCTCTTCCTGGAGAAACCCAGGGATGGAGGAGCCTGGTGGGCTGCCATCTACGGGGTCGCACAGAGTTGGACACGACTGAAGCAACTTAGCAGCAGCAGCAGCGAGAGAGAGCAGACTCTCTGCAGAGGAGAGAAGTCGGCTGTCCCCTGGGTTGGGGATTTAAGCACTGGGCTACTGGTTGAAATGCCGAAATCTTGTCGCAGTTATAACAACACGGGAAAAACACAGGTGGTGAGCACCAACCAGAGGCACCCCCAGTCAGAACCAGAACACGGGGCAGTGGGGAGCAGAGGCCTTCTAGACCTCAGATTTCATCACTTCACCTGCTTTACCCTGCTCTCCAGTGACTGAGCCCCCACTAGACCCGTTAAGAATGGTCTGCTGAAGGATGATAAAACATCTTCCAGAGCCATCAGAGGCTTATCTAAGCAGTCTGACACAGAATTCAGACCAAGTAGCTACAAAGACTGACTCATAAAGGTGGTCTCCGCAGTCTTTGCTGGTGTCAGGGAAAATGGTGAAACTGAGGGGAAAAAGAAATGTAAGGCATTTCCCTTCCAATACTTACCAACTGTCATGGGCTTTCTCTTTGAGGGTTAAAAAAAAATCTATAAAAATCTCATGGATCAAAAAACACCTATTAGCTTTATGTATAGCCTTGACCTCTGCATTGTTACTATCTTTGTGACCTGTGAGGTAGCACAACTATATCCTGAATGTTTATGGCAAATTTATTCGTTAAGGGTCAAAAGGGTCAAGTTCACAGAACAAGCGTCTGTGGGTCTGCTCCTCCAAAGATGATTTTTTACTCTCTCTAGATGCTAACAAAACATCAGCAAATCAAACTTCACTGATTCAGAGAACTCCATCAACCAAAAAAAAAAAAAAAAAAAACAGCCCCTGGACCCTCAGCTACCTGTTAAAACTGACATCAAGGACTCCCTTCACCAAATACCCAGAAACAATGACAAGGACCCAGACACAGAACTTCAAAGTCGGTCTACCATGAAATTTCATGCGGCTGCTCCAGAAATCAACCCATCATTGCAATCCATTAATATCATTTGATAAGACTTAGTAAGATCAATACGTATTTTAACAGGATCAGAAGACAAGGCCTCACTGCAGGGTTTCTGATTCAGCAGATTCTACTCTTTATTCAAACAGCAGGCAGCCTTCGCTCAGAGGGGACTGCAGAAATTGCTCCTGCTTGAGGACGCGGGGCCCAGCCCAGGGCAGGGGCGGAGCTCACCTGGTCGATGTCTGTTGGCCGCTTCTGCAGGAAGCACACTCCCCGGGAACCTGCGAGCTCCAGTTTTACCGCCAGTTCCACCAGGGTAGTGATAGATGACAGAGGCCGAACACAACCCTTCCAGAGCAGCTGGGCATTAAATAAAGGGTTCAGTTAATAAAGTTCGCAGCCCATCGTTAGCCAAAAATTATGCTAAGAATGATGTGAGCAGTCTGATGATGTGGAAAATGCCAGCTTTCCCCCAAAACACAGGTCAAACCTACAGATGGCTGGTTTTGTTACAAACAGGACCAAAGCCCCTATCGTGTCTGGTGGGCCTGGGTCAAAGCTGGCAGCACAGAAAGCTCTCATGATGCTCAAGGTCTCAGTGAGGGGCTGAGCAGAAGCCAAACAGGCCGTTCATTCCTTTCACCAGCAGTCAGTCCAGTTCACATTGTGCGGCAAGCTCTGTGCCGGAGGACGACACTGCAGGTGGGCGCAGCGGAAAGTGCCCCGCGTCAAAAGTATCCTTGAAACCATACCAGTGGACCATACCGCAGGACCAGAAGAACACCTCTCCGCATCACTGACCCTGACAGCATCCACCCATTTGAAGCAAACCCCTGGCAGGCCGTCTCCTCCTCAGAGGGGGCCCCGCGGGGCTGCTGTGACGTGCCCACCTTCCATTGCTGGAAGTCACACCCCAACAACCTCAGGCTGGGCCACCCGCCCCACAAGTCCTGTGCAGTGTTCGTCTTTATCCAGCAGCTCAGAGGTTCTCAAACGTTTTGGTCTCAGAACTCCTGGATGCTTTTTTTGTGCAGGTTACAACTGCAGATACTTACCATGTTTGAAAATAAAACTGGAAGAAGATTTAAATATTTATGTGTTCAAACATTTTAGAAAATAATAAGCCCGTTACATGCTAAATTTCAATGAATAATAACTATGCTTCAGAACAAAAATGATATGCTGGAAGTGTGACACTTTTGCATTTTTTACAAATTCCTTAATGTCTGATTGGAGACAAGTGTGCTGGATTCTCACACCTGCTTCTGTGGTCGATCTGTTGTGACATCACAGGTCCCGGGGGTCCCTGGGAGACCCCCCCCCCCGCACGTTTCTGAGGGACCCAGAATGAAAAGGCCACCCGCGCCAGGGTCTCCCACTCACACCACCTTCACGGAACCTGACCGGCCTTCCTCACTAGGTGGGACAGGGGCCCAGTGGCATTCTCTGGGGGCAAGTGCCTAGGCGGCAACCCTACTCCACCAGCCCGGAACAATTCGGTACAGACCTCTCCTTCAGGAGACAGGAAGACTCGCCGTCTTCCTCCTGCTTAGTCCTTTACCAGTTTCTCATTTTTTTCCATCTGTTCCTTCTCTTCCCTATCTCCTTTAAGAAGCCAAATTACAAAATTCAAGTCCATTTTGAAATTTACATTTAGTGTGTTCTATGTCTGTTGCTCAGTCATGTCCAACTCTGTTCCATTCTACGGACTGTATGTAGCCCACCAGGCTCCTCCGCCCATGGGATTCTCCAGCAAGAATGTTGGAGTGGTTTGCCATTTCCCTCTCCAAGTGTGTTCTACGGGACGCCGCTAATCTTGTATTAAAGAACTTCACTGCTTCCTTCTGACTTGTATTTACTGTAAGTGGCTGATGGGCCCTCTGACTGAGCTGCTGGCCTCTTCCAGGAAAGAGCCCTATTTCAGGGCTCACTGGCACTGCACTCATTTAACAAGCATTTTCGGAACACCTACAACACATTCGCTGATAGGCACGCACAGACCACGCCTCCCACTCCCGCCTGCAGGAGACAGTCCCTGAAGGACAAAAACAGGCTAACAGGCAGCCCCAGCATGGAAAGTAAACTCCGTGCAGACGGGATTCTGTACAAGACCCACTGCACCCACTGCGTGGAGGGGTCAGAAGAGACTGTCCTTTGAAGCAGCTTTTTTTTAAGTTTTTTTAGTTGAGATGTAATTCACCCAGTCAAAAGTATACGATTCAGCAGTTTTGTGCGTTCACTGCTGTGCAACCCTTGACACTGTATAATCCCAGAACCTTCCCACCTCCGGCAGAGAAAGCCCTCTCCCATCAGCAGACCCTCCCCATCTCCATCTCCCCCTCCCCCCGCATCCCCATCTCCCAGCCCAGACAACCAGTCATCTGCTCTCAGCCTCAGGTCTGCCTGTGCAGACGTTTCAGATCATCAGAGTCATACGCTAGGCGGCCTTTTGTGTATGGCTCCTTTTACTTGACATGATGTTATCAGGGTTTGTCCTTGTGGTGGTGGTATCACTATCTCACTGCTGTTTATGTCTGAACAGTGTTCCACTATATGCATGCACCGCATTTTGTTCATCCATTCATCAGCTGACCTATGGATGAGGTTTTGAAGAATGAATCTAAGAGGTGACTAACGTGGGGAGTGGCATTCTAAGCAGAGGGCAAGATGTGCTTTAAAAAATTGTTGTTTAGTCGCTCAGTCGTGTCTGACTCTTTGCAACCTAATGGACTGTAGCCCACCAGACTCCTCTGTCCGTGGATTCTCCAGGCAAGAAGACTGGAGTGGGTTGCCACTTCCTTCTCCAGGGGATCTTCCCGACCCAGGGATCAAACCCATGTCTCCTGCATCTCCTAAACTGGCAGGAGGACTCTTTATCACTGAGCCACCAAGGAAGCTTTAAAAAATAAATAAATAGAAAGCAAAAAAAAAAAACAAAGCAACAAGAAAGTTCGGTGCATCTTAGGGAGAGCCTCCATCCTGGATTCAGCAGGATGGAAATGCAGGTGCGAGTGGGAAAGGGTGAGGCCGTCACCCCGAAGATTCCCCACTACAGCCAGCTCAGCGGACAGCTTTCCCGCCCTCACCCTGTGTTTTTAGAGCCATTTTTCCAAGGCTTTCTCTTTTTCCACATATCAGTTGCTACCACGGCGTATGTGGTCGTCTTCACCCAGGTCCTCTCACCTCCAAGCCACAGGAAGTCATTCACCGAGCGGAGCAGCTCCACCGCCACGTGGTAGTGGACCAGGGAGTCCTGCAGCATCCCGGCCTGCAGGCACAAGTCCCCCACGTGCTTCCGCATGCGCCCCTGGCACCGCTTCTTGTAATGTCTGAAAGATAAGGTGCATGGAAGTGTGTCATTGCCAATGCCCGGATGTGGCCCCAAAAGCATGCTGGCTAAGCACTATTCAACTCTCTCACTACAAAAAATGCTAAGAAGGCAATGTTAGGCTCTACAGTTGAAAGCCAGCCACCATCATTGCCAGTATATGAGCCAAGTTATTTTCTAAATGTAATACAGTACATGTATTTCATGTGGATAATATTAGAGGAGGCTTTTTCGTTTCAAATTTTCCAATCATAACATTAGCACAAGAAAGTTTGTTTCGGCCTTTTAAAAAAATCAATTATCTTCCACTTTCTTAACTTCAAACCTATTATTATTTTATAACGAGAGCTGTGCTGCACATTACAAGCCAACTATTTGGCTTTTGCAAACAAGACCTTTATCTTCACGAGTTCAGAGCAAGCTTTAATGATGCTTTGAATGGTGGGGCCCAGAACACTCGCTAACAGCTCTTTAAATATTGGCAAGGATGTGCTACTAAATAATGCAACAGCTTCTAACTCCGTATCAACTCAGAAACCAGAGAAACCATACCAATATCTCACTTCATCATTTTAAATATTCCTGTTCTTTTGAATATTAAATTTCTTTAAAGATAAGATTTCTTTTCAAGCAAAACAGCAGCTATATTAAATTTCCTCTCACCAAGAAAGCAATCTGATCAAGAACTAAAAACTCCTATGTTAATCCAAAAGATGTGAGGCTTCTGGCTAAATGAATGTACAGATCCCAGGACAGACTTAAATCCCGTCCTCTCTAACTCTGGAATGGAGCTTTTCTGTTCCCAATGTTGGTTGAACTAAGATCATCACATAAGGCAGAGAAGGAGAGAAGAGGAATGTGAGCCTGATCCCCACCTTTCTGCCAGGACAGCCTCCGCCTAGGAGGGCGCTGCACCTAAACCACCCGCCAGCCCCCAGCAGACCCACACCGCCCCCCACCGGTCACCTCAACGGCCCTCTCCTGTGTTCCAACGCCCCTCCCGCTCTGGAGCACCCTCACCTCCATCCTGCTGCACACACACACACACACACACACACACACACACACGGGCCTTCCCAAAGCATACTGGTTAGGTCACCCCCCACTTCAAAGCCTTCCAAGGCTCCCCAGTACAGCTCCAGCCCCCCTCCCCTGCCCTCCCCAGCCTCCCCAGTCACCCCAGGGGCCTGGCTCTTCTGCCAAGCTACTCCCACTGGCCATAGGACTCATTCTGACTCAGTTTCTCAAGGAAGCCTCCCTGCCTCCAGCCTCTGCACCTGCGGGGCCTCTCCCTCCCAAAGGTGGGCGGCGCATGGCCCATTCCCTGCAGTGTCTCCTGCTCCAACCAGAAAAGGATGCAGCCTCCGAAGGCACACTCGCCTTCTCCACTCACATGACTGTGGACTCCTAACAAGTGGCGGTTTACAGATCCACCACGATACTGACTCAACAGATTCTGAATCACACTTTTTCTTAGGAGACTTTACTCCTTTCCTGTTAAGACTAAAATTTGCTTTAAAGCATCCTGTCTTACCTCTCTAAACAAAGTAAATTATTACATCTCCATACAAACTTACAAAGGTGCACGTCTGCTGTAGCAAAATATAGCCCAGGACAGTTTCAGAAAGAGCTGGCTTTGAAAATACAGGATTTTTACAAAAAGAAGTCATCTAAATATGTTTACGGTTTTTCATATAAAGGTTACATGATGCAACACAACAATATAAAATATTTTGAATTATATAAAAATAGAATGAATCCTAATACTCGGGAGAAGTCTCCAAAATGCCTTACAAATAAAATTCTAGCATAGATGGACACAAATTATATCAGTCTTGGATGCTGTGTGCCCCAAGACTGGGTCATCTCGAGACTACGAGCAATCCTGTTCATCATCCTTTGAAAAGACAGTAGGAAACAGATAAAGGAATTAAGACAATTCTATTTCTAGTTAGCTACAGTGTGGACAACCAAAATATTTTAAGCCAATTTTGGCAGAATTTACAACATAAGCTTTCTCATTAAAATTCTCCTTCCAGTGCTCACTTCGGCAGCACATATACTAAAATTGGAACGATACAGAGAAGATTAGCATGGCCCCTGCACAAGGATGACATGCAAACTCATGAAGCGTTCCATATTTTTATGAATGGGAATGCTCATCGTGAAAAAATAAAATAAAAAAATTTAAACAATAAAATAAAATTCTCCTTCCAAAAAGACATGGATCCTTTCTTTCTTCATGGATCATTTGAAAATGATGTCAGGTTTGTTTTCTTTTTAAGTCTCCATGGAAGTTCAGAGTTCTTACAAATACATTATTAGCACTGTTACACTGTGTGACCACTGCTCATGGATATGGAAAAACAAAACATACAAGCAAACAGTGTGACAAAGAAAAACACAACGTGAAGCCACAGCAGCAAATAAATGTAAAGTTAATGAAAAATGCAAACGTTCAAAACAGGTCGTAATTTGTTGCAAATTTTAAAACTAATGGTGAATTTTAAAGGCAGGAGCAACAGAACGTAGCCAAAAATGTGAATATGCTCTAAACACTTCAAAGAGCGACTCATGTTATTTCCTTATTCTTAACGAGTTATAAACACTAGGGCTAAAGGAACTGGAATAGAGGATTGATAGAAAAATTAATAAAAACCCAATAAGCCCTAAGTCATAAAGGCCTCAAATCAATCATGGCTGAAGCACAGCCACAGAGCTGCCGGCCTCCTCAGATAAAGGGAGATGCATCCTTTCGGGAAGCACCTAACACAGCCAAGAACACTGCCACGGAGATGCTCACGCCACACTTAACACTAAGGACGACTCAACTAAAGTACACACTGCGTGATTCCCATTACTTCTGATCAGAAGGAGGAAGAAAATGTGTCTTATTGTGTGCTCTGGGTACTATTTACATGGCTCATGGTACACTCTAACCCAAAGTCCAATTTACTTGCAAAGAAACTACATACTCAAAGGGAAACCAGAGCTGCTCAACCACACTTTGCAACTAAAACCCAAAGGAACTCTAGTGAAGGTAATCTCTTATTGCTTTTGGTATTATATAGTTTTATAAGCATTTGCATAATTAAGTGACCGCTACAGCCCATGATTCTGCACTAGAATATTAGGGGCTGAAAAAGCCTAGATTACGTGCACTGTGTAAATGCAATCACATCAACACACTGACAGGCGCCCCTTTGGTGGAGCTGAAGTTGCAAAGTAGACAACTCTACACAAAGCATGCTAAGTCACTTTAGTTGTGTCCGCCTCTGGGCGACCTTGTGGACTGCAGCCTGCCAGGCTCCTCTGTCCACAGGACAGCTCTAACTAGAACATGAGAAACTCAGAGTTCTGTACTCGATTTCAGGTGCTGCACGGGTCATTAACTGACACTGCATCTCGCCTTACAAAAGTTAAACATAAATAGTTAACGTCGGTTTTCTCCATCTGAACTCTTTTATACTAACACTGGATATTAAACCCTCGCTCCATAAAGAGAGCCCCAGCCTACCCTGCAGAAGAGTTAGGTTCTGCTGAGGAAAGCTGATCAAAGGAGGCCTGAACAGTTTCCACTGCACACTCAGAATGGTCGAAGGATGACTGCACATGTGCGTCCTTTGCAAGCATGTCATCACTGGAGGAGCGGGACCAACACCTGCCTCTGGGACGCAAAGTACACTGGTGCTGCCCAACCGTCAGACACGGCTGAGCTTCGTGAGACAGACCTGCAGCCCGCAAGTCTGAGGCTTTCTCTGAGAGGCTCCAAACTGGTCCACTTGACCCTCCAGACACAACAGGGAGGTAACAGGATTAGGAGAGAGAACACATCCGGCAGGCTGAAAAGGCCTGAATCCCACTCTAGCATTCACTAGCCCTGTGATGCCGAGCTGACGGCTTCCCCCCTCTAAGAATGCTCCACGCTCTGCAAAAGGTGGCTGCCACCCCCACCTCAGATGGCATCCATGTGGCGTGAATGGAATATGGGGGCAGGGGAGTGCCTGACATAGAACCTTGCTAGCTTCCCTCCCCCGCCCTTCTCCCCTTTTAAACTGGCATACTCCCCCTAACAAGTATCAAGCTTCTGGGACAGACAGTCTTATTCATCTTTGTATCCACCACAGTAGGATCAAAAAAGAACTGCTTCCTCCATAGTAACTATCAGTGTTCTTAAGAGATCTGGGTTTAAGTCTACTTTGAGGGGAAAGACTATTCCAGAACTACCCAACCATCCTTCTGCATGGCAGCCCCCCCCCCCCCCCCTGCAGTGTGCATCCACTGTCCTCAGATACCGGGTGTGAGCTGCTCATGTCCACTGGACCCGCCGGGGGCTCTGCACCTCCCCAGGCCTTCCTCCCCACCTCAAGGTGCATGTGACCCACCTTCTCCGCCCTCCATGCCACTCCAGCTCCAGCTTCCTCCACCCGCTGCCAGAGCATCTTCCTAAGATGCACATCTGACCATGTCTTTCCCTTCCGACTTCTTAAGAGGCTGCCCCACCTCCAGGCCCTAAGGGTAAACGGCAGCTGCTACTAAAACCCCAAACACTGCACAAAGTGAAAGTGAAAGTTGCTCAGTCGTGTCTGACTCTTTGCGATCCTGTGGACCATAGAGTCCATGGAATTCTCCAGGCCAGAATACTGGAGTGGGTAGCCGTTCTCTTCTCCAGGGCATCTTCCCAACCCAGGGATTGAACCCAGGTCTTCCACATTGCAGGCAGATTCTTTACCAGCTGAGCCACAGGTGAAGCCCACTACACAAAACCTCCATGACCCAGGCCTTCCTCCAACCTTGTCTCAGCCCTGGACCTGCAGCCTACACTCTCTGGATGCACTCCCCCCATTCACGGTTGTAAGCACACGCTGAAGCTGACAACCCCCAATGAGTGCCTCGAGTCCAGCTCTGTCACCTGAGCCCCAGGCTCTTTGAAACCATCACTTGAATATTGACTGGCTTCTGAAAAACACATTTACCGTTTACTCTGGAACCCAACCACCAGCAGGTACTCCCAGTTTCAGTAACAATCTCAAACTTCCATTTTAGTTAACAGCCCAGGACATGCCCAGCTATTTGAGTCAAAACCCTGACGTCACATTTGACTTCCCCTGTTCCTCACCCGACCCCGGCGCCATCATAAGTCCTGCCATTTCTATCTGAAAGTATATCTCAGCTCTGTTCCAAGGGACCCAGCACAGACCCAGCCAGCTCACAGCAAGTGTGTGCTGAGTCACAGTCCTCCGACGGGTGGTCCCTGAAGGGTGCTCCCTGAAGAGGGACGTGTTCCCTGGCACTGGCCACCTAGGAAGGCACTTGAGTCTCCTATAGGAGGCCCAGGAAAAGGACTCGTGGTTCTCCCACGGTCTGAACTTTGAAGGGTCCGTGGTCTGGGAACCAGGTCCGTGCCCCTGGTTAGCGGGCACACCCGCCAGTGAGCAGGTGAGAGTGCAGGAGCCGAGGCAAGGCTTCGGTCACTGCCATCCCCAGGACCTGGGAGCCACAGGTAAGGTCCTGCATCCAGGGCGCCGCCCAACCATCACAGGATCCCACCCTATGTTTCCCAACCACACGGCCTCGACCTGTCCTTGCCACCCTTCCTTCTGTTTTGCAGCCCCCCTACCCCAGGACAGGTTGGACCCTTTCAGGAATCTGGCCTGTCTCAAGTGAGACAAAGTCAACAAAAAATGACAGTGTCCACATTTGGACCAGACCCTTGAAGGAGGAACAAGGACTCCTGGCCAGCACAGCGGTGGCAGCCAAACCCTTCCCCAGGAAGTGAGATGACCAGGGCAAGAACACAAGTTCCTCGATCAGCCCAGGCGTCTCCCTTCACGGCTGACCGTGTGTGTTGGAGGTTGACCACCAGTTAATGACATGCCCATAGGTGGTGGCTGTTAGCCTCAACAAATACACAACCAGCTATTTCTTACCAACATGGGTTAAAAGTAAAGGCTGGTGCAGGTAGGGCCTGTCCATCTGCTAAGCTAAACCACAGACCTGGCTAAAGCAGAGAGGAAGCCATGGTCACTTGTACAGGTCCTTGTGCCCACCAGATCCAAACCAGCTAGCGATTTAAGAGAAGGACATATTTCCCTGATCCCCAGGAAAACTGCTTTATAAAGGCAAATGTCCTTTAGCAGACTAGCCTCTGCCCCTTTATGATGGAAAGTCACTGGGACGAAGTAAATGGGACGGGCAACATGAGAGCAAAAAAAAACCTGGTGACTGCTCCCTCCAACAGCATCCCTTCACGGCCAGCTTTGTCCAAGGCGGGCGTGTGTTCACTGGCAACTGCTGGCCAGTAAGCACCGTCATGCATACGCAGCGACAGCCAAGAATCGCGTGCCTGGTACGTTTACTTGAAAGCCAGGGTCAAGCAAAGTGCAGCAAACTTTGTCTTCCCAAGTTAAAATATCCCAGGAAAAACCCCTCGCAGCCACTTAAATAAACTAGCATCTCACTTCCTCAAACCAAAAAAAAAAAAAAAAAATTAACAAGGGCTCATTTGTCACCAAATGTGAGACCAAACAGGTTCCCCAAAGCAAGAATTTGGACAGCTATCTAAGGCCAGTGGGTTACGTGCTAAAAAAGCAAAAAGAATTAGAAAATAAAACAATGACCAGGATGAGACATGGATCAAGGAAGCAGTTAAGTTTCTGTTTTCTAAAGCGATCAGGCGGTGAGGAGGCAGCAAAGGGGGAACCCAGCTATTTTCAGGGCAACCCGTGCACAGCCTACCTTTTCAGACCCAATAACACACTCACAGGGCGGTATGAGAGAAAAAGAACAAAGGAAAAGAAAAGAAAGAGGAACAAGCGAAAATTAGAAACACACCGGAACAAAAACAACTTTGACAGCATGTTCAAGAATTGACGTGGGCTCTGACGAGGCCAGGGGCACGTGTGGACGGTCAGTAAACGCCCCCCGCACCCTCCTACCCGTGGCTCCCGGGAAGGCTGGGCCTGCGGCTGGCGGCACCGGCCGCAGAGCCTGTCCATGCACCCAGAGCGGTCCGCACTTCAGACCAAAACCACCTACATTTGGACATTTCCTTCTGAGGCACAAAATGCGATCCCCTTTCAGGCTGGACTCTTTCTACCACTCCTACTAGGAGCTGCGGGAGAGACTGTGGCTGTAGGCTCTGTTTCTGGACTGAATCACTGCTTTGAAAATGAGACAAGGGACACACAGGGACTGGAGGTAAACGCTTCCGCTGAGGTCGCTGGCGTCATTATCTCACCAGAGTCCACATGATGGCTGAGTGTTTATGGGGCCAGTGAGAGCCGAATGGACCCACCGAGAGGAAGGTTTCGTTCGCTGCTGTCTTTCCGGCACACGGAGGCTCTGGGTAAACACCTGGGGACAGGACTGGCCACCATGAGCCAAGCACCATGTCCTGAATCGAGTTCCTCCCGCCAGACTGTGAGCAGAGGTTTCAAGAGGCAAAATAGGCATTCTCAACATTTCGGTCTGCAGACCTTTGGGTTCGCAACCTCAAGAAGGTGATGATCAAAAATGTCCCTTGGGGCCTCATGTCGCAAGGAGAAGGCAGCAGTCAAAAGGTCGGGGTCCCCAGCTTCAGTCACTCATGCACGAGTCTGTCCTGCTGATGCCACTGGCGCTAAGATTTGGGGAACGCAGGGGCACACGTGGCCCCACCTTTTCAGGGACCACTACCTCGGCACAGACCTGCCCGACACCTGGGACTCAGCAGGAGTTGAGGGGCTGGTGGGAGTGGGTCTGGTGTGTCTGGGTGGGTCTGGTGTGTCTGAGTGGGTCTGGGTGGGTCTGGGTGGGTCTGGTGTGTCTGAGTGGGTCTGAGTGGATCCGAGTGGGTCTGGTGTGTCTGGGTGGGTCTGGTGGGTCTGGTGTGTCTGAGTGGGTCTGGTGTGTCTGGGTGGGTCTGGTGGGTCTGGTGTGTCTGAGTGGGTCTGGTGTGTCTGGGTGGGTCTGGTGTGTCTGAGTGGGTCTGGGTGGGTCTGGGTGGGTCTGGTGTGTCTGAGTGGGTCTGGTGTGTCTGGGTGGGTCTGGTGTGTCTGAGTGGGTCTGGGTGGATCCGAGTGGGTCTGGTGTGTCTGACTGGGTCTGAGTGGGTCTGGTGTGTCTGAGTGGGTCTGGTGGGTCTGGGTGGGTCTGGTGGGTCTGAGTGGGACTGAGTGCGTCTGGTGGGTCTGAGTGGGTCTGGGTGGGTCTGGGTGGGTCTGAGTGGGTCTGAGTGGGTCTGGTGGGTCTGGGTGGGTCTGGTGGGTCTGAGTGGGTCTGAGTGGGTCTGGGTGGGTCTGGTGGGCCTGAGTGGGTCTGGGTGGGTCTGGTGGGTCTGGTGCGGGCAGCTCTGCCCCTCAGTGGTGCCCAGACTCCTAAACCTTGCCACCTGGGCTGCAAGGAGCAGGAGGGCAGGGCAGCCGTGGTGATCACAGGGTCATGCGAGCAGCAAGTACAGGCTGTGGGTGTGACACGCCCTGCCCTTCCTGAGGCCACACAAAGTGTCCAGGTCGGAAGGGAGACCTCTCCAGACCCTGCCAGGCACCAGCTCCAGGGGTGGTCAGGGCCTCTGTGCCTCTCCCCGCAGAGCAGGCCTGGACTTCTTCCCTCGGGTCTCTGACATCTTTTCCTCTAACTTATCAACAACCAGAAAGTCGGGTTCGACCTCAATGAACTCAGGAAACCCTGAGCACCTACTCTGCAGCGGACAGGGCGGCACCCACACCACGTCCTCCGCCCTCGCCTGCGGGACCAGCACGTGAGCTCTGCAGAGGACCGGAGAGGCTCAGCGCCCCAGGCGGCAGTGCTCCCGCCAGCGAGGGGACGTCCCTGCTCTCTTCTGCGGGAGGGTCGCAGGGAAACAGGGCAGAGGGCCAGCAGGGCCCCGCAGAGCTCGTCTGCGGTTCTGATGCCTGCATCACGGGGCTAACGTGAGGACTGAGAGGTCCCTGTGGCACAGAGACCATGAACATGCTGTTCTCTGCACCAGGAGCTCTTTTAGGAGTCTTTGCAGTGGTTCTGATATCCTAAGTGGGGGCCCTGGTGCCAGGGCATCTGGCAGGAGGAAGGGCCTGGCCAGGCAGGCAGGAGGCACAGGCCCACTCAAGCCCAGCAGGCTGGAGTTCTGCTGCCTCTGGGGCTCAGCACCCCATCTACAGATGAAAGGGGTGAGGCTGAACGGCAGTCTTCACAACGTACCCTGGGGCAGCGCTGTCCAATAGGAGTAAGACGCAAACCACATGACTTAAGCTGTCCAGTTGCCACATTTAAAAAGGTAAAAAACAAATACTTGCAACTGATTTTAATAATGTCCTTTGTTCGATCTCATATATGTAAAATGTTATCATTCTGACGTCCAATAAATCAAAAAAAAAAAAAAAACCACACTAAGATAGCCCACATTCTTCTTCCCACTGAGTCTCAGTGCCTGTCCTGCCTCTGACCCGCGGCGCACCTTGTTTCAGCTTCTTCTGCCTCCCCAGTGACAGTGGCTACCCTCTGGACAGCCGCTCCAGGGCTCCCACCTGGGGGTCTGGGCTGAAAAGGGGCAGGAAACTGTCACACGAACCCTAAAAGGATCTCCCCCAACCAAAGTCTGTTCCACTCAATTTCAGAAAGTCTGCACCCTTCCCCCGCCACCACTGCAGGAAACCCTCCTGCTTGCTCATCCCTTTTTGAAGCCTAGGCTCCAGGCCGACTTACCTACTGTCTGTGTCCAGCCCCACGAAGTCCTTCTTCTCGAAGGGGACGCAGAGGAGAGGGATCTTGTCCCCGGACTTGTCCGTGGCCCTGTCCAGGCGCTTGGACTCGAGCACGATGAAGAGCGACTCCACGAAGTCCTCGATGCGCTTCTCCACCGTCGCGCAGTCCTCGTAGCTGGGGTAGAAGGCCACGTCGGTGCGCGGCTGCTCCGCGATCTCCCCTTGCAGCCCGAACACGAAGAGGCGGGAGTCGTACAGCGTGGAGCCGTAGATCTCCTTCTGCATGTGGAACTTCTCGAAGGTCTGCGGCCACTCCTTAGCTGAGAAGCAGTCAGTGATGGTGATGAGGCCCACGACCTTGCGGTGGGTCTGGAAGTCGCCCCACTCGCTGTTCTCGGGCGGGTAGTGGTGCCGGTAGCGGATGTAAAGCGCGCGCTGCGAGTCACGCACGCTGATCTGGCTCACCGACGAGATCCTCTTGTAGATCCTGAAGAAGTTCTCCTCCGAGACGATCCCCACGGGCTGGACCACCACGAGGAGAGTCTGGTGGTCCTCAGCGCACTGCATGTAGTCAGGGACACTCATGGTGAAGACCCTGCCCAGAGAGAAGAAGGGGTTTTGCAGGTTGCAGCCCACTCCGGGACGCTGTCATGCCGGTGTCCCCCAGCTGGAAGGCTGGGTGAGCCCCGAGCCAAGCGGTGGGGTACCGTTTGTCCTCAGGGGGTTCTGCGTGCGCCTACCATAGCTCCTGTCACAGCACCCTGCTCCTGGAGCAAGCTTGGAGCCCCTGCAGTTTAAAAGGAGCCTCTCAGGTTTTCTATTCCCAGTACCTCACCAGACACTGATGTGGAGTCAGTGCTCAAGGAAGGCTGAATAAATGAAGGAAGGAAGGAAGGAAGGAAGTGCTTCCTCAGCCTCTCAGCAGAAATAATGAAGGTTCCACAGTGGAATCAGAAGACCAGGACTCTACTGCAGGCCACCTGAGCTCCTGAGCTGAAAACTAATGGGGGTAATATAAAAAACTTGACTTCTAAGAAGATAGCTGGATTAAGGAAGGCTGCAAAGTGCCAAGCACAGTGTGAGATAGAAGGAGGAACTACACGCCATTACCATCCCTCATTTTATGAACCGAGTTTCCTTGGGAGAGTTTTTATAACCTCGCTGTGCCAATTTTGTCAGATATAAAAAGAAAATAGCATCAACTATACTCCAGTAATTTTTTTTTTTTAAAGAGGAAGAAAACAATATTACCTGATTCTCAGTCCTGTTGAGGAATTCAGTTAGATAACCCACACAAAAGCATCTGGCCCATAGGAGTTAATAAATGTTTGTTAAATGAATGGACAAACAAGCAGATGAATGCTGCCACATCCACAGAGCATCATAATAGCACTGCCTGGAAATCTGAAGCCCTGTTCCACCCTGACTCCACACTAGCCATGTCAGTGACCCAGACAGGCCTGTGTGCTTCTCTAAGCTCAAGTTTAATCGTGAATAAAAATGTAGATAATAAGACAAACCTCAAAGGATTAGTGAGTCAATATTCTGGTTTCAATATTGTACTGTAACTTTGCAAGATGGTTGTTGTTCAGTCGCTAGGTCATGTCTGACTCCCTGCAACTGCATGGACTGCAGCACGCCAAGCTTCCCTGTCCTTCACTGTCTCCCAGAGTTTGCTCAAATTCATGTCCATTGAGTCAATGATGCCATTCAACCATCTCATCCTCTGCAAGACGGTACCATTAAGGGAAATTGGGCAAAGGGTCCACAAGCTCTCTCAACATTCACACTGTTATGCAACCATCTCCAGAATGTTTTCACCTTTGCCAACTGAAGCTCTGTACCCATTAAACACTAATTCCCATCCCTTCACCCCGAGTCCCAGTCCCACCATCTATTTTCTGCCTCTATGAGTCTAGAGGCACGTCAACTCAGTGGAACCATGCTGTGACTGGCTCATTTCACTTAGCACAATGTCTTCAAGGTTCATCCATGTTGTAGCATGTATCAGAATTTCCTTATTTAATGCTGAATAATATTCCCTGCAATATTACATGTATTTATGTATAAAGGTATATAACACATTTTATTTATTCATTCATTGAAGGTCATTTGGGTTGTTTCTAGCTTTGGCTACTATGAATAATAGTATTATAAATACAGACAAAATGTTTTAAGTATAAAAACCACCACGTTTGCAAAGATGTAGATATAGATGTAGATGCAAAGGTAACTCCTATTTGACAGGTGGGCGTGTAGACTGGTACATCCTGGGCCCAGCAACTGCCCTGACAGAGGAGCTCTGGCATATGGTGGGCAGGTTTACAGAAGCAAGAACTGGAGAAAACAAAGCTGCCCACTGTCAGCAGGATGGGTAAGTAAACTGTGGTCTTTTAACACAACGGAATACTTCGAACAGTGAAAATGAATGACCTAGAGGAACAAAGATGAGTCTCAAAAACATGATGGGCGAACAAAGCAGGTTATGGATTAACACAAGCAGCACCATTCCACTTACGTAAAGTTTAACAGGCAACACTAAATAATATGTTGTTTACACATACGGTAAAATTATGAAGAAAAAGATAAATCTGGACAGTGGTCACTTGGGTGGCAAAGAGGATGCAGTCTGAAAGCAAAGCCACGGGGCCACAGAAGTAGCAGCTGTGTTCTGTCTCTTAAGCTGGATGGCAGACCCAGGGGTGCTCATCTTGCCCTTCTCTAAGCTGTACATAAACATCAAACGTTTCGCAGAAGCGTTAAAAAAGGAAGAAGATCCTGTTGGGAGGGAGGTTCAAGAGGGAGGGGACATCTATACCTGTGGCTGATTCATACTGGTGTATGGCAGAAACCAACAGGATCTTGTAAAGCAGTTATCCTTCAACTCAAAGCAAATAAAATTTTCTTAAAAGGAAGAAGATCCAACTTCAAAAAGCTTACAAGGTGGGTCTCAGCAGGTTGGCTGGTTTCGGGGCCTGGCCCCAGCCCTTCTCCTCTATCAGGAGATGATGCTGCTGATCCCAAAACACCCTGCTTCTATGAGCAAAGAAGTTGCTGCACAAAAAAGGCACGTGAGTTACAGGTGCAGATCTGCCTGAAGACAGGTGGCCTGTGGATCTCAGACAGTTTAAGGATAGGAGGTGTTCCATTTCTCTGGTCTGAAGTAAAATGAGAAAAATACAAATAATATTTAAGTGTTCCACAAAACTAAAGTAAACTTAGTATGTGTCTTATAAATGTTAACTATTATTGTTATTTATTCTTAGATTTGGAGAAGAAAATGGCAACCCACTCCAGGATTCTTGCCTGGAGAATCCTATGTGACCCCAGGGTCACAAAGAGTCGGACCCGACTGAGCAACTAAGCACATTCTTAGGTTATGAATTTCTCATTTTTTTGCTGTTAAAACATTCTTTTTGGGGGAAGTGGGGGGACTTCCCTAGTGATCCAATAGTTAAGACTCCTCGCTTCCAAGGCAGGGGGTGCGGGTCTGATCCCTGGTTACGGAACTAAGATCCCATTTGCCTCGGGCTGCAGCCAAAAAAAAAAGTTCTAATTATTTTTTTCTTTTTTTTTTTCAAAATGGCCAAGCCACACGACTTTATAGGATCTTAGTTCCCCAGCCTGAAACTGAACCTGGGCCATGGTAGTGAAAGCACTGAGCCTTAACCACTGGACAACCAAGAACTCCCAAACCTTCTTGCTTTTATAAAACAATAGTGAGAGTAGATGGCAGCAGTTTTCCATCATACTATCTGGGCAAAAATAAAAATTGAGAAACGTTTTCCCTGAAGGAGCTCACTATCACCATAGTTCTGGTTCACCTTTGCCCCGGATTAAAAATATGCAACTTGGAGAAGGAAATGGCAACCCACTCCAGTATTCTTGCCTGGAAAAATCCATGGACAGAGGAGTCTGGCGGGCTGAAGTCCATGGGATTACATGACTGAGCATGTGTGCACGAGGGTGGAGGGAGATGAGTTGGTAGCAATAAACTGGTAGAACTAAAAAAAAAAATATATATGCAACTAACACTGGAATAAATGTCTCATATAAGGTAGGAATAGGAAATTGCACTAAGCACTTTACAATCTATCATATCATATTCAGACTTCACAACAATCTAAGAAACAGCATTCCTATCTTCAAACTTACAGATAAAGAACCAGGCTCAGTCATTTGCTCAAGGTCTTCTAATCTGTAAGTGGCAAACTGGCTCCAGAGTCGATGCTTTCCCACTAGTTTCTTCAAGGGAGAAAGAATCTAATGAAATGAGCCCTGGCATTGAGCCATCTCTGGTGTCTGAGACTCCAGCTCAGTCCAGTCGCTCAGTCGTGTCCGACTCTGCAACCCCTTGGACTGCAGCATGCCAGGCTTCCCTGTCCATCACCAATTAGTCTGAGACTAATCTAATATGAATATTAAAATGTTAAGGATATATTTCTTCAGGGACTTTCCTGATGGTCCAGTAGCTATGACTCTGCACTCCCATTGCAGGGAGCCTGGGTCTAATCCCTAGTTGGGGAATTAGATCCCACATGCCGCAACCAAGAGCTCCACACTGTAACTCAAGATCATGCTGCAAGGAAGATCAAGGATTCCACACGAGGCAACTAAGACCCAGTGCAGCCAAATAAATAAATAAATATTTATTTTAAAAAAGAATATATTTCTTCAACTTGGTATTTCCTCGAAAAGTTAAACATAGAGTTACCATATAAACCGCAGTTCTACTCCTAGTTATACACCAAAGATTGAAAACACACGTCCACACAAAAAGTAGTACACAAACATTCATGGCAGTATTATTCGTAATAGCCAAAAAGTGGAAACAACAGAGACATCTATCACCTGATAAATGGATAAACAAAATGCAGTCTATCCATATAATAGAATACTACTCAGCCATAAACAGTACTGACACTGCTACAACATGGGTGAACCCTGAAAACACTATGCTCAGTGAAAGAAGCCAGGCACAAAAGACCACATATTGCATGATTCTATTTACATGAAATGCCCCAAACATGCAACTCCTTGGAGACAGAGAGTAAATTTGTGGCTGTTTCGGGTGCAGGGGGGAGACTGACAAGGGGTATGGAATTTCTATCTGAAGTGATGAAAATGGTCTGGATTAATAATGGTTGCACAACTGGGAATACACTGAAAACCACTTAAGTGTACAATTTAAATGGGCACACTACCGTATGTGAACATTCTCTCAATAAAGCTGTTACTTGATAAAATATTTCTTAACTATTTTTCCCTCTATTCCACTTGACAGCCCCACAATTTAAGAAAAAACCTTGCCAAGGGATCTTTAAGGATTGCGAGATGCCTGGTTCTCCAGCATCAGGTCTCTAGTGCTGTTATTTCATACTAGGGAACACCAGCTGGGCCGGACTAGGAAGAGACGGTAACTACCTTCTAAAAGTCGCCAGTTGTCTTTAAACTGGGTGGGGAGGAGCAAAGAAGGAGGAGGAGGTCACAGCCTCTTGCCTTCGGCTCATTTTTAACTAACCCGAGCCTACCTTCGGCACTATGGATCCCTCTGTAAGAACAAGTGGAATCCACAGGCATCCCACCCTGACACCAGCACACTCCGCGTGGAAAGACGTTCGCGCGGGGCAGATGAACTAGGGGCGGAGACCCAGGCGGGCACCGGCTCTGCAATTTCGAGACTCGGCCGAGAGAAGCTGGACTTAACAATTTCGGGAGCTCAACCGCAGGAGACTGTGCCTGTCGCCGCCGCGCGGGATCTGAGCTACTTAGAACCCAGAAGAGATGGAGGAAGAGAGGAAACCAAGAGCTGGTCCCAGCCGCGTCCGCAGACCCCCGGGCGGGGGCGGGGGCGGGGGCGGGGGCAGAGGCCGGGAAGGGGCCAGGGACCGCCGGCGCCCGCGGAGGGGAGGCCGGGCCGGGCCCGAGAGGCGGCAGATGCGGGCCGGAGCGGGACGGACGCGGGCGCGGATTGGGGGGCCGGGCCGCCCGGCCGGTGCAGGTGGCCGCGGCAGGTGCGGGCGGAGTCGAGCCCCTCCGCGGGACACACGCTGCCCGGCGCCCCCGCGCGCGCCGTGACCCACGGACAGCCCTGCCAAGGCTGGCTCGGCCCCCTGCCCAGGGGGCACCCCCTTCTTGCACTTACGCAGCCGGGGCCCCCGGGCCCGGAGCAGGCGCCAACGGCGGGAGGGGCGGCGGGGCCGGGCAGCCTCTGCGGCCGCTCCCCGGGCTCGGAGCTGGAGCTTCCGACTGGCGGCCGGGCCGGCGCCGCCCCTGCGCATGCGCGGGGCCGGTTCCGGGCCCGGAGACCCGCGCCAGGTTTTAGGGGCGACACGGGGACCAAGAGGGAGGGGCGGGGAGCGAGGTGGTCGCTGGGGGGCAGGGAGGGGAGGGAGACAGAAGAAGGGCGGGAGGGGAACAGCTGCGACGGAGAGAACTTTGACTCCTGGCGCAGCGCACCCAGTGGAGGCGCAAAGTCCTGCCTCTGCGCCCCTTTCCCGGTTCTCTGGGCGCGCAGCTCAAATTTCAGCTCGAGGGTGGAGCCCTTTGCAGCCCCCGCTCCTGCAAAGCCCCTACCGGGTCACGATCCCAGCGCCCGCGCCGAGCCGGGCTTCCAGTAGCTCCCGGGATCAAGCACCAGCAGGCGTGGTAGCGAGGCTCAGAGCTACCTTGAGACGAGAATAAGTTCCCCTTTTACTGGCTGGGAGACGATCTCTGGGTGCCTCCCGAGCCTGACTTAACTGCTAGGTCACACACCGGGGCTGGGCGGGGATGAGGAGGTCAGAGCCGGATCCCGGAGCAGACCGCCCGAGGGCCGGTTCCTGGTCCCCACCCGTCCTAGGAAAACGGCTCCCGACTCTAGGGGCCCTGTCAAGGGCTCGAAATAAAGTGTGAAACAGCTGTCATAGTTCCAGCACACAGCTGACTAGGTAGGGCAGAAGCCACTTAAGAACTTAAACCCTTCTAGGTTAAAAAATAAACAAAACTTTAAAAGGAGTTTACATACATAGCTTGGAATGTGGATAGCATATTTGAAAAATACACAAGAAATTATCAACAGTTGTAGGGTTGAGAGAAAAGAGGATAAGGGAGACCTTCTTTCCCTGTGTATTTCTGAGTTTGAATTTTTTACCGTATGCATGTATTTCTTTTTCAGTTAACGAAAAAAAAAAAAACTGTAATGGAGGACAGGAATAGTTCAGCCTGTACAGCAGCCGTGGAAAAACAGAGCCATCACTTACTTTACCCAAGCAAGCATTTATTGACTCTGCTGTGTGCCCAGTGCTGTTTTATGACTTATTATTTATATATATATATATATATATTTTTTTTTAATAATAATATGCTATCCCTCATCCCTGCCCTGGGCCAGTGGAAAACCAATTGCATTTTATTGAATTGTTTTCCAAGGAGTGGAAATGAATTATAAACAGAATACATCTTCAGGGCAAAACCCATGGAGTGTATTTCCAGCACACCAGCCAGGAAGGATTTTCAACAGAGCGCCCAGAGGCTGAGAGTACGTTTCCAGGACCCTGCATAAAGCTACCCAGAGTGACTTCTTCTTAGCCCTGAGAGCACAAGTTGACAGTTATAGAACACAGAAAACAGACCTTAAAAGAGGCCACTCTTTATTGGAGGTCTATGTGCCAGGAATAGAAATCCATGTTTAGCACACAATGTCTTCATAAGATCCATGCAACGTAGCTATTCTTAGCATTGAGGTCCAGAAAGAACACTACTTGGCACACAAGTGGCTGATGCTGTTTAGAATTGGAATCGGAGGCTGTCTGACTGTTGTCTGTGCCCTTCCCATAGTACTCTGTTCTCATTCTATCTATAAATGGATAAGAGAAGCAGTTTGGAAAGCAAGATTGAATGCTGGCAAGAGGAAACATTGCTATTTTTGTACAGTGTTTCTGTTTTCAGTGTACTCACATTAATTTTATTGTCCTATCAAATCTATGAGGGAGGGAGGAAACTCTTCTGCATTTTTATGAGAAAACCAAAGTTCAGAGACAGTAAAGGCTTGCCACAGCACCCCAGCCATCAAATGGAGGTGCCTAGACTTGTTTCAGGTATATCCTGCTTCTGCAGTTATAATCCTTACATAGTTTTAACATTTCCTGAGCATCTCCCCTGAACGTTGAGAGTTCAAAGAATACACCAAATCTGCTCTCAAGGAGTTTTAGACTCTTAAAAGTTGGATTGGAAGGATCATCTGAAATCATCAAGTCCAACCTCACCAGCCATACCAGAGCCCCTCTACAGAATTCCTCAGTTCAGTTCAGTTGCTCAGTCATGTCCAACTATTTGCAACCCCATACACTGCAGCACGCCAGGCCTCCCTGTCCATCACCAACTCCCAGAGATTATTCAAACTCATGTCTATCAAATTGGTGATGCCATCCAACCATCTCATCCTCTGTCGTCCCCTTCTCCTCCTACCTTCAATTTTTCCCAGCATCAGGGTCTTTTCCAATGAGTCTGTTCTTCGCATCAGGTGGCCAAAGTATTGAACCTTCAGCTTCAGCATCAGTCCTTCCAATGAATATTCAGGATTGATTTCCTTTAGGATTGACTGGTTGGATCCCCTTGCAGTCCAAGGGACTCTCGAGAGTCTTCTTCAACACCACAGTTCAAAAGCATCAATTCTTCGGTGCTCAGCTTTCTTGATGGTCCAACTCTCACATCCATACATGACTACTGGAAAAACCACAGCTTTGACTAGATGGATCTTTGTCAACAGTAATCTCTGCTTTTTAATATGCTGTCTAGGTTGGTCATAACTTTTCTTCCAAGGAGCAAGCGTCTTTTAATTTCATGGCTGCAGTCACCATCTGCAGTGATTTGGGAACCCAAGAAAATAAAGTCAGCCACTGTTTCCACTGTTTCCCTAACTATTTGCCATGAAGTGATGGGACCAGATGCCATGATCTTAGTTTTTTGAATGTTGAGTTTTAAGTCAACTTTTTCACTCTCCTCTTTCACCTTTATCAAGAGGCTTTTAGTTCCTCTTCGCTTTCTGCCATAAGGGTGGTGTTATCTGCGTATCTGAGGTTATTGATATTCCTCCCAGCAATCTTGATTCCAGCTTGTGCTTCATCCAGCCCGGCATTTCCCATCATGTACTCTACATATAAGTTAAATAAGCAGGGTGACAATATACAGCCTTGACGTACTCCTTTCCCAATTTGGAACCAGTCCATTGTTCCATGTTTGGTTCTAACTGTTGCTTCTTGACCTGCATACAGATTTCTCAGGAGGCAGGTCAGGTGGCCTGGTATTGAGCCACACAGTCAAAGGCTTTGGAACAGAAATCCTAATGGGGGTGGAAAGTTTCATGCAATGATACAGAGCCCTGTTAGAAAGTTCTCAAATGAAGCAAGTCTGCCTCCCTGAAATATCACAAGATCTCAAAGATGAAGCCCAATACCCAGTGAGGCCTGGTGGTGTTGAGAATTACCTCTGCTGCTGCTGCTGCTAAGTCGCTTCAGTCATGTCCAACTCTATGTGACCCCATAGACGGCAGCCCACCAGCCCCCCCCCCCCCCCACTTCCCTGGGATTCTCCAGGCAAGAACACTGGAGTGGGTTGCCATTTCCTTCTCCAATGTATTAAAGTGAAAAGTGAAAGTGAAGTCGCTGAGTTGTGTCCAACTCTTAGCAACCCCATGGACTGCAGCCTACAAGGCTCCTCTGTCCATGGGATTTTCCAGGCAAGAGTACTGTAGTGGGGTACCATTGCCTTCTCCAAGAATTACCTCTGAAACCAGTCAAAAGCGAAGATCAGAGCACAAACTCCATTACTTACTAACTATATAACTTCAGTGTCTTCATCTACAAAATGGAAGTGGTCACTTTGTAAGGTCACTCTCAGGACTAATAAAACCAAGTATAGAAAATTACTTTGAGACAGGGTGGGATAGATCTAAGTTTCATCTCAGTTGTCTCATGTGCTACTTGTATGGCCTTAGGATAGGGTGACCATATATCCTGATTTGCCTAGGACAGTCCCAGTTTATGCTATTGTCCTGACTAAAAGCATTCTGGTCAGGTGATATGATCATCCCACTTTGGCAAAGCCCATCACCTCTCAGGTTTTCTGATCCACCAACAGTATGGTAATACTGTTTCCATGTTGTAGAGCCCTCTTCTACCATGCAGCCCACTCAAATACTTGCCCATAGGGCCATGTCTCACCTGGGTTTTCTAAGGCCCAGGACATGAAAGAGGACGTTTGTTTATTTAGCACCATGAACAATCAGCCACTTGAGTGGGACTTCCACATCTACTCCATCAAAATAACACAGTCAGGGTAGCTACCATTTACCCAGCAGGGAAAGTACAATGTGCTTGGTACAAATTTCTCACGTAACCTGACAGTAGCCCTATAAGGTTGGTTGTTCTAATGTGGAGACTAAGCAGTAACACTCCTTTTTCCTCTGAGTGTGGAACGATTGAGAAATAAGACAAAAGAATCAGACAATGGATATTTACAAGTCAATTTTATTACTAATATGTCAGTTGAAGAGGGTGCTGTAGATCTGGAGCCAAAAATTTGGTTTAGATTTACTAAATCCTTTACCTTAGAATTAGCCAGCCTTGGGAACTCTCCTACACTGTTGGTGGGAATGTATGATGGTGCAGCCACTGTGGAAAACAGTATGGAGGGTCCTTAGAAAACTAAAACTAGAATTAACATATGATTGATCCAGCAATCCCACTCCTGGGCATATTTCCAGACAAAACCAAAATTCAAAGATCCACGCACCCCCATGCTCATAGCAGCACTATTCGCCATAGCCAAGACATGGCAACAGCCTAAACATCCATCTTTATCCAGGAATGGATAAAGAAGATGTGGTACATGTATACAGCGGAATATTACTCAGGCATAAAAAGAATGAAATAATGCCCTTTGCAACAACCGGGACGCAACCAGAGATTATCATACTAAGTGAAGCACATCAGCAGCGGGTTTGGGGAGAAATGGAATGGAAGGTTAGAGTTAGCAGATTTAAACTTTTATATACAGAATGTATAAACATCAAGGCCCTACAGTATAGCACAGCTAATTATATTCAATACCCTATTATAAAACATAATGGAAAAGAATATTTTATAAAAAGAATCTGTAAATATATAACTTAATCACTTGGCTCTAGAGCAGTAATTTACATAGCATTGTGAATCAACTATACTTCAATTAAAAAAAAAGAAAGAATTAGCCACTTGAGTATCACCCAGTGCTGGACAGAGGCCTCTTCAGTGGCCCAGAGTCACACAGGCTAATCAGGGACAAAGCTGGGATTCAAACCCAAACTAAGCAGCAAAGGTCATTTTAAACCTCACAAACCTCCCACCCACCCCCACCCCCGGAAAATAACTATTTTGTTTTCATGGCAACCCACTCTACTACTCTCGGCCTGAAGGATTCCACGCACAGAACAGCCAGGCAAGCACAGACCATGGAGTTGCAAAGAGCCGGACGCGACTATGCGATTTTTTTCAGAGGTGAATGTAAAGTAATGGACGTGGCTCAGTAACTGAGCGGTTAACCAGAGCTCCACCTCACACCTTCCAGTGCTCAGAGACTGCCTTCAGGGATGGGGACCCTTCAGGGAAAGTCCCTGGAGTAGAGCGAGGCCGGGTGGCGCCTCCCCATGCAAGAAGCCCATCACACCAGGCTTGAGTGAAGAGAGGCGATTAAGGTGGCACAGGAAGAAAGGAGGGGATGCCGCAGACCGTCAACCAAACCCTGGAATCCTGGAGACCGACTCTTCTCTGAACCCCTAGCGCCTAGCACAAGTTCAGACTCGGCGTCCTCTCAGGGAAGGCCGAGTGAACCAATCCATTCAGTGAGTGAGTGAATGAAACTCCCAAGCCGGCCGCAGGGATCCAGGCGGCTACACCGCGGCTATGAAACGGCCAATCAACGCCTTCGCTCGCCCGCCCCCGCCCCCTGATGCCCCGCCCCCGCCCCTCCGGCTGCCCGGAAACCCCGGAGCGCCGGATCCCACCCCCGGCCGCCTCGGTGCGAGTTCGTCGGCTCTAGGCCTGGCGGCGACTAGACGTCCATTTTCCCGCGGCGCTCAGGGAGCGGATTTGAAAGCGATTGGCGGGGACGGAAACTAAGCTCCGCCTGCCTCCCTGCCAGCTCCTCCCGCAGAACCGAAAAATCATTTCGGCTAACGCCACTCCCCACCACGACGCCCCAGTCAGAGGAACGAAGGCTGTCCCAATCGGGGGCCTCCCCACAGGCCCCAGGGGGACTGGAGGCTAGCGGCCGGAAGTGACGCACACGGGCGAGCGGAAAGACGGAGGCCCATCTCTGGTTGCCCTGGAAACCGAGCCCGAATTTGCGTCAACGGCCCCCAGGGGGTGGGGCGTGAGGAGGGCTGGCTGTGTGAAGGTGGGGGTTTCGCTGTGAGGAGACCCGACTGAGCGGGAACGGCTCTCGCGTGCACTTGTTCTTCAGTCCCGAGCCGTGTGCTGGGCTCTGCAGACCCTGGCGTCGGGGGGAGAGTCGGACCTCCAATACCTGCAGTGTTGGTCCCCCTCCTGCGAAGTCCTACCGCCACCTATTCATCTCAGTTTTCTGGCTCCAGCTTCCTGACCTCAAAGCAGACCACTGCTATCTTATTTTTCCCTGAGCTGTGCCTTTCCACGATCGCTTGTCTTTTCTGTATTGTTTCTTTCAGTTCAGAATGCCGTCCACCTAGCACATCCCTGCACCATGAAATGACACTCCTTTCAGTCTCCCCAGGCAGCCTTGGTCTCTGATAGATGTGTGGGTGATAAATGCTTTTTCTTCCTTTTAACTTTGCCATATTTTTCCTCCTTTAAAAAGTATACATACATTGATTTCAAAAATAAATCATTTTTAAAGACACCAGGTCTTTGTCATCAAAGAACTTGTTACCTTTTTGGGTTACCTTTTTCATTTTTACTTTCCTTTTATCTGGAAGTTTGTCAAGTCTTTGTCTTTCATGACTTTAGTATGTTGGAAGAATATTGTCCAGTTATTTTGTAGAACTATTATTTGTAGACTCATTCTGAGTCTGACGTTTTCTCACGATTAGATTCAAGCTATGTGTTTTTTGCAAAACAGACCACAGAAGTGGCATGAGCCCTTAGTGTGTCACCTCAGGAGGCACACGAGGTAGGATTGTCTTGTTTGTGATACTAACTCTGAACATTTGGCTCACGTGCGGTGGATTAAGTTTCTCCACTATAATGTTACTATCTTTCTTATTGTAATAAATAAGTAACTTGTGGATCTTTTGAAGATACTTTAAGATCACATAAATAACCTGTTCTTCATCAGACTTTCACCTGTGAATTTAAGTCCACAAGCATCTCAAGAATGATTACCTAACAGCCTAGTAATGATTGCAATTTACTATTTACTGCATTTTAAACGATGCACACGCACTGTGACATTTTCTGGGAAGTAATGTGTTCATCTAGCAGATAACAGTTGGTCGCTAAATATTACTTACAATGTTAGGTTTCCTCCCTTTAAAGTTTAATAAAGAGGTTTCCTGTTTCAGAGAGTATAATCAGAAGCACTGGCTTAATTTGCCATTCTGATTATTCTATTTCCTACCAGCATCTATCTCAGTGCCTGCTATATATTAGCAACAAAATTTTAGGATTAATGAAAGAAAAACATCTGCAAATGCACATACATACACACACACACACACACATACCCCAAGAAGCTGTATCAAAGACTGAAAGATTATAAATGTGAGCAGCCAGTACTTAAGAAGAGTTCCCATTGGAGCATGGTGGCTACTTACAGAGACAAAAAACATGTAAATATAAGTTTTAGTATATCCAACTTTAAAAAATTGGATTTTACATTTCAAAATTAAGTTTAAACAGGAAAAAATTATTCAAAAAGGAAAAGAAATATCTCGAGAAGGGTAAAATATGAGTAGCTGCAATCCCATGTTTGACCACCAGATGCCAGAACAAGCTAGGTAGCTACTTTAGGAAAACATTCGTGTCTGGTCGGAACTGTTGAATTGTTGAGGATGGCCTCAACAATTGCCTCCACCACCTGAGTTTTTGTCAGTTCGCCAGGGTGAGCCTGGGTCAGTCACTCCTGGGCAAATTCAGCATAGACTGAAGTTAGGAAGGAATTTACAACAAAGAATTGGCTAAATTGGCAGTGACAATTCTTGAGACTTAAACTTACTGTATAATATGCTTTATATGCTACATATAAAGTAATAAATAATTCAATTGGAAATATATGTTGTATATTACATATCAAGTTACTACAATTCGAGTTATGTTATTCTTTATATCATTTGTGTGTCAAATATTACAGTATTAAAGCTAATTTTTAAAAGGTAAGACCGAGACAGTATCTGCCAACTCAATACAGGATTTACTTGAATTATTCAAATAACATAGATCAGATAATTCAAATAACTAAGTAGAAGGGTTTTTTTTTAGGAAGGGTTTTTTAAAATCTCAATTATCCATACTTTTGTCATTTCTTTCCTTCTTTTTCTAAAACAGAGAAGATTCAGATCACCCCCAAAAAAGCAAAATAGAATAGTGGTTACCAGGGGCTGGCAGGTATGAGAAAAGGAGAGATTTGGCCAAAGGGTACAAAACTTTCAGTTAGAAGATGAATAAGTGGGGAAAAATATCAATAACCTCAGATATGCAGCTAGCACCACCCTTATGGCAGAAAGTGAGGAACTAAAGAGCTTCTTGATGAAAGTGAAAGAGGAGAGTGAAAAAGTTGGTTTAAAGCTCAACATTCAGAAAACTAAGATCATGGCATCTGGTCCCATCACTTCATGGCAAATAGTTGGGGAAACAGTGGAGACAGTGGCAGACAGTGAGATTCTTTATTTTGGGGGGCTCCAAAATCACTGCAGATGGTGACTGCAGCTGTGAAATTAAAAGACGCTCGCTCCTTGGAAGAAAAGCTATGACCAACCTAGATGGCATATTAAAAAGCAGAGACATTACTTTGCCAATAAAGGTCCGTCTAGTCAAGCCTATGGTTTTTCCAGTAGTCATGTTTGGATATGAGAGTTGGACTATAAAGAAAGCTGAGCGCTTTCCTTATCAAAAGTATTGATGCTTTTGAACTGTGATGGTGGAGAAGATTCCTGAGAGTCCCTTGGACTGCAAGGAGATCCAACCAGTCCATCCTAAAGGAGATCAGTCCTGGGTGTTTGTTGGAAGGACTGATGTTGAAGCTGACACTCCAATACTTTGGCCACCTGATGCAAAGAACTGACTCATTGGAAAAGACCCTGATGTTGGGAAAGATTGAAGGCAGGAGGAGAAGGGGACGACAGAGGATGAGATGGTTGGATGGCATCACCGACTCAATGGACATGAGTTTGGGTAAACTCCGGGAATTGGTGATGGACAGGGAGGCCTGGCATGCTGCAGTCCATGGGGTGGCAAAGAGTCGGACACGACTGAGTGACTGAACTGAAGTGGGGATCTAGGGCACAGCATTATGACTATAGTGAACAATACTCAAAATTTCCAAGAGACCAGATCTTAAATGCACTAACCACCAAAAAGAAATGATGAAGGTGTTAGCTAACACCAAGCTGGTTATCATATTTTTATATAGAAATGTATAAAATCAACTTGTGCACCTTAAATTTATACAGTGTTATATCTCAATATTATATCTATTTTTTTTTTTTAAGGATTTGGACCAAACTGAGTTCATGGTAACCGGACATATCTATATCATGGCCCCACCTGATAGGATGTAACCAAGAGGACAAAGCACCGGTTCTGTGATATTCCTGCCAAAGATGCGCAACTGGGATTTAATTGTTAAGAAATAAGAAAGACACCAAAATTCAGGACATGTTACAATGTAACTGGTCTGCAGTCTTCAAAAGCAGGTGTCCAGTTCATGCAAATCATGGAAAGACTGAGGAACTGTTCCAGATTAAAGAAGACTGACAAGACGGGACAACTAAAGGTCACTTGTGACCCTGGACTTGATCATTTTGCTTTAAAAAACAAAAAACTGGAGCAGCTGGTGAAACCTGAGTGGAGCCTGAGGACCCGGTGGTAGTAATGTGCTAATTTCCCAGTTTGGATCCCTGTGTGGCGGATTACAGCAGAAGACCCTTGTCTGTGGGAGATCCTCCCTAGCTAGGGGTGTCGGGCAGCCACTGACTGTAAAACAGCTCAGGAAGATGAAGTATTTGTACTGCACTTGAAAATTAAGTTTGCAGTTGTTTAAAAATCATCACACAGAGAGTTCCCAAAAAAGTCCAAGCAGTTAAAAATGCACCACGATTTCCTGGCCTGACTCAAAGGTACTGAATGAGAACATTGGAGGTGTGGCCTTGTGATGAGTGCTTGTGAAAACACTGCCAGGTTTGGAAGGCAGCTACTCCTGTGGCTTGGGAAGGGGAAGAACAACCAGTATGTTCACGCAGACCTGCTTCCTCTCATCCTTCCATCCCGTCACTGAGGCAGGTCAAAAAAAACTATTCCACCCAAGCTGCTTGGTCAAAATCAGCCTCCGTGGATCTCTGAGCTGCCTGTGTCCCACTCCTGACATTAAACTGGAGACTCTCTTCCATTTAAAAAAGTACCACCTCTGACAAGAAAGCTAAGAACTTCTTAAAAAGTGTTCATTTCAGTGCACTTCTCAAATCAGCTGTGGGCACTTGGCCTCCCTGTGGTATGTCAGGAAGGCAGGGCTTCTGGAAGCCTCAGCCTGGTCCAGGGCCACACTCAGGCATTTCATGGTTCCCTTTGCTTTGACTATTAAGACATGGTCCCAGGCTATAGGAGCCGTGGTCTGTGGTGGGGGGCTCTGCCTCCCTCACAGTCCACAGGAAACCTGATGGAGCTCAACCTTGCCCAGCACAAGGACTCCTGCCTGTTCTCTTTTCTGCCTGGACCCACCTCTGCTCCAGCTTCCCCTAGACTTCATGCACCCACACAACCCCCAAAAGACACTTCAGGATGCCCCAAGAAGGTCACCTTCAATAGGATGTACAAGAGCTTCAAAAATTGCTTCCTTCGGCTTCAAAAATTGCAGGCAACTCGGAACATACTAAAAGCCAATGCTTTGTACTCTTCAAATGAGTGAGCTGTGTGCCGTGTGACTTACAGGTCAATGAAGTTGTTTTAAAAATTGCTCCCTGCCCAGTCCAGCCTCCCCTACTGCTGTCACCTGACTCTTGCTGTGGTTGAGCCTGGCTGAACTGCTGCCGTTTTCTGAGTGCCATTCTTCCCATGCCTCCGACTTTGCAGACACTCTTCCCTTTCTCTCCCCTACCATGCCCATCTGGCAAATTTCTGCTCACTCTTCGAATCTGCATTTCAGTCCTTCATCCTCTACAAAGCTACCCAACTTCCCAGGCAGAGTGAGTTCCTGTGTCCTTGGAGCTTCCTCAACTCCTACCTCTCTCTGTCCTAAGACTTTCTACCCTATTCACCTGTCTGACCCACTCACAGTCAGAACCCTGCACTGGCAAGGATAACACAAGGATCCCAGGGACCGCAAGGGATCAAGTAGCTACTATGAAGGAGGCAGACTTCAGTGTAAACTCACCTCCTTTATTCTGTTGTCCTAATGACAGTTATCTTTTATTAAGCCCTCAACATATGACAAACACTATTCTGAGAACTGTATGCACTGTCTCATTGCTTTAGGGAACTCAGTTTCTCCATCAAAAATCCCAGTGTCCACATGCAGTCTTTCCTAAAATTGATCCACTTGAGGGACTTCTCTGATGGTCCAGTGGTTAAGATTTTACCTTCCAATGCAAGGGGTGTGGGTTTGGTCACTGGTCAGAGATCTTAGATCCCACATGCCTCGAAGCCAAAAAACCAAAACATAAAACAGAAGCAATATTTTAACAGATTCAATAAAGACTTTTTAAATGGTCCACATGAAAAAAAAACTTAAAAACAAAAAACTGATCCACCTTAGAGTCCATCTGCAGTGGAGCACAGAATCTCCTTACCCACCTAAGGAAGCGTCTGTTAAGAGCCAAGGGAGAAACTGCAGGTAATATCAAAAGAGACATTAATTTCACCCATGCACTTCATGTCAAAGCCCCATCCATGCCTTAACTATGAATCTACCTTAAAATTATATAAAAGTGTAATGTTCAAAAAGTGAATAACATACATAGGGAGAAGAAGAGCATCCATACTGACCCTCCTACTGTGAACAACTACATAACTGGGAGGAAGAAGAAAGTGGATTTCAGACGCTGGACCACAGCCGGCTCAGGACTGTGTCCTGACAGAAGACAAGCAAGTGACGTCAGCCCTGCAGCCCCTGGGCTTTGTCCCGGGCGCCCAGGTCTGGTCCGTGGCACAGGGAGTGGTCACTCAAAGACCGGTAGGTTCACTGGATGGAAGAGACAGGGGCTGGAAAGGAGACAGCTGGGTGGGCAGGACTAACCCACAAAGCTGTGCGTGAGCTCCTGGGCTCCCCACCCACGTGTGCACGTGGGAAGGATGGGAAAAGATCTTCCTCCCATTCCAAGTTCTCCACTGGGGCCCTCCACACAACAGAAGATTTAACCGGAGCATCACGTGGTATCAATGCTTTGGAATAAGGTTTGGCATTCTCCACTCCGCATCTCCTTGCAGTGTATAACCCAGCAAGGCCCCTCTTAGGAAGAGGAACAGAAATATATGTCTGTGCATATTTATAGCAGTTCATTTGGAATTCTTACAAAGAGGAGATAAGCCAAAGTTCCTCAGTAGGAAATCTGGAATACTACAGAGCACGGAATAGGAACCACTCCCCTAGATGTAGAAGAGTAAATGACTTCATTTATATGAGACCCTAGAAAAGGCAGATCTAATCAAATGTTGCCTGGGGCCCAGATTGAAGCTGACTGGGAAGAGGTAAGAGACTTTGGGTTGATGGTGGTTGGGTTGATACTTTATGGCATGCTTATATGGGTATATACATTTATCAAACCCAGCTGAATTCTATGCTTAAAATGGATACATTTTAGGTATGTAATAATGTATTCAATAAAATTGATAACAAATATATAAAATGAACCCACATCAAACTTAACTCCTTAATAAAGGAAACAGCAGGCTAATAAAACCATTTCCAAAAGAAAGGATATGAAAGAGAGAAGTGAATGTATTATTCTCTGAAAAAATAATACAGGAATAAGACTGTAAAATGAATACAAAATAAAGCTGTGAGGCTTAGATTGTAATCTTCTCATTTGCATCTCTATAAGACAGCATTCATTTGCTTTGCTATAGCTCAATAATCTTGCATCATTATCAGTTTTCTAAAATATAACACCCACCTTTACAACTTTATAAAAACCCCAAATTACACCACCAGACTAGCCCTGCAAAATACTCAGCAGGACACAGTCATCTCCCTGCCTGATTTCTAAGTTCTGGATGATTTTTCCTTACAATTAGAATTCTTGCGATATGTAAAAAAGTATGCTGGGGAAAACCAGCCTTCTATGAAGCTTCTCCATTTTTACCATTCTCGGAAATGAGAAAGGATTCATGAGTATTTTCAATTTCCTGCAGCTCAGTCTGTAACTCGGTTGCATATTTTATATGATTTCAAAGAGTGAAAAAGAGATCGAACGTTTCCTTTTGAAAAAAAGATTTCATTTTGCTTTTGACAGGTCAATGTTACCTTTAGGTATATGTACTTTCACTTTAAGAAAATTTTCATGACTGTTATTCAGACTCATAAGACAATTATTTTCATTAACATTTCCCTAAATATCATTGGATATTGTATATTTATACTAATTTTTTTTAACTTGGCAGAAGTGAACTGGAATTAATAATAATTCCATTTTCTCAGCCTCTTCTGAGTATGTTGGGTTGAACGAAGTGCCTCTAAGCTAAACAGGAACAAGTATATCTAAGAGTCATGTGCTAATTCTTGGTATTACTGCCCTGGAATTAGACCTCTCCTACATCTTATATCCAAATAAATTTTGGGTTTCACTGATAGCTCAGTTGGAAAAGAATCCACCTGCAATGCAGGAGACCCTGTTTTGTTTCTTGGGTCAGCAGATCTGCTGGAGAAGGGATAGGCTATCACTCCAGTTTTCTTGGGCTTCCCTTGTGTCTCAGCTGCTAAAGAATCTGCCTTTAATGTGGGAGACCTGGGTTCAATTCCTGGGTCAGGAAGATCCAGGCTACCCACTCCAGTATTCTGCCCTGGAGAATTTGATGGACTAGTCCATGGGGTCACAAAGAGTTGGACAGGACTGAGTGACTTTCACTTTCCAGAAATTAAGAACATGAATGATTCTAACTACTGGTAACAAATCATTTTGCAAATTAATAGTTTCAGTTATTTTCTTTCAGCAAAATCAAAGCTGAGTTGTTAGCTGAAAATCACTCAAAATGATTTTTCATCTTATATCACCACCTGATTTTTGTTACAAAAGTGTGGAGAATTGAGAGACACTGCTATAACAATTTTCTTTATCCCCATCTACATTTATGTGAACAAGTTCACACTTACATACAAAAGATAAAACTAGAGACATGATTGGTGCATAACCTCTCCCATTCAAGCAACAATAAGTATTTTTTAGGTTCATAAAATAACTTTAAAATATTTATTTCAATAAGAGATTTCCAATAAAATTTACCTTTATATTAATTTAATAGTTATCAACTTTAACATTTATAAGGTTTTATTCAATTGTGTACCAATACTAACTTTAGTGATAAATCAATGAACAAGAAAAATATAGAAAATATAGAAAAATACAGAAAAAATAAATAACCTAACTCTACACCTAAAGCAACTAGAGGAAGAAGAAATGAAGAACCCCAGGGTTAGTAGAAGGAAAGAAATCTTAAAAATTAGGGCAGAAATAAATGCAAAAGAAACTAAAGAGATCATAGCAAAAATTAACAAAGCTAAAAGCTGGTTTTTTGAAAAAATAAACAAAATTGACAAACCATTAGCAAGACTCATTAAGAAACAAAGGGAGAAGAACCAAATTAACAAAATTAGAAATGAAAATGGAGAGATCACAACAGACAACACTGAAATACAAAGGATCATAAGAGACTACTACCAGCAGCTCTATGCCAATAAAATGGACAACTTGGAAGAAATGGACAAGTTCTTAGAGAAGTATAACTTTCCAAAACTGAACCAGGAAGAAATAGAAGATCTTAACAAACCCATCAGAAGCAAGGAAATCGAAACTGTAATCAGAAATCTTCCAGCAAACAAAAGCCCAGGACCAGATGGCTTCACAGCTGAATTCTACCAAAAATTTAGAGAAGAGCTAACACCTATCTTACTCAAACTCTTCCAGAAAATTGCAGAAGAAGGTAAACTTCCAAACTCATTCTATGAGGCCACCATCACCCTAATTCCAAAACCAGACAAAGATGCCACAAAAAAAGAAAACTACAGGCCAATATCACTGATGAACATAGATGCAAAAATCCTTAACAAAATTCTAGCAAACAGAATCCAACAACATATTAAAAAAATCATTCATCATGACCAAGTGGGCTTTATCCCAGGAATGCAAGGATTCTTTAATATCCGCAAGTCAATCAATGTAATACACCACATTAACAAATTGAAAGATAAAAACCATATGATTATTTCAATAGATGCAGAAAAAGCCTTTGACAAAATTCAACATCCATTTATGATTAAAACTCTCCAGAAAGCAGGAATAGAAGGAACATACCTCAACATAATAAAAGCTATATATGACAAACCCACAGCAAGCATCACCCTCAATGGTGAAAAATTGAAAGCATTTCCCCTGAAATCAGGAATAAGACAAGGGTGCCCACTCTCACCACTACTATTCAACATAGTTTTGGAAGTGTTGGCCACAGCAATCAGGGCAGAAAAAGAAGTAAAAGGAATCCAGATAGGAAAAGAAGAAGTGAAACTCTCTCTGTTTGCAGATGACATGATCCTCTACATAGAAAACCCTAAAGACTCTACCAGAAAATTACTAGAGCTAATCAATGAATACAGTAAAGTTGCAGGATATAAAATTAACACACAGAAATCTCTTGCATTCCTATACACTAACAATGAGAAAACAGAAAGAGAAATTAAGGAAACAATACCATTCACCATTGCAACAAAAAGAATAAAATACTTAGGAGTATATCTACCTAAAGAAACAAAAGACCTATACATAGAAAACTATAAAACACTGATGAAAGAAATCAAAGAGGACACAAACAGATGGAGAAATATACCGTGTTCATGGATTGGAAGAATTAATATTGTCAAAATGGCTATACTACCCAAAGCAATCTATAGATTCAATGCAATCCCTATCAAACTACCAATGGTATTTTTCACAGAACTAGAACAAATAATTTCACAATTTGTATGGAAATACAAAAAACCTCGAATAGCCAAAGTAATCCTGAGAAAGAAGAATGGAACTGGAGGAATCAATCTGCCTGACTTCAGACTCTACTACAAAGCCACAGTCATCAAGACAGTATGGTACTGGCACAAAGACAGAAATATAGATCAATGGAACAGAATAGAAAGCCCAGAGATAAATCCACGAACCTATGGTCACCTTATCTTCGACAAAGGAGGCAAGGATATACAATGGAAAAAAGAAAATATAGTAACTTTAATGAGAAATCAATTAAAAAGAAAATATTGTAATTCTTACAGCCTATAGGCTTAGGCATATATATAGGTGCCATATATATTTGGCACCTGGACAGGGACAATAATTTCTATTTTTAATTTTTTAAGTTATATCAATGTTTGTTATTTTATATATATAAAATAGTGCACAGTGCATTAAAATGCAGAGACATCACTTTGCCAACAAAGGTCTGTAAAGTCAAAGCTATGGTTTTTCCATGTACAGATGTGAGAGTTGGACCATAAAGAAGGCTGAGCATTGAAGATTTGATGCTTTTGAACTGTAGTGCTGGAGAAGACTCTTGAGAGTCCCTTGGACAGCAAGGAGATCAAACCAGGCAATCCCAAAGGAAATCAAACTGGAATATTCATTGGAAGGACTGAGGCTGAAGCTCCAATACTTAGGCCACCTGATGCAAAGAAAAAACTCTTCGGAGAAGACCCTGATACCAGGAAAGATTGAGGGCAGGAGGAGAAGGGGACAATAGAGAATGAGATGCTTGAATGGCATCACCAACTCAATGCACATGAGTTTGAGCAAACTCCAGGATAGTGAAGGGCAGGGAAGGCTGATTGGCTGCAGTCCATGGGGTTGCAAAGAGTCAGACACAACCTAGTGACTGAACAACGAACAAAAATAGCAGTGCAGAAAAAAAACAAGGTAAACAATTCTTTTGATCAGAGACAGAAGAAACAAGACTGAGGTTGGGTGAAGGGTGGAACTTAAAACCCAGGAGGGGAACAGGTGTTAACAGTTCACCATGTCAGGTATGACAGGACACAGAACCAGGGCATGGAGTCCAGACTCAGAGTGGGATCTTCCCACTTGTGAATGGGGACTAAGAAAAGGTATCCCAGCAAATTAATAGACCATGTGTCATGAACCACCCTCCAACAACCTTCAAAATGTGCGTGATCATCCCTGTGGGAGGCAGCACAGTGGTATCATAGGTGTCAACACCATAATTCACAGAATTCCTGAGCAGGTGGCTTTATACAGCCGAAGGGGCTCTGCAGATGTCCTTCAATTAAGAATCTTGTGATGGAGACTAGACAGCATGGGCCCGATGGAATCACGAGGGTCATTATAAAAGGAGCCGGGAGGGTCAGAGTCACAGAAGCTGTGATGATGAAAACAGGTCAGAAAGAGGATCCAATATTGTTGGCCTTGAAGATGGAGGAAAGGGCTGTGAGCCAAGGAATGCAGGCACTTGTAAAATCGGGAGAAAGCAAGGAATGATTCTCCCTTAGAACCTCCCGGAGGAGCGTAGCCCTGTCAACACTCCAATTTCCAGACTTCTGTCCTCCAGAACTTTAAGAGAAAAAACATGTCGTTTAAGCGACCAAGTTTGTGGTAATTTGTTAAACTTAAGAAACTAACATAAGTCCCATTTTACAGATGGGCCACCTGAGACTCACTGTCAGGTCCCCAGGTAGTGAGCAGAGGGCCAGCCAACTGCAAAGTCCACATCCTCTCCCTGACCTTACCTGGTGCATCTCTGGATCCCAGCACCAGTGCCGGCCTCTGACAGGGGACCAGTGGAGCCACCCTGGACAGAACCCAGAAGCTGCTCAGAGACATGTGGTCACTGGGAAGGCTCAGTCTCCCAGAGGAGGCTGTCTACCGTCGAGGCAGGCCCCTGCCAGGCTGCAAGGGTGGTCGCCTCTGCTGGAAGTCAGGCCAGGCCACAGTTGTGGTCTCCGAGGGGTTTGTGCAGGAGGGCTGGAGCGCTGGGGATCAAACACCACACACATTTCTCTTTGCTGGAGATTCTAACTCAGGCCAAACTCCCAGCCCTGCCATCACCAGGCTGACGCAAAAAAAAAAAAAAAAAAAAGCAACAGCTTTTTGCAGGACTTTGCTACATTATCAGATGTTGGACGCCAGCCCCTGAGAGTTCTCCTAAGTATGGCTGCTCCTCCCAGCTGAGGTGGGTGATGTCAGTCCTGGGAACAGTGTGTACTGGAAGTGAATTTCCTTTTAGAGGGAGCTGTCTGAGCCAGAGCAGTCAGGAAAAAGTGGGTCAGCACTTGGCTTTTTTTTTAAGTGCACTCATATCTAGAGCTTCGTTTTGGGCACAGAGCCAAGGGAGCCTGGCCTCTGCAGGGCTCCACGGGCCTGCTGGCCTGCCTTCCAGCTGGAGACATGGAAAGTGAGCATGCACGCTGATGCAGGACAGCAGGGCTGGGAGCCCCACGCTGTGAACCAACTCAAGGCCGAGATGGGGACCAACCCTCATCCCCAGTGGAAAAGGAGGTGGAGGAGAGCGCCATTTTCTATTGCTGCCGTAACAAATAACCACATGTTTACAGGCTTAAAACAGAACGGATGTATTAGCTTGCAGTTGACAGTAGTTGGAAGTTCAGTAGGTTCCGAGGCGGAATCCACTTTCCTGGCTCATTTGGATTCTTGGCAGAATCCAGTTCCTCACAATGGTAGGACTGAGGCCTCGTTTCCTTGTTGGCTGTCAGCCAGGCCTGAGACTGCGTCCTCCATCAGCAAAGCTAGCAGTCCTGGCTCAGTCTCCCTCTTGCCTCTTTTCTGTCCTCCTAATTCTCTGACACTCTCTGCCTTCCTCTTCCTCTTTTAAGGGCTCAGCATGATTACAGTGGGCCCATCTGGATAATCCTGGATAATCTCCCCAACCTATGGCCTGTAACTTATCATGTCTGCTAAATCCCTTTTGTTGTGTAAAACAGCATATTTGCAGATTCTGGGGGAATTGGGGCATCTCTGGGGACCAGTGTCCAGTCCAGCACAAGGAATAAGCAGACACCAGCCCTGAGGGGAGGAAGAGATTCGGTGACGAGATGACAGCCACCATCAGGGAGCTGGTTTGGGACTGCCCCTGTTGACTCCTGACCCTTGCAGCACCCTCTGTGTACCCATCACCTTCACCTCCAGGAGGCTGCACCCTGAGACCCAAAGCAGTGTGTCCAGGGCCCGCCCCAGAGCTGGTTAGAGGCAGAGCCCATCTCTGGGTTTCAAAGACCAGAGATGTCATATCAGCCTATAGTTAGCAAACCGTAAAATCAACACAAGTCACCCCAGAATCCTCGGCAAGGCCAGAGCATAGGACTGGCCAACAACCCACTCCCGTCAGGCAGCCTGGTGACCAGCCCCCACTCAGGCTCTGAAGGTTCCAGGTCCTGAGCCAGGACCCTTCATTTGGGGACAGTAGGGGTTCTGGGGCCCCGACCAGCCTCCAGTGCTGGGCGCTGCCACCTACCTGCTGGGTGACTTCGACTCTCTTGGGATCCAGTTTCCTGGTCTGCACGGTGGAGTCGAGGACACCACGGCCTCATAGCACTGTTGGGAGAGCAGAAGAGGGACAGCAGAGCTTGGCGCATAGGGATGAATGCACATGGCGTAGCAGGTACTGTCATTTTTATTTTGCAGAGCTCAGAGTCAGCAAGAACTGTGTCTGAACCCAGTCTGCCCACTAGCAGCTGTGTACCGTGGGCTCAAGGCTCCACTGAGTCTGAGCTGCCCTGCTGCTTCTGTGAACTCAGTGGGGCAGCCTGGAGGTAAAGTCCCTTAGGGCCTGAGGAGTCGATGCTCCAGCTCAAACTTCTCCCATCTGCTGACAAGGCAGATTTCATCTCATCACGTGCACGTTGACTAAGACTCTGAATGAGCAATTCCTGGGGGCAAGTTAAGTGCCAGGGCTTGTGCTAGTCTCTGCAAGGAGGCCTAATAAATCAGGCCCAGGCCATGCTCCCAGGAAGGGGAAGAGGGACACTTAGTCAGCGCTGTTCCTGGGGCTTAACAGAGCCTCACAGAGAGGCCAGAAAGGCCAGCCAAGAAGGCAGTGTTGGCTTCTAGGTGAGTGAAGGTGTGGCTGGAAGAGGAACAACAGAGGAGACACAGCAGGAGCAAAACAAGGAGAGCATGTTGCCGCCTCCCAGTCCCTGGCAGCGAGACTTGCCTGTGAGGTGAGAGAGACTCCTGATGGTGTACGGTGTGCTCAGGACTCTGTGGAGGGGTCCTCTCTGTCATAAGGAACAGAAAAGCCTACAACCGGCTTTGACAGTCGGGACCTCCACTACATCACATCACAAAAGTCGGGTGTAGATCAGTGTTTCAGGGTCCTCCCATTTTTGTGCTTGGCTTCTGTCTGCCTGACCAGGGTCCCTCATGGTTGCAAAATGGCTGCAGCAACACCAGGCATCACATCCTTATATAGCAAACCCAGAGACAGGAACAAGGAATTGTTGCCTCAGACCCCCTTGTTTTTTAAGAAAAAAAACAGAGATATGATTCACATAAATAAAATGTAGTGGGACTTTCCTGGTGATCAAGTGGTTGGGACACCATACTTCCATTAAAAGGGGCTCAGCCCCTAGTCAGAAACTAAGATCCCACATGCCATGGAGGACAGCAAAGAAATAAATAAAATGCACCATTTTAAAGTGTGCAGGTCAGTAGTTTTTAGTATATAACCATTTCTAAATGTGCAGCTCAGAGGCACTAGGTATATTCAGTGTTGTACAGCCATTAGCACCATCCAGCTCCCAAACTCTTTTCATCTTGCAACGCTGAAACTCCATACTTCATTAAACACTAACGTCCCACTCCTCCTCCCCATGGCAAACACCATTCTTTTTTTTTTTTTTTGGAGGATAATTGCTTTACACTGTTGTGTTGGTTTTTGCCATACAACAACCTGAATCAATCATTTACTGTTGTTCAGTTGCTAACTCTTGTCTGACTCTTTGCGACACCGTGGACTGTAGTACTCCAGGCTTCCCTGTCCTTCACTATCTCCAGGAGTTTGCTCAAACTCATGTCCATTGAATCAGTCATAATTACATAAATACCCCACCTTCCTGAGTCTCCCCCCAGTCCCAACCCTTCAGGTCACCACAGCTGGCAAACACCATCCTACTTGTCTCTCTGATCTTGATGACAGGCACGCTTCTTTTTGTGTGTGCTTCTCTTCATTACGCTTTGCAAAGGTCTATGGCAACCCTGCATACAGCAAGTCTACTGGCACCATTTTTCCAACAGCATTTTCTCACCTTGTATCTCTGTGTCCCATTTTGGAAATTCTCAAAATATTTTGAGCTTTTTCATTAATTATATTCATTGTGATGATCTGTAATCAGTGATCTTTGGCGTTACTACCATAATTGCTTTGGGGCACCACAAACTGCTCCCATATAAGACGGCAAACAGTGAGAGACTGAAATGACAACAAAAAATTTAGAATATGACATAAACTTAATTGATAAATCAGTGGCAGAGTTTGAGAGGACTGGCTCCAATTTTTTTTTTTTTTTCACTTTTGAATTTTATTTTATTTATTTTTTTTTTGAATGCTAATTTTCTTTCTTTTTTTTTTGGTTTCTTTTTTTTTTTTTTAATTTTTATTAGTTGGAGGCTAATTACTTTACATCATTACAGTAGTTTTTGTTATACATTGATATGAATTAGCCATGGATTTACATGTACTCCCCATCCCAGTCCCCCCTCCCACCTCCCTCTCCACCCGATCCCTCTGGGTCTTCCCAGTGCACCAGGCCCGAGTGGCTCCAATTTTGAAAGAACCTCTACTATGGGTAAAAGTCTTCAAGCAGTGTTGCCTGCTATAGAGAACTTGGTCATGAAAGGAAGAGTCAATCAGTGCAGCAAACCTCTTTGCTGTCTTATTGGAAAAAATGGTCACAGGCACCCCAACCTTCAGCCACCAGTACCACGATCAGTCAGCTGCACCAGCAAAAAAGATTATGACTTGCTGAAGACTCGAATGATATTTAGCACTTTTTAGTAGTAAAGCATTTCTAAACTGAGATATGTACCCTTTTTGACATAATACTGCCATATACTTAATAGGTTTTTACAGTATAAACATAATTTTTTTTAAATTTTTTCATTTTTTTTTACATAATGTTTTTATGCACTGGGAAATCAAAAAATTCGTGTGACTCACTTTATCACAATATTTGCTTGACTACAGTGAGTGGAACTGAATTGAACCCTCTGAGCTCTGCTTCTTGAGTCCTCCTTCTGCCTTTAAAGACCCTTGTGATTACATTGGGTACATGTTTAATATAAGATAATCTCCCTATGTTAATATCAGTTGATGAGCAAGCCTGATTTAATCTGCAGTGAGAGTTCCCCCTTTGCCACACAAGCTCACGTATTTACAGGTTCCCCGGATCAGACAGCAGTATCTCTGGAGGTCATACTTCAGTCGATCACATCGTGTACGGAAGAACTAGTAGACATGCAGCAGGCACATCCACTTCTATCCAGAGGCACCTCCTGATACCCAGACAGCCCTGCATCCTCCTGGAGCAGCCGGGCAGCAGCTCTCCAAATCCCGGGTCTGGGTGAATTTATGCTTTTTCCACTCCTGAAATAAATCTACTTCAGTCAATATCTTCAATAGAGATTCAAGAGAGAGCACTAAAAAAAAAGTGTTATTTCCACAGAAAATTCATAGCTAAGTCTGGACCCTGTGTTCCTCTGTCTCGATGTTGAAGGGTTTCTCACTAAAAGGCAGGTAGTTCACTTCATAAGATGGGAGGAGGTGGTTTCTGAAGGCAGCCTGAGGTGGATCAATTTAGCAACTCAAAGAAGAATGCTCTCGGGCACTGTGACCCTGGGATTTTTCACATGATTGTTGATTGAAAGAAATAGTTTCAGCTTTAAAAGCTGTTTTTTCCCTGATCTCTACTTGTGTGTGTGTGTGTGTGCTCAGTTGTGTCCAACTCTTTGCAACCATATGGACTCTAGCCTGCCAGGTTCCTCTATCCATGAAATTCTCCAGGCAAGAATACTGGAATGGGTAGCCATTCCCTTCTCCAGGGGATCTTCCCCACCCAGGGACTAAACCTGGGTCTCCTGTATTGCAGGCAGAGTCTTTACCATCTCAGCCACCAGGGAAGTCCAAAAGGAGCAAGAGAAATGCTTTAATATCAAGGAAATATGCAGGATGCTGAATTGGGCAAAGGGCAAGAAGGCAACACATAAAATACATGTGCATGTGGTAAACACTTTGGAGAGAATTTACACAAGTGAAAATCATGAGGCTGGGATAGTGAAAGGATATAGAAAAACTTTTTTAATTTCTAAACTTTCCTCAATGGAGGTGTGGGCCTTATGGCTGCAGTTCAGAAAAGAGAAGGGGGTGTTCCAGGAGCCAACTTACACAGACTGTAGCTTGTGAATGAGTCCAAAAAAGGCGCAGAAAGAACAAGAAGACTCACCTAGCAGAAATAACAGTCTTCAGAGTCAGGGGCCCTGGATTTGAATCCTAACCCCGCCTGTTCTGTGTCATGTAACTCCAGGCAAGGTGTGGGGCTGCTTTGCACCTTCATGTCACCAGGGCTGGTGAGAGAGAGGATCATCTTTATGGAGGGGGTCACATTAAGTGAGCACAGGTGGGTACTTGGGCACCTGGGGTAGGGGTGGTTACACAGCTGTCTCTCCACTAGGGGCATGTGAATCTCATTTTAGAGGCGAAGACACAGAGAGGCAACAGAGCTGAGGAACATGCCCAGGGATGTGGTGGGGCACAGCCAGCCGCATTGTCGGCGGGCGGCAGTCAAGGGCTGTCACCATTTCACAGGAGGGCCCTGGAGTAGGGCGTGGCAACCTCACCTCTAGAGCATGACTGCTTTGTTTGCCTTATGATACTGTTTTGTTTAGTCGCTCAGTCATGTCCGACTCTTTTTCGATCCCATGGACTGTAGCCCACCAGGTTCCTCTGTCCATGGGATTTCCCAGGCAAGAACATTGGAGTGGGTCACCACTTCCTTCTCTAGGGGATCTTCCTGACCCAGCCTCCTCTTTTTATGTTTTTTCCTCCCCCTGGGCCTGCCCTATGCAAATTGGGCTAGCCAGGAGAGCTGTTTGTTTTACCTGAGTTCTTCACTCGGGTCCTTGGACCTTCCTTTGTTCTATTTTCACAGGCTTTTCCCTCCTTGTCTTTTAGCCACCGCCATTCTGGACTCCTTTTTCCTATTCTACCTAACAATTCAATAATATCGAACTCACGCAGAAATCTGGGGGTAATCATGGAAAATTATTTCCCCAAAGCTTTTTCTGCCCCAAGTTTCCAGCCAACCTGGTTATGATCACAGTGTGTGTATGATATCATAGCCTTGCTCTTGTTTAACAAAAGCATTTCCCATGCTATTGCCAGTTATGTGTATACATCATTTCCAAAAACTTTATGTGAAGTTTTTATTTCTGACATTAATAATTCCATCTTCTCTCCCATACTCCCCTAAAAACAAATTCAGCCAGATAAATGGGAAGAGGTAGTGGAGGGCATGACATTACTTGAACCTGTCAAGGCTACGCCACAGTGCGTTTAACCCAGTAGCTATCACTGGACAGCTGAACTGTCCCACTTTCACTGTTATAAACCATACTGTTATGAACATCTTTGTGCACAGTGATCTTTCCAAATTTCAGGTGATTTCCTTAGAGACATTCCCAGGGGCAGAGTTCTTGGATCAAAGGCCTTTGGAGGCCTCAGATACAAACACAAGAGAGCCATTCAGTAAGTCAGAGCAGTTGAATCCCCGAGGTGTGTCTGAGAGCCTTTCTACAGAAGCCTTGCTCATTAAGGAACCACTGCTTCATCTCATCATCCTTATTAATGAAACCCTCTGAAAATCACCCTGAGAGCCTCTGATCAGCAGGACCTCCCACAGGGTGACCACACTGAGCCGACAGGATTCCAGGCTGACGGGAGTTCCGTGGCGTCTCATGGCGTTCACACTCCCTGTGCTGGGGCTCAGGCCTCCTTCAGATCCCAAGGGAAGACGGGCAAACCTGATGACACAGGTGCCTGAGATGCTGACGTGGCCCTCCCAACTCGTAAGGGGCAACAGGGCCATCTCTGCCCCGACTGGCTTTTCCAGAATGTGCCCGCGGTGTTAGCTGGAGCTCCCTGCATGTTTGCTTGTTGCTTGAAACTAAGGCAAAGGAGTCCCAAGAGAGAGATTCTTACCAAAAAAAAAAAAAATACAAACATATATAGTTATGTGTACATATGTGTGTGTGTGTATATATATATATATACACACATATATATGTATATATATTATATACATATATATACACACATATATATGTATATATATTATATACATATATATAATATAAATATATTTATATATAAATATATGCTGCTACTGCTAAGTCACATCAGTCGTGTCCGACTCTGTGTGACCCCATAGAAGGCAACCCACCAGGCTCCCATCCCTGGGATTCTCCAGGCAAGAATACCGGAGTGGGTTGCCATTTCCTTCTCCAGTGCATGAAAGTGAAAAGTGAAAGTGAAGTCGCTTAGTCGTGTCTGACTCTTTGCAGCCCCATGGACTGTAGCCTACCAGGCTCCTCCATCCATGGGATTTCCCAGACAAGAGTACTGGAGTGGGGTGCCATTTTATGTATACATATATATGTATATATACATATATATATACATATATATACATTGTATACATATGTATATATATTGTTACAATATATATTATACAATATACATATGTATATATATTGTTCAAAAGACTTCTTTAAAAAGGAAAAAAAGCAAAGATCACCCTAAAGGCTAAGCATCTTGTCTCATAAGGAATGTAAACTTGATCAGTGCGCCCTCTAGAACCCCAACCCAGCGCTGAAAGCCATCTGCCTACCCTGAAGCCCTCTCTGTGGGGTACTGGCTCACTCCCAGCCTTTACAATGACATAAAGCAAGCTCTCTTCCTTTTCCTTCTGAGATGAGAAGATCAAGGTGGTTGGCTCATGCTATGGTAACGATATCATTTTCCAGCCTAGTTAGGATACTTTTGAGAGTGAGGAGGGGGGAGTTGTTAATTACCACTCTGACTCAAAAGATGCAAACCAGGACCTTCTATACAAACCAGGACATATGCAAACACTCAGCAGCTTAATCACAGGGCAAAATGCATGAATGGATGGATGGTTAAGATATTTATCTACCGCCTGCTCTGTGCCAGGCACTGGGGCTGACTCTCTAGACCCTCATACCCAGCTTCAGTGGGGATTGTTCTTTTATGGTTGGGGGGCTGGAGTGGGCAGAGAGCCAGAGCAACCTGCCCCAGGCCTCACAGACCAGCAAATCCCTCCCTGATAGTTGCTCAGTCATGTCCAACTCTTCGGGACCCCATGGACTGTAGCCTGGCAGGCTCCTCTATCCAAGGAATTCTCCAGGCAAGAATACTGGAGTGGGTTACCATTTCCTTCTCCAAAAAATACTCCTTCCTGGGGAATAATAAAACTGAGTACCCAAATGAGCAGCAGGACAAAAAGCACTCCCAGAGAATTCCCTGGAAGTCCAGTGATTAAGACTCTGGGCTTTCACTGCCAGGGGCCTGGGTTCAATCCCTGCTGGGGGAACTAAGATTACATAAGCTGTGTGGCCAAAAATAAATTAATTAATTAAAAATTTTTTTCAAAAGTCCTCCCAGACCCCACTGGTGGGGTCAGGAAGGGCTAGGGCCCCTGAAGACGCTGCACTGAAAGGCATTCAGGTCCTGGAGCAGGTTTCTAGGTCTGAGGTAGAGAGCATTGCAAATGCCTGCCACTGGGCTGAGTTCAGTTCCCAGGAGCTGGGGTAGAAGGTTCGCAGTACAGGCTGATCTGTGAGTGACTGAAAGCTCCATGCAACCCTCACTGAAGGAGAAATCCCCCAACCTCACATGAGCTCTCAGCAGGACAGATTCCCAGCTGTCTCCTTCTGGCCCACCTGGGGCCCACCCACAAAACAAGCCACGCTGAGTTTCCAGCCTGCCCGCAACTCAGACCCAGGAAAAGTGCTGGGTTCTGATGAGAGACACAAAAAGGAGAGAGACAATAGGGGTGTTAGTGACACAGAGACAGCAGGCCCAGCTGGAGAGGAATCAGGCCATGTGGGCAACACATGAGTGCCCTGGGGGACATGAGTCCCCCAATTATTTCTAAGTCTAATTGCTGATGGGTGGAATGAAGAGTTTTGTGGTTTGTGAATCAAGAGGTAAATTCTGTATGCCCGAGGGAGGGCATGGACCCATGGGGATGTTCCACATCAAAGTGAGACCCTGAACCCCCTTCCATCTCCTCCCCACCTCCCATCGTCAGGAATTCAGGTCCTGGCCACTCCCTCTTTGCAGCCCCAACCACAAGCTGACAGCCCGACCTGTCCTCTCCAGTGTGGGCGTTAGCCCAGGCAGCCTCAGGAGCATGGCTCCTAGAGGAGCTTTTGCCCGGAGTGTACTTGGCACCCCGTCTTCACACAGGCTGTTCCTTCTGCCCAGCTTGCCTTTCCCTCCCTAGGCAGCTGGGGAACTCCCTTCCCTTCTGCCTCAAGGCCCGGCTCCAGGCAGAAGGTCTGGAGGGGCAGTGGCCGAGATCTGTGTCAGGCAGCGTGGTGGGTCTTCCTTTCATTTTCCTCTAAACTCAAGAAGTGTTGCTTTTGAGAAAGAAAAAGATTACCTGTGATGATGACTAGAAGGATGCCAAGTGGGACTTCCCTGGTGGCCCAGTGGTTTCGGTTTGGCACTTCTACTGCAGGGGGCACAGTTTCAATCCCGGGTCAGGCACAATCCAGTACGGCGTGACACACGGCCAAAAAAAAAAAAGAAAGAAAGATGCCAAGTTCCAGGTCAGAGTCATCCCTACTGTGAAACTCACTTTGCCTCCCCCGAGTGTAGTGTCTCAGCCTCTTGCTTTTTGGGGCTCCCTCTGTGGGGTGCTTTCTGAGCCCCTGTGCACTTTTCTCAGGACACTCATCACAATTCATGACTGTGTGCACATTTGCCGTTGCTTGAATTACATCTTCTGCCCACACTGACTCCATAAGAGCAGGGACAGCGTCTTTACTTTTTGAAAAAACCAACTTCATCAAGATATAATTTCATATGATAAAAGGCATCCATTTTAAGTGTGCAGTTTAATGAGTTTTGGCAAACGTATACACCCTTGTAACCAACCATCACAATCAAATTACAGGAAGTTTCCACTGTGCCTCCTGCGGTCAGCCCCGTCCACACCCTGGCAGGCTGCTGAGGGTCTGTTTCCTGTCTGTGTAAATTCACTTTGCCCGGTCTGGAATCTCAGATAGGTGGAGGCACGCAGCATGTCCCCTTCTGCGTCTGGCTTCTTTTCTTTCACATAACGCTTTCAAGATCCGTCCAGGCTGCTGCGTGTCTTGGCGGTTCTTCGTTGGTCTCTAAGGCCCTCGTATGGACATGCCACCATTTGTCACACTCCATCTGTTCGTGGCCATCTGGGCTGTTTCCATCTTTAGTCATTATGAGTGAAGCTGATACGGACATACAGGGACAATCATCTGTGTGGACATAAGCATTCCGTTCTTTGGATAAATATTGGGACTGGAACTGCTGGGTCACGTGTAATAATTTTTTAAGAACTGCCAACCTGTTCTCCAGAGTCTATACTGTGTAACTCGTCAGCAGCAGCGGGGGGAAGTGGCAGTGACTGCATGCTCTCTCCAACACTGGAGACCACAACCCTGCCTCTTCACGCAGAGCGGCATCCTCAGCCCCTGGCCCAGTGCTGCTCACCAAGGGCACCCCATCCATCTTATCGAATGTATGTATGAAGGCACTTTGCTTTTGTCATTTTGTTATCAATTCTAAACCAATGTTTATTCCACTTCCACTTGTCTGGATGTTTTAAAACCTTTTGTTAGTCTTAATAATTACACATATTGTACAGGATCAGGGTACAGAAATTAGAACAGTAATGAAAAACACAATTTTAAAATTACCCCTTCTCTCCATCTAGAGATTCACATTCCAGGCTCCATACTGGGCCCTGGGAAAACAGAGATGAATTAAGCACACTGACAGGGGGCTTCCCTGGAGGTTCAGTGGTGAAGAACCCATCTACCAATGCAGGAGACACAGGTTAGATTCCTGGTCTGGGAAAATCCCACATGCCGTGGAGCTACTAAGCCCATGACCTGGGAGCTGAACTACTGGGCCCACAGGCCCTAGAGCCTGAGCTCAGCAACAAGAGAAGCAATAGCAATGAGAAACCCGTGCACTGCAATAGAGAGTAACCCCTGCTTGCCGCAATTACAGAAAAGGCCACACTGCAACGAAGACCCAGCACGGCCAAAAATAAATTGAAAAATAAATTTTAAAAAAATTATTTATATTAAAAAAAACACACGCTGGCAGTCTGCAAGGGCTCCGCCGGCTCTAGCTCCTTGGACAGGGACATGCATGGGGGTGCTGAGGCTTCCCAAGACTAAGGAGGATGCTCCCCAGTTGGCCCCTGCGGCCCTGGCTCCTCCTGAAGCTGCAGGGCACCAAATCAGGGTGCACCTGAGCAATCTCAGGTTTGCTGAGATGTCCATGCTTGGGCACAATCTCCCCAGGAGCTTACAGCCACCTTTGCTAGCTCCTCCTCCTCCAGGCCCCAAGCATGGAATAACCAGGTGGGCTGACTCCCTGGACCTCTCTTCTCTAGCTACTCTCTTTCTTTCACGGCCCAACCAGTCTCCAGGCTCCATAGGTCACTCATTCAGTCCTGAGACTCATTCCTCCCCCAAGCCCTGCAGTCTCTCCTGGGCTCCAAGCTTGGGTGTCCATGGCGTGGCTGCCATTCTTTCCTGCTGGCTATTTCCCAGACATCTGTGCCCTCAAGGGAACTCTGGACATTCCTGCCTCCAAACCTGTCCCTTCTCCATTCTTTCCATCCCAGAAACGGGCACCACCATTTGCTCTAATCCACAACCAAGGAATCATTCTTGATTCCTTTTCTCCTCCCCACCCACATCTGATGCTAAAGCCGAAGCTCCAATACTTTCACCACTCGTTGCCAAGAGCTGACTCATTGGAAAAGACCCTAATGCCAGCAAAGATTGAAGACAAAAGGAGAAGTGGGCAGCAGAGTATGAGATAGTTAGACAACATCACTGACTCGATGGAAATGAATTTGAGCAACTCCAGCAGACAGTGAAGGACAGGGAAGTCTGGCGTGCTGTGGTCCACAGGGTCACAAAGAGTCAGACCTGCTCAGTGACTGAACAACAGCAGCCAGCAGACAGTGAAGGACAGGGAAGTCTGGCGTGCTGTGGTCCACAGGGTCACAAAGAGTCAGACATGCTCAGTGACTGAACAACAGCCAGCAACTTCACTTCTGGGGGTGTGTATATACATATATTTTATATATATGTACCCAAGAATTAAAAGCAGAGACTGGAACCAATATTTGAACATCCATGCTCATAGCAGCATTATTTACAACAGTTAAAAGGTGAAATCCACCCAAACACCCTTGGACAGATGGATAAACCAAATAAACCAAATTCTATCCATGCAATGGAATATTAGTCCTATAAAGGAGGGAAGTTCTGACATGGATGAGCCTTGAGGTCATTATGCTCAGTGAAATAAGCCAGTCTCAACAGGACAAATGCTGTATTATTACACTTATATAAAGGTCCTTGTGTAAGCTTGATCACAGAGACAAAAAGTAGGATGGTGGGGGCCAGGGGCTGAAGGGAGATGGGGTGGCGAGTGGGTATTTGACGGGGACAGAGTTTTAGTTCAGGAAGATGAAAAGGTCCTGAAAATGGATGGTGATTATGGCTGCACAACAGGGTGGATGCACTTAATGCTACTGAACTGTACACTTAAAAAAGGTTCAAAAGGTAAATTTTATATTTTGCCATAATAAAAATTTTATCCCCAAAAAACTATATGTCAGCTCTTGTCACTTTCCTGCTGGAAACTCTCTGATGACTTCCCACAACTCTATGCTGGACCACCAGCCTCTCCTCTGGGCCCAGACTGCTCCCCCCACCACCATACACCAGCCCGCTCCCCTCCGCTCCCCACAGGAATCTCTGGAGCGGCTCTGCAAGCTGCCTGCCTGCCTGCTGGCAACCGTCACCATGGTGGGCTCTGGTTTGCCCATATTAGCCCTGTATTCAGGCCATTATCTGTAATGACAGCCTGGCATAATTATATTTTTACAATTTGTATAATTATATTCTATTGAGCTAAGTGATCATTATTATCTTTATTCAATATTTATTAAGCACTTCCAGCCATGCAAAGCAAAATAAGATGTAGCTTCAGCTCTAAAAAAACCTTCCTGCCTAATTCCATTCCAAATTCATTTCAACTTCAGTTTTCCTCCTTCTTGGAGAAGGCACAGGGAACTTCTATACTGTTGTGTTTTTTGTTTTTTTTTTTGCCTGGGGCTTTACATACATATAAAGTTTATATTATACAAGCTTCTTTTTATTTCGTACAAGCATCTCAGTGATGCTCGGGGAGCAGGGAGCTGTGATCACCCTCAGCTTACAGGGGAGGAACATGACAGTCAGACTGGGGGAGCTAGTAATTTAGATCCTTGTGATGGGAAAGCCTTTACCACCTCTCTCATGCAATGTGATAGCTTGGCTTATTAGGAAGAGCTTCTTTCTTTTCCACCTTATTTACATCTTACAGGCCAAACACAGTGCCAGTCCGGTGGGAGAAACACATGCACAAACAGATGGCTCTAAAACAATGTCCTAAGTCGGGATCACAAAGTCAAATGCTTGCAGGGGTCAAGCAGACAGTGGAGATGACAAAGCAGACAGGTGAGTGATAGAGAGTGGTGGGAACTGTGGCAAACCCAAGAGCATGCATGTGACTCATCTAATGACAGCCACCAGCTCTGCCATGAAGCAACATGGGGTCATGTCCCAACCTTCCCACTCTTCGAGATAGATTTACAAGTGAAATCTCCAGAATTTTAAATGTTGCCAACTTTGGCAGATACTGGTTGTTCTCTAATCTACAATGATTCTTTGCCTCAAACTTCACCTCCCATGTCCCTCAATTTTTGTCAGTGGGTATAAGATATCCTTTGATCACAGGAAGATAGCCCTAGGGGTTAAATCTTAATTGGTATAAAGCAATCCTAGCAGTCTCCTTCTCTTCAGACAGTAATTGGTCTCAGGGTGAATCAATTCTGACAAATAGATGTAAGAGGAAGACCCCTAAGGAGATCTACTCTTCCTTAGGAAAAAGACAAAGGCTTCAGACCTAATGAGGAAAGAGCCTTTTGGTTGTAGCCCTTTCCCCTTATTCCTGCCTAATGCAGTGAAGCCTGGAACAGCAGCAGCCCTTTTGGAACTATGAGGTAATAAGCATGAAGACTAAAACCAACATTCTAAGAATGACAGAGCAGAAAGATGGAAGGTCCGTAATGATATCCTTCCCGCATCAGCTCCAGATGGGGCCATGGCCACTGTATGTAAGCTCAGTGGACTGGGCAGCGCCAGAGGGCTGCAGACAGAACAACTGATGTGCACAAGTGAGGCATCCTGCCACTTCTTTACCAGAGGCCTCCCATGCAGGAGCCCTTCAGTGGGCATGCGTACAGGCTACGCTTAACTTCACACGTCTCCTCATTCTGGCAAGTTCACCCACAACCCCCTTACCCAGACCCTTTTGTCTGTAAGTCTCCAATCTTGTTCTTTCCAAGCTCCCAGACCACCAGTCAATCTGTTAGCTGCTGCCCCTGAACTGGAGTCGATCCTGACCTGTGGCTTTCTCTCTGCCCAGGCAGGTGGCCCTCTAGGGGAGCCCCTTCATCTCTACCCTCCAGACACACTGGGTGAAGCTGCTTGGTGTAGCATTCCCAGCATGCCTGGTGCCAGCCCGTTTACAAAGCAGTCTATTACCTGGGTCCTAGGTTGGCACTCTTCTGCCCACAGAGAATCTCCTGAGGCCATCGCTGTGGGGACTGGGGGGCTTGGGGGGCGGAGGAGGTGTCCTGGAGTCTCAGCCACCTGTTCATGTGACTTCCTTGTGCTCCAGAGACCTGCTCAAGGCTGGCATCATCGTCCACATCAACCTCCCCTGGACAGTGGAGTGAGGCATGCAGCTCAGCTCACATACTCTCGTGGGGTCCGGTATTTGGTCTCTACCAGTGTCCAGCAGATCTGGAGCTGTTGTTCAAATGAGAACAGTTATTTTCAGCAGCTGTATCTTTGCTACGTGCCCCTTAGAGTCTGTTCTAGGATTCTCTTCCTGGGATCTGCCCCAGACACCCTGCCCTAGATCTGTGGGGTTATCTGGTGAAGGGGTCAAAGAAGCACACTCAGGTGAGGTTAAAGTAGTCTCTCTTTTTTTTTAAGTAGTCTTTTAAGGTCAGAGAGCCTCCAACTTGGCTAAGCAAAGTGATCAAGCCCCTCCCAGCTGTTGGAGTGAACACACACTGAATCCAGTTCAGTTCAGTCACCCAGTCACGTCCGACTCTTTGTGAACCCATGGTCTGCAGCACGCCAGGATTCCCTGTTCATCAGCAACTCCCAGAGCTTACTCAAATGCATGTCCATTGAGTTGGTGGTGCTATCCAACCATCTCACCCTCTGTCATCCCCTTCTCCTCCTGTATAGTGGGAATTTCTTTTTTTTTTTTTGGAATTTCTAATAATGTACTTTCACAGCCTTGAGAAATTTCATAGAAATAGCACCTGGAATAACAGCATATATCAAGAAACCATGTTGATGATTATTTTTCATGTTTTTCTTAGACTAATAGACTTGTTACAAACCCCAAGGCCACATCTAGAAGGGAGTATGACTGGGATCATGAAAGCATGGACCTTGGAACACGGGGTCAGCGTTAGGTATGATCATTGCCTACACGCTTGCTGATTGTTCCCAAGACTATCCCAGAAGGGAATGGCCTGGGGTAAAAACAAGATCTGGACTGTGTCAATGTAGTGTCTTGGGAAAGACAGATCAAAGAAAGTTTCGTAGTCTGCAATCAGGAATAAAAGCTGGACTCGGAGTGGACTCTGCACCTCAGTCCAATAAGAGGCTGCAGGTCCCCTGACCCATTGCACCAGATTTCGTGTTCTGTTTTCATTCTCATCACTTGCTCCCGGGCCTTTAGGGCAACACTCCTGCCTTCAATCTTTCCCAGTATCAGAGTCTTTTCCAATGAGTCAGTTCTTCACATCAGGTGGCCTATTGGAGCTTCAGCATCAGTCCTTCCAATAAATATTCAGGACTGATTTCCTTTAGGACTGACTGGTTTGATCTCTTTAGAGTCCAAGGGACTCTCAAGAGTCTTCTCCAACACCAGTTCAAAAGCATCAATTTTTTGGTGCTCAGCTTTCTTGATGGTCCATCTCTCACAGTTTGAGTAAACTCCAGGAGTTGGTGATGGATAGGGAAGCCTGGCGTGCTGCAGTCCATGGGGTCACAAACAGTTGGACAACAAGGAGCAACTGAATTAAACTAAGTGAACTCTCACATCCATACATGACTTTGGAAAGACCCTAGCTTTGACTAGACAGATCTTTGTCAGCAAAGTAATGTCTCTGCTTTTTAATATGCTATCTACATTGATCATAGCTTTTCTTCCAAGGAGCAGGTGTCTTTTAATTTCATGGTTGCAGTCACCATCTACAGTGATTTTGGAGCCAAGAAAATAAAGTCTGTCACTGTTTCCATTGTTTCCCCATCTATTTGCCATGAAATGATGGGACCGGATGCCATCATCTTTTGTTTCTTTGAATGTTGAGTTTTAAGCCATTCTCCTCTTTCACTTTCATCAAGAGACTCTTCAGTTCCTCTTTGCTTTCTGCCATAAGGGTGGTGTCATCTGCATATCTGAGGTTACTGATATTTTGAATCCATCTTGAGCTTCATCCAGCCCAGCATCTCACATGATGTACTCTGCATATAAGTTAAATAAGCAGGGTGACAATATACAGCCTTAATATACTCCTTTCCCGATTTGGAGCCAGTCCATTGTTCTATTTCCAGTTCTTACTGTTGCTTCTTGACCTGCATACAGATTTTCAGAAGGCAGGTCAGGTGGTCTTGTATTCCCATCTCTTGAAGAATTTTCCAGTTTGTTGTGATCCACACAGTCAAAGGCTTTGGCATAGTCAATAAAGCAGAAGATGTTTTTCTGGAACTCTTTTGCTTTTTATATGATCCAATGGATGTTAGCAATTTGATCTCTGATTCCTTTTCTAAATCCAGCTTGAACATCTGGAAGTTCTCAGTTCACGTACTGTTGGAGCCTTGCTTGGAGAAGTTTGAGCATTACTTTGATACCGTGTGAGATGAGTGCAACTGTGCAGTTTGAACATTCTTTGGCATTGCCTTTCTTTGGGACTGGAATGAAAACGGACCTTTTCCAGTACCGTGGCCCCTGTTGAGTTTTCCAAATTTGCTGGCATATAAGTGCACTTTCACAGCATCATCTTTTCTTTTTTTTCCCACAGCATCATCTTTTAGGATTTGAAATAGCTCAGATGGAATTCCATCACCTCCACTAGCTTTGTTTATAATGATGCTTCTAAGGCCCACTTGACTTCACACTCCAGGATCAGTGATCACACCATTGTGGTTATCTGGATCATGAAGATGTTTTTTGTACAGTTCTTCTGTGTATTCTTGACACCTCTTCTTATTATCTTCTGCTTCTGTTAGGTCCATACCATTTGTCCTTTATTGTGCCCATCTTTGCATGAAATGTTCCCTTGGTATCTCTAATTTTCTTGAAGAGATCTCTAGTCTCTCCCATTCTGTTGTTTTCCTCTATTTCTTATGTTTTCCTCTATTTCTTTGCATTGATCACTGAGGAAGGCTTTCTTATCCTTCTTGCTATTCTTTGGAACTCTGCATTCAGATGGGTATATCTTTCCCTTTCTCCTTTGCCTTTAGTTTCTCTTCTATTCTCAGCTATTTGTAAGGCTTCCTCAGACAACCATTTTGCCTTTTTGCATTTCTTTTTCTTAAGGATGGTCTTGATCACTGCCTCCTGTACAATATCACAAACCTCTGTCCATAGTTTTTCAGGCACTCTATCAGATCTAATCCTTTGTATCTGTTTATCACTTCCACTGTATAATCATAAGGGATTTGATTTAGATCATACCTGAATGATCTAGTGGTTTTCCCTACTTTCTTCAAGTCTGAATTTGGCAATAAGGAACTCATTCATGATCTGAGCCACAGTCAGCTGCCAGTCTTGTTTTTGCTGACTGTATAGAGCTTCTCCATCTTCAGCTGCAAAGAATATAATCAATCTGATTTCGGTATTGACCATCTGGTGATGTTCATGTGTAGAGTCATCTCTTGTGTTGTTGAAAGAGGGTGTTTGCTATGACCAGTGCATTCTCTTGGTAAAACTCTGTTAGCCTTTGCCCTGCTTCATTTTGTACTCCAAGGCAAAACTTGCCTGTTACTCTAGGTATATCTTGACTTCCTACTTTTACATTCCACTCCCCTATGATGAAAAGGACATCTTTTTTGGTGTTAGTTCTAGAAGGTCTTATAGGTCATCATAGAATATTCAACTTCTTTGGCCTTAGTGATTGGGGCATAGACTTGAATTACTGTGATATTGAATGCTTTGCCTTGGAGGCAAACAGAGATCATTGTGTCATTTTTGAGACTGTACCCAAGTACTGCATTTCAGACTCGTATTGACTATAAGGGTTACTCCATTTGTTCCAAAGAATTCTTGCCCACAGTAGTAGATTATAATGGTCATCTGAATTAAATTCCCCATTCTGGTCCATTTTAGTTCACTTATTCCTGAAATGCTGATGTTCACTCCTGCCATTTCCATCTCGTGAACCACTTTCAATTTACCTTGATTCATGGACCTAACCTAATTTACTCTCTGGTAAATCAGTTACATTGATACATTCAGCCAAACCTACATTAATCTCTGTCCACCTGGACTGATGTCATAAGAATCCATTCCCCACACACTGCTCAAGTTTCTGATGATAAAAGCAGTAAGTATGCTGCAATTCTTTCATTGTGCCAACATCTCTGGGCTTTGCTGTTTCATCCCGGGGCAGGCTGGGATCTGACTCCAATTATGGCCTGAGTTAATGAGAGGCGTGTCTTGAGAAGGGTCAGCGTCCCGTTGCAGGTTAGCACAAGTAAGCTCATTAAGAGGACTTCAAGGGAGTGAGGGAGGGGTGCTCTCAGGCAGGCAGAGGGCCATTTTCTCTGACAGAGGCTCAGAGGGGTCGGGGCTGGTTAAAGGGTTGCTAGCATCCTCCCAACTGTCCTTTTCTGAGTCTCAGGACCCCACTCTTCCCAATAAAGAGCCCAACTCCACAGAGAAGTCCAGGTGAGCTTGTGACTTCAGCTTCTGTGGTAATTTTGTCTCAGGTGAGACTACAGGCAGGTCTGACCTTTAGCCCCATCAGCCCTGAGCCTACAAAAGATCAGGAAAGGCTGAAGGCTTGCTCTGAGAGTTTACAGTCAGAGCTTCCAATTTCCTCTCTGAAATCTCCCCATCTCAGGAAAAGCCCATCTCACAAGGCTCCACCGCCTTGGGGCAGCCTTGCCTTCAGTGGGCTGTCCACCCAGGCAGTGGCAGGTGACAACCTAAATAACTGTTTGGCCAGTGCCTGCTGCCAGGGAGGTCATCTCTGCTCTAGCACAATCAGCTCCAGATCCCCATTTCTGTGGGTCTGTTTCCTGTACCAACTACATATGTCTCAACCTTCAATCAGGAATGCAGAAACTTCAGCTATTTCAGACAGAGAGGGAGTTAAAGCCGAGAAATGGCTTCGAGGGTGTGGAAGGGCATGTGCTGGAGCATGAGGGAGCTGCCGCTGAGATGCAGCTTGGAGATGAGGAAGCTGCTGCTGCCCCTGGCTGGGGGCCGGGCCAACACTCCCCCCTAGACTGCCCAAGGTGCTGCCGCAGAGTGGAACCCCACCCCACTGTGCGCAGTGCAGGTGACTCCCTGTAACCAACCCCCACCCCAAATCCCCGCGTGCTGCCAACTTCACACAACCATAAGCGATGCTTCCTCCTCCATCCGTGCTGCACCCTCGCACCTGGGTCTCCCAGAAGCCAGCTGGCGGGAGGTTCTGGGAAGCATGGTTACCTAGTGCCCAGGGTACAGGGGCAGGTGCAGTGGGGAGGCAGCAGAAGCAGCGGGCACACCTGGGAGGCTGTGAGGATACATGGTGAACAAGAGCACCAACGACAGAATGATCTGCTAACTCATGTGCTGCTTCTCGTGCAGGGAAGTTTTGAGGATCTCAGATTCTTTCCTTCTCCCACTCACTTAGGTTCCAAGCTTGTTTCCTTTTTTACAAATGCTGGGCACATTCCCTCTTTCTGCAGATCTCTGTCTTTGCCTCACTCCTTACTTCTCAAAATGGCCAAATACAGCAACATGTCCTGCCAATTCCACAACCTGAGCTTCTCACCCTCCTTTTCTCCTTGAATTATTCTGGCTCTTTTCATCCTCCAGATGCTTGCCACACTCCTTCTTAAACTTAACCCATCCTGCTGTCAAACAAGCTGAAAGAGGAGAAACCTGATTAACAAACAATAACCTGCTAGAGAAACAAAATTTAAAAACGATGCCAGTCTGCTTCCTGTGTGGACCAAGGACCCTCGTGGGTAGCCTGTTTGCAGAGGAAAAGGCTTTCCTTTGGCTCTGAGCTGAATCCTGCAGGCTGAAACAGCACCTCCGTCTCTGCTTGGCACAGGGCATGGTGCCAGTCAGTCACCCCTCGGCAATCAGGATGAGCTTTTTAGTTGGGTCTGCTCCCTAGCTTCAAGACTCTTCAGGCTCCCCACTGCTCTCAGAAAGCAAGCCTAGCTTCTCACCTGCCAGTGGAGTGGGTCCCACCTACCTGGCTCACCACGTCTCCTGCACTCTCTGCCTCACTTGCTAAGCTCCTGCCACACTGGCCTTTTTGTTCCTCAAATCTGCCAAGGCGTCTTCTGGCTCAGGTGTTTTCCCACACGCTATCCTGTGAGAGTGCTCCATTCCTGCCTCCAAATCTGACCTCAGGGACTTTGCTGGTGGTCCAGAGGTTAAGGCTCCGCCCACCCAAAGCAGGGGCCCCGAGTTAGATCTCTGGTTTGGGAACTAGAGCCCACAAGCCCCAGTTAGGATGGGGAGCAGCCAAACAAATAAACATTTAAAAAAAAAAACAAAAAAACAAAAAACTGACCTTAAGTTTCATTTCTCAGAGACACCATGCCATCACTCTCATAGCATTTACCACAGGGGATGTTACTTTTCTTATCTTCCTTGTATTTGAAACTGCTTTGTGAGAACAGGGACTAGAGCTGTCTTGCTCACTGCCTGTAGCTTTCCTCTGTGCCTAGAAGGGCCTGCCATGTACTGGGGGCTCTTCCCCAAGACCTGAGGTCACACTGTCCTTGGGTTCTCAGCTTTCTCCTTCCAGAGACAAAGCATGCAGCAGGTGCTAAGGTGGCTGGGTCATCATGGCTGAAGGGAGATGTGAAGACTTTATGGCACTGCAGACGTCAGTAATCTGGGGCATCTGTGCTCTCTAGCTTCAGCTCCTCTCATTAAGATTGAAGGGCAGTGGTTTTCAGAGCCTACGAAACTTGCAGAAACACGCTCTGCAAAGTACACATTTTATGTTTTGTAATCATTGCCTAAGTGATAGGCAGAATTGAATCAAAAAGGTTAAACAAGGTACACTTTTAATCTTCCGGACCCCTTTCATGTGAATTTTGGAACTGAAGTTGATTTGGGGTGAAAGGACCTTGTAGCAGGAACAGGGCAAAATTCACACAGTAGTTTAGGCTCCTGCAGAGTGCTGCACGGTTGGCAAAGCACTTCCTCCTCCTCAGCTCCTCTGACACTCACGGCTGACCTGAGAGGGAGGTAGCACTGGATGGATGGGGGGATGGCTTTGGTCTTTATGCACCAGGCATGTTCACACCTTTTAACAACCCAAGATGGTGAGATTCTCCCGTTTCATCTTTGCAAATGAGGAAACAGTGGTTTGGAGACAGTCCTTTGTTGTGAGCAGAAAGACAAGTCTTATTCCACCTCCCAGCAGTATTCAATCCTGTTGAAACAGTATTTTTCAATTGGCTTTACAGACACATATAATCTGTTGGTTTTTCTTTTGCTCAATGGCCACTTTCAAGTTTCCTTTGCTGGATTTTTTTTATCTCAAAATGTTGGGGTAACCCAGGTTGTAGCCCTCAGATTTTTGTACTCTATCTACACTCTCCTCCCAGATACATTCATTCAGGTCCTTGGTTTTTAATTGTCACCTGGACAATGGTGGTCTGTATTTCACTGCTCCAGCCTGAACTCCGGGCTGGAATAGCCAACCGGCCAGTCAACACTGCAACTAGTGTTTCAAGGAAATTGAGACTTAATTTGCTCTAAACCCACCCCTGCCAAATTTGCTCCTCCTGCAGGCTTCCCCAGATCAGTAAACAGTACCACCATCTTTTAACTCAATCCTTTTCACCACCATCCTTTCCCTTAGAAAGACCATGATGAAGTAAAATTTGTATTTTATGGCAAGACAAGGAAACAATTACATTTTAAATTCTGTTTGGGCCTCCTTCTCTCCCTGACGTGTAGTGTGCACCTGCATTACATATTCACCACAGCTCCTCAAAGGCAGGAGTGCCTGCTCGACTGTGAAGATCAACTTTTTTTTTTTTCCTTTCTTTTCACGCTAGCGATGGAGCTTCTTATAAGAACACTGTGCTTTCTCAGCTCTTTAGGGGGTCACGTGACTTGCTTTGCACGTGCTTACCTGGGTTGTGTATCCTTGGTGAATTCTATGTAAAACATCAGTATGTCATTTTGATGTACAATCCTCTGTCTTGAAAATGTACCTACTATGCCTTCAACTTCTAAAAGGTGTTAAGGGCTCTCAGAGCTTTCTGAGAATCTGCTTCTACTTTATAAACCTCTAGCTTGAATAAAATACCTTTTTCTTCTTGATAGTTAATTGAATTTTCAGAGGTTACCTGTTGGCTCTATCTTTAAATTAGGTCCCCAAAATTTACAACCTACTATTTCCACCACCTCTCTCCATCCCTGTAACAGCTTCTTACCTGAACTCTGCCTGCTTCCATTCTCACTCCTCTATGGCCTATTCACATATGGCCACCTGAATATTCCTTGCAAAACTTAAGTGGGGCCTCCTAACTCTTCTGGAAAGAATTCCATGATTTACAAGACTCTATCTGATCCGGCCCGTGGCTATTTCCTACCATTCCTTACTCAGGACACCTTCAGTCACATTAGCATCCAACTCCTCACTTGCAATCACCTTCAACTCTACAATCTCTTTGCCTCCACCTTTACAATCTATCTTTGCGACTCGTCTCTGGTCTATTCACGTTCAGCAGTCAGAGGCATCTTTCTGAAACTTAAGACATATCCCATCATCCCTCTGGTATCTTTCAACCACTTCCCAATTTTCTTAGAATAAAAACCAACAGGACCTAGCCCCCGGCTACCTCTCGGATTTCACCTAGCACACCTGCCTACAGAGCGGTCATTTTGCGCTTCTTAAAAGGGTCCTCCCTCAGGGCCTCTGCCTTGTGGCTCCTTTAGCCGGCATAGCGCTTTCCAATCAGTAGGGCTGTTTTCTCTCCTCACTGCCCAGCCTTTTCCCTTTTTGCCCCGGTTTCTCTCTTCCCACGCTGTTTTCCTTCACGGAATTTCTCAGCATCCCAAGGCCGAACCATCACCCACAGCCTCCCCCGCCCCGCCGGAGCCTGAGGTCGCATTTCCGCTCCGCGCGCACAGCCGCGGGGGGAGCGCGGCATCACGGGATTTGTAGTCCGCCCCCACCGCCGCGCCACCCAACACTACAACTCCCACGGGGCAGTGGGACGTCGCTCCCCTACACCGACCGTGTAGGCCGGCCACCTTGCGGCTGGTAGGGGCTGCCGCCGCCGCCGCGGGGGCGGTGCGCAGAGATGGCGGACGTGGTCGTGGGCAAGGATAAGTGCGGGGAGCAGCGGTTGGTGTCGCTACCCCTGTCCCGCATCCGGGTCATCATGAAGAGCTCCCCCGAAGTGTCCAGCATCAACCAGGAGGCGCTGGTGCTCACCGCCAAAGCCACGGTGAGGCGGGCCGCGCGGGGAGGAGTTGAGGAGCGGGGGACCGCGGTGGGGGCCGCCCGAAACCGTCGCGCCCCGCCCCGCCCACCGGGCCCTGCGAGCTGCCGTGTCCACTTCGGGCCCTTGCTCTGCCTTCCCTTTTCTTTTGAGGGTCGCCTCACGCCCCTCTCGCATCGCGCGCGCCCTTCGCCCCGCCCCCCGGTGCCGCTCCTGCCCTCCTTCGCGCGCCGAGCCGCCCGCTCTTTCCGCTCCCGCCCTCCTTCGCGCGCCCGGCCGCACGCTCTTTCCGCTCCCGCCCTCCTTCGCGCCCTCGTCGCCACGCCCGTCCCGTTCCCGCCGTCCCTCGCGCGAGGGAGATCTGGGCTGCGGCGCATAGGTGACTTTTGGTGTCCCCTCCTTGAGCGTCACTGTACCAGGGGCCCCACAGCCCCTCCTTTTGCCGCTGCCGGTCTTTTTCGTGGCTTTGTGCCCAAGCTCCTTAAACGGTTCAGGGAGAGGGCCCGCGGCTTCCTCAGAAGGTGCGGCCGGGCTTGGCCGCTTGCCCACGCTGACCCGAGTCTCCTGGGCCAGTTGTTGTACAGTCCAAGAGTCGTGTCCGACTCTTGGCGACCGCGTGGGCTGCGGGGCCCCAGCCTTCACTAGCCCCCGTAGTTTCGTGGAGTCGGTGATGCCATCCAGCCATCTCGTCCTCTGTCGTCCCCTTCTGCCTTCAGTCTTTCCCAGTATCAGGGTCTTTTGTAATAGAGTCGGCTCTTCGTCTCAGATGACCGAAGTATTGGAGCTTCATCTTTAGCATCAGTCCTTCCAGTGAATATTCAGGGTCGACTTCCTTTAGGATCGACTGGTTAGACCTTCTTGCTCTCCGAGGGACTCTCAAGAGTCTCCTCCAACACCACAGTTGGAAAGCATCAATTCTTTGCTGCTTAGCTTTCTTTATGGTCCAACTCATATCCATACATGACTAGTGGAAAAACCATGGCTTTGACTGTAGGGACCCTGGGCCAGAATCGAAGTTTTAGCCCCCTCTTAGGCCCAAATAATTGTCTCTTGCTTTGGTGTAGGTAGGCCAGAACCTTCCTGTTCTTAACCCTTGGCCAGGTTTCTGCTTCACAGTCTTTAACTTTACTTGGAATCCATTTTCCAGCCCTGTTAGTTGGGTAGACAGTGTCCCTAGGGTATGTTGGTCAAAGCTGTAGCTAAAGGAAGTAGGAAATTGAGTGGTTTTGGGATATTTGTACCATTTCATTCTATAGATATTAAGGAGTTAAGGGTTCTGCAGTTGCTTCTTTAATCCCTTACTAACTCAATTAGATGGATTTAAAATAAAACTGAGAGAGGCTCATTTCAGATGGTTGCCTTAGGGAAGGTATCTGGATGAAACAGGAAATTGATCATTTTTTACCTTCAGGTTGTTGACTTAGGGTTGTAGGGGGACCACCCTACACAATGTACATTGAATACACAATGTGTGTTCTTGAGCGAAGAGAATTTTTGGATGGTCTCTTGCCCCTCTTTAACTGTAGAGGTTGGGCATTAAACGATTTATTATTATATATTACGATTTATTGTTATATATTTTTTGTAAGTTAGAAATCTAAAATAAACTCTTAGGAAATCCCTGCTTTCCTGCCAACTTTAATTCAGCCTTACTCTCTTCCTGACCTCATATTTCTCCTTTCTCCTTTTATTTCTCCTGTAATTTGATGAACCAAGATAATCTGCAATCATCTAAACTTAATGTAATTAAAAAGTGGGGTCTGGTAGGTTTTCAAAGCACTCCTTTCATTTTACTTTTTCATTTTGTTTTAGGAACTCTTTGTTCAATATCTCGCCACGTATTCCTATAGACATGGCAGTGGAAAAGAAAAGAAAGCACTCACCTATAGTGACTTATCAAATACTGCAGAGAAGTCGGAAACTTTTCAGTTCCTTGCAGGTACTTCGCTTTTGAAACATTCTGGTCAAAAAATAGTAATTACAGCTTTTCCTCCGCTCTTTTTCTGCTTTCACTGAAATAAACATCTTGGTGCTTTCTCCAGGTGCCACAGTTTACCTGGCACAGGACTAGAGGTTTAGTTTTGCCTGAGTATGTTTGTAATGCGGTTTACCTAGAGCACGAATTAACTTGGCATCCTGCAAAGGGTGTCTGGGCAAGCCAGGCAGGCCCATCCCTCAGGCTCCTCCTTACTTGGATGGGGAAACAAACTCATCATTGTTGTTGCAGAACAAGCTGTGTGCACCACAGCTAAAAAGAGCTTAAGGTGATCCTTGGGGCCAGCGTTGGGTCGGGTGAGTTGGACAGGGTTGCTTCCAGTGGTTAGCAGCACAGAGAAAAGCATAGTTCGCAGTCGGTGACCCAGGAACAGGTCCCTCACGTCAGTCAGGAGGCAGTGCGAATTTCCTGCTTTCACCCCAGAGGTGTGGTCTGAGACTGGTCTCCTCTTGGAACCTGTTTTAGAGGTCATAGCAGGGACTAGCATGTTTTGAAATTTGCATTGCTGACGTTAGTTTTATGTTTTTAAGATATATTACCAAAGAAGATTTTAGCTAGTAAATATCTGAAAATGCTTAAAGAGAAGAGAGAAGAGGAGGAGAACAACAAGGATGAGAGCGAAGACGATGAAGCGGAATCCTGACCCCGAAGACCAGCAGTGAGGACCCCCCGCATCAGCACCTTGGCTGTGAAGCGGCGTTCGTCTGTCCACCCTTCAGAGACTGCACAGACATCGTGTTCTTCCCTGGCTGAGACCGGGCATAATGCACCTCTGCCATAAATAGCCAACAGGAAAGGAACCCAGGCAGCAGCCTCTCTCCCCCAAGCTCACGCTGCAGCTGGAGTAGGAGGGGACTGCGAACAGACTATGAACCGGAAGGCACAGCCCGACTGCAGCGCTGAGCTCCAGAGGCAGTGGGACTCTGCTTAACTTTCTAGTTTGAAGATAGATTTTCAAGAACTTGTAAAAATACCAGTTGTGTAGATTCACATATGTATATTTTGAAATTAGTTCTGGTAAACAGCTAGATCCTGTTTTAGCTAAATATGTAGTCTGTAGGTAGGATTTTTGTATTTCAAGACAATCTGGCTTTGTATTCGTCCAACTACTGCATTTTTTTAAACTGTAAAATAAATTTTTCTTTTTTATTAAAAGCTGTATTTTTTTATTTTTAATTGGAGAATAATTACTTTACAGTATTGTGATGGTTTCTGCCATGCCATACATCAAGATGAATCAGGTATACATATGTTCCCTCCCTCTTAAACCTCCCTCCCACTTCCCTCCCTATCCCACCCCTCTAGGTTATCCCAGAACACCAGCTTTGGGTTTCCTCTTTCATACAGCAAATTCCCACTGGCTATCTGTTTTACATATGGTAATGTGTATGTTTCAATGCTACTGTCTCAAATCATCCCACCTCCCTCCCCCACATGTCCAAAAGCCTGTTGTGTATGTCTGCGTCTGCATTGCTGCCCTGTAGATAAGTTCATCAGTACTATCTTTCTAGATTCCCTATATATGTGTTAATGTACAATGTTTCTCTTTCTCTTTCTGACTGACTTCACTCTGTATAATAGGCTCTAGAAAATGCATCCCTTTTTATAGCTGACTAATACTCCATTGTGTATATGTACCACAGCTCCTTTATCCATTCATTTGTCGATGGACATCTAGGTTGCTTCTGTGTCCTATCGTAAGTAGTGCTGCAGAGCGTTGGGGTGTATGTGTCATGGTTCCCTCAGCCTGTATGCCCAGTAGTGGGATTGCTGGGTCATATGGTAGTTTTATTCCTAGTTTTTTAAAGAATCTTCATACTATTCTGCATAGTGGCAATATCAGTTTTAATTCCCACCAACAGTGCAAGATGGTGCCCTTTTCTCCACACCCTCTCCAGCATTTATTCTTTGTAGACTTTTTCTGATCCATGTGATAACCTCATTGTAGTTCTGATTTAAAAGCTGTATATATTTTTATAGTAAAATGTGTTACGGAACTAATTTTAGAATCCTCTATTACTCGTCTTTTTTTTTTTTTTTTTTGTTAGTTTTGGCTGCCCTGATCTTTGTTGCTGTGCTTAGGCTGTGCTCTGGCTGTGGCCAGGGGCCTGCTCCTGGTTGCGGTCTGTGGGCTTCTCTTTGTGGCGACTTCCCTGCAGAGCAGGGCTCTAGGTGCATGGGCTCAGTAGCTATGGCTTACAGGGTTAGTTGCCACGAGCCTTGTGGAAACTTCCCGGATCAATGATCGAACCTGGGTCTCCTGCATTGACTGGCCAACATGTGGGATCTTAGTTCCCCAACCAGGGATCAAACCTGAGCCTTCTGCAGTGGAAGCATACAGTCTTAACCACTGAATAACGGGAAGTCCAAAAACAAGCACTTTCTAATATTTCTATTCCTGGAGAAAAATTTCATATCACATTATTAAGTGAAATACAGTAAGAAATATTACCTCTGCCTAAGCATGTCTGTCTTAAAAAATTACAAAGCATTTTGTATTATTGAAGACCTCCATCATTTTTACTATTCCTTCATAGTAATTGTTTTTACTATCCACAAGAGAAAACCATAAGCCCTATTTCTATTCACATGGGGTATATTTTAGCTCTTGCCTTTTCAGTCTTTTTTTAAAATTGAGTTTGAAGTTTCATCCAGTAAAATCACCCTTTAATGTCCATTCTGTTGGACGTGTCAGCAGTCAATACATACAGAATGATTCCGTCACCCCAGATGTTCCTCTGTATCCCCTTGAAGTTAGTTCCTTCCCTTATCCCCAGGCAGTCGCTCCTGTTTTCTGTCCTTCTTGTTTTTAAATTTTATTAAAATATTTTAAAATCCACTTTTTAATGTACAGGGTTTTTTAAAGAAATAATTTGTTTTTGGCTGTGCTGGGTCTTCGTTCCTGCACGGGCTCTTCTTGGTTGTGGCGAACGGGGGGCTGCCCTGGAGCTGCGGTGTGTGCACTCCTCATTGCACTGGCTGCTTCTGTTGCGGAGCGCGGGCTCTGGGCTGTTGGGGTTTCAGTAGCTGTGGCTCCCGGGCTCTAGCACAGGCTCAATAGTCGAGGCACATGGGCATGTGGGACCCTCCTGGGCCAGGGGCATACCTGTGTCCCCTGCATTGGCAGGTGAATTCTTTAGCACGGAGCCCCTGGGGAAGCCCCGGTGTGCAGTCCCGAGCTCTCACAGAGGCCGCCGCCGAGGCACCGTGCTCCTCTCCTCCGCCCTGGCAGCCGCCAGCCCCCAGAGCGGGAGTCACAGGCTTTCCCCAGAAAGGGCCACAGGGAAATCCTTTTCAGTTCTGTGGGCTACAGAATCTCTCACTCCTACACAACTCTATTACTAGTTCAAAAGCAGCCACAGACAACACATAAAAGAATGAGCATGTCTGTACTTGAGAAAACTTTTCTTTATGGACACCGAAATTTAAATTTTGTATTATTTTCATGGGTCATGGAATCTTTTGGCTTCTTTACAACCATTTACGAATGTAAAAGTCAAATTATTAGTTTATATGCCATACAAAAACATAGCAGGCCATACTGGACCCACAGACCATGGTTTGCCCACTCATCTTTCCAGCATGTCATATAAATGGAATCATATAGTATGCAGGCTTTTTTTTTTTTTTTTTGGTATGCAGGCTTTGAATCTTTATTTTTAGCCTAGTGCACTTGCAGGTATCAGCAGTCCATTCCTTTTTACTGCTGAGTAGGATTCCTTTGTTTGGATGTACCATTTCTTTACCCATTCCACAGGTGCATGGGTAATTCGCAATTTGGGTTGCTTCCTGTTCTTTGTCCCCTGCCCCCCCGCCCCCATTTTTTTTTTCCTTTTTAAAAATCTGAAAAACTTTGTTTCCCATTTTAATTGTTAGAAATAAAGCCCTATAAATATTTGGTACAGGTTTTGTGTGATTGTGATTTTTTTTTTTTTACTATTTTTTTTTCATTCATTTTTATTAGTTGGAGGCTAATTACTTTACAATATTGTAGTGGTTTTTGTCATACACTGACATGAATCAGCCATGGATCTGATGGCTGATGTATTCCCCATCCCGATCCCCCCTCCCACCTCCCTCTCTACCGGATCCCTCTGGGTCTTCCCAGTGCACCAGGCCCGAGCACTTGTCTCATGCATCCAACCTGGGCTGTGATTGTGATTTTGTGTTGTGATTACTGTTAATTTAAAATTTCTATGTTTATCTGAATTTTTACATTTTCTATAGTGAACGCATATTGTTTTTTTTTAAAAAAAAACATTGTTCTTAAAAATAAAAAAATAGCTTTAAAACAAAAACTTTGGCCTGCTTTAGCTCAATGTCTATCCTAGGGATTCTCAGCTATTTTCGTTTTCTTAACCCCACCTTCCTTATTTCTTAACATGACATATTCTTTCCAGTGCAGACAGAAGTCAGACACCCAGAGGGAGGCCACCAAGCAGAGGGTAAGGGACCCACTAGGCTCAGACCCCAGATACGGTCAGCTGTATCCCACACAACATGGAGCTCGGGTTCACACTTGATTGGGGTTTAGCCGAATGACTTTTTACTTCACCCTTTCTCATGGCTGCTAGAGTGGGAACACCCACCTCATCGTAGACACATTTGTTCCATCCAGTTCAATCCTAAGGTTTTTATCCCCAGACTCCCAATTCTCAAGGGGCCCGATGTATAAAATAAGGCTCTAGGCTTCTGTCACCCAAGGGGTGCTTCTACCTCAGAAGCCTGGAATCTTAACCTGTGTTCATCTTAATCTTAACAAATAAACACATGAGTGACAGAAGGTCTTTGGGAGAGGCAGCTGTAAATACAAGGAATTTTATTTTATTTTTTTTGCTGACATACTATGAGGGAAAACAAAATTGACACCATACAAAATAACTTTATAAAATATCATTCACATCATATTTTATCAGATTTACAGCATTCTGTGCATGTTAAAGGTTATGTAAGGAGGTGAAAAAAACACTATGCCAAACTTTTTAGTATTAGTTTATATACACACAATAAGAAACAAAAACAAATAACTGTTAGGTTTTCCATGGATTTATTGCAAAAATAGTGCAAACTACTTAATCTAGTAAGCTGTAAAACAAACTCGAAAGGACCCAGCTAAGCTTAAACACCACAATAGATGCTCAGTGTCTCAGCCTTTAGCTTTCTTCACCAGTTTAATCTTTGTCAATTAAGACCACTCCCCGTCTGTTCAGTTTAGGGTGAGTGCTGGGAACAGAGAAGTGTCAAGACCGGCTCTTCAGAGCCCAGATGGACGCGGCTGCCTAGCGCCAGCAATACCTTTAGGATCATGCTACTTTACTGAATGGCAGGTTTGTGAGGTCTGTGTTGAAAACATTAAGATGCCATGATGTTTAAGTCTGACCTTAGAAGTAAGTCATCCAACCTCTTGGTGATATGGAGAAAAGAATTAAGAAAGCAGCATGAACAGAAAGGATTGGAAACATTATTGTCTGCTTATAAACATGGTATCCTTTTTCTCAGGTGTATTTGGGTAAAGTATAATCTCCTGGTGGGCAACCTTTGAACCAGATATTGCAGTAAGTTTAAAAAAAAAAAAAGGATACTGTAACCCTACAAGAGTAACTTTAAGATCTCTTCAACAGCCTGTTGGGGTCCAAAAAGCATATATCTAAACAAAAAAAAATAAGAGCAGAACAAAATGCTACATATACAAGCTAAAGAAACAAAATGCAGCATATTCAGGTTTTTTCTTGAGGTACCTATATAAATTTAATCACCTGCCCCAAAGTACTCTTGTTAGGTAAAAACAAAATGCTTACTGGTGAGCCAATTGTAGGGCATGTATTATTATTGAGAAAGTGCAACAACGCTGATCTTTACATGCAGCATACTAAAGGATGATTTACTCTTTACAAAATATAGCTTACGTATTGACCTGATGGAAGTTTAAAAATTAAAAAACATTTAACTAGAATCATCCCAATTTTTTTTGAGATCCTGCAGCAAAAAGCCTCTCAAATCAACCTTCAGAGTTTTGCCACTAAGGAATGTTGGTTCTCTTGTAAAATTCAGAGATCTCTTTAAAATAGTAAAACTATATACTACAGGAAAGATCCCTAACTTTTATTTCTTATTGGTATAAAATCAAATTCTTAAGACTCCAAAATATTGTGTTACCTCCAAAGAATTAAAAAAGATTGCCATAGTAGGAAAAGTCTAGACTTGTAAACTGCCAAATATAAAAGCATGGAAAGTCATCGATCTCTTATCTTATTTTCTCACCTGCCAGAAAGCTTTTCTAACTCACAGAAATCCTGGGGTGCTGCCCAGCACCCCTGCTCCTCTCCCTCACCGCCCAGGGCTCTCCCTTCCTCTGTCGATGGCTATCAGCACCCCCACCAGGAGGTCGGGAGAGACTAAATCGACAACAATCCATCCGTTACTTATGAAATGAACTAGTAAAATATGCCTGGGGCGGGGTTTGGGGGGGCACGCGTGATGAAAGAAGCAAGGACAAGAGTGTGTGTGAGCTGTTTTGGCCGCCCCTTCATTGGCACAGAAAATGAAGTGATAGCTACAAATATATGCATAGAAGAGTTTGAAATTTGCTTGTAAAATGTCATATTTGCTCTTGCGCCTAATTTTTTCTTTTCACAAGAGGGCAGTTGGGATTCCAGTATGTGTTAGTAGTTAGCTGGGGTGATCTCTCAGATTCCATGGCCAATTGGGCTTTTTCTCCCACGTACAATATAAAATATTTAATTTCATACTGATTTTTTCAATGTATTAGGATTAAACACGAAAGGCACAAAATAAATAAAAATATTATTAAATAAACGGAAATTATGTTTTCAAGCTTTGTGTGGAGTTATATATGTCACTGTTTTGTTACTTTTTCCAATTTAGTTTGACAGGCTTAGTAAATAGCACCCAACTGTTTAACTGAGGTAGATCCACATTGTAAAGAAAGCTGGGTCCCCTCCATTTTATGTCTAAATTTAAGATGCTTTTACAAAAACAAAAACCCATTTAATAGTAAGCAGAAGCAATGACAGGTGGCACTACCTGAAGAAAGCTTAGAACATGAGCAGGTCTGCAAAGATTAATACCCAAATCATACTCTCCATCAGCCATAAAAACATCTCAAACTGGAGGGAAAAAAAAATATCAAACATTTAAAAATAACCCTGACAAAGTCTCACGACTTTCAGAACAGGTCTTTGACCGACTGCCACAGAGATGCACAATGGTCCGCTTTCATCAAGCAACGGCAGCAGCCAGACCAGAGAGCGAGCGAGGGCGCTGTGTCAGTGAGAGCTTCCCTTTGTAACTCCGGAGAAGAGACTTGTTGAATTAAGATATAGCATCTTGATCTGAACAGTTTAAACTCATTCTGCCTAATATTTTTGCATACTCTGAGACTTACAAATTTAATATCCGATTAAGGCTTAATTTAAAGTGGCATTACCACCTAGCATCATGCAAGCATGGAACATCCTCAGAACACACATAATGGCATTAAACTAAAAGACAAGGACAGGAAGCCTCAGAAGCGTATTTAGCAGGTACTATAATTTCATATTTAATTTTACAAATCATGTAGCAAATGAAAAGTCATACAGAGGCCAATGCATATAAACACTAGTTTATACAGGAACTGTCCATTTACACAACAGCAATGCACGGTCTCTATACTGCAAGCACAAGACACTGCCACGTAGACCCACCACACAGGTAGACGCGTCCGCAGACAGTACGCACAGTACCACCTGAAATGAGGCCCTTTAGCTGCTCAGCTTCTTAGAAAACAGTAAACTTTACATGGTCATATACATTTTGATTCAAAATGTCTTTCTAAAATTTTTTTTTTTTTTGCGGGAGGGGGGGGGTGGGAAATTAAGGGGAAAGATCTACCTATGGAACTTTTGAATTCATTTTTGGTTTTTTCAATTATTTTATAAAAATAAAATAAAACTAGAAAAGTTGATAAAACTCAGGGTTAAAAACCCCTCAATACATATTAGGTAAGCAATCTAAAGTGTACCAGAGGTAAGAAAAAATCTGGATTTAGACACTACATTCTTATGTTTAATGAGTAATTAGCCACTTTGCTGCACAGAAACTCACAATTACTCCCTTAAAACTCTTTAAAAAGTAAAAACTCACTTGCCTCTATAATTACAAAACATGAGTTGATACCTTGAACAACTACATTTAAAATCCACGATCAAACTCAGGAGGAGGCAACGTTCAGTTTAGTGCTAACCTGCAGTCTTCCCAGGATTCTAGTCACATGTGCATCCGGCTTTGAAGAGGAACCCAAAGTCATTGCCGTCCAGCCCCTCTGCCGGCTGGCGCCTCTGCCTTTCAGGAGGGAGGGTGAGGGGAGAGGAGAGGACCAAGGGTGGCCACCAAGAAGGCTTTTTAAGTTTAGATAACATTGGGTCATTTCCCCCACTTAAAACCATCCACTGACAGAGAAGGGTGGCTTTTAACTGGACCATCAGCCAAGAAATCTGCTCAACTCAATACCTGGCTTGGAAAAGTCAGAGCTAAAACCTACATCTTCGAGGTGGCAGAGCCTGAGTCCTGAGTGCAGGGCTCCAGCTGACACCACTCCCCGCAGGTTACAAACCACCACCAAGAACACTCCCGCGCCTGAGACACACCTGACCTCCGAGTCTCCACATGCATCTCACAAAGACACAGTGCCGGCTCCAATTCCTTCCCGCAAACAGTCTCGTTCCATTACACTCAACATTCTTGACAAGTGACTGAGAACAAAGGCCCCAGGGTGGCCGGTGGTCACGGTCAGCGCCTGACTGAGACAGAGGTCCTGTGGACAGATGTGCTCAGGGCCTGGGAGGAGGCCCCAGCCAGAACCCAGTGGTTCCCGCAGAGGGCCGTCCGTGGGAGCCAAAGAGCAGAGGCAGCTTCAAGGGCAGAGGACCAGCTTCCTTCCGACAACAATGCAGCCCTGATGCAATTCCGTAAGGACGCTGAGGACTGGACGTGAAAGGCACAGAGGCCGAGATGTGGTCTCCAGAGCGTGCTCCACTTGGCACCACCAGAGGCCAGGGAGGCCTGGGCACCACCTGCCTCCTGGGCCAGAGGGGCTGCCCTCGCCCACACCTAGGGCTGTTGCCAGCATCTCCAGAGCCCAGAAGAGCCCAGCGCTCCCCACATGAGCGCCCAGTTTTGTCAAGTCAATCCTGGGATTGACTTCCAGGTCTGAGGACCTTGAAGATTCCAGAAGTACTGAATGAGGTTGGCCTGAACACGAGATTCCCAGAGACACATGGGGTTGGGGTAGTCAGTATTTGGTGTTTTAGCTTTAACTCTGAACTACTCACATCCAAGCAAGTTGTAACTAGCCTCCTCTGACTGTCTGAGGGTGAGGACTCAGCCCTCAGTCACACCACCAGGGCCATCTAAGGTCTAACACACTGCATTTCTCACATCAACCAGTAAGACAGAAACATGTTAACAAAAGCACCAATAGTCTTCTTCAGCTCCCTCATCTTTAGTGACCTTTCATGAGCGCAAAGGTGGCGAAGAGGGAGGAGGCCCACATTGGGGCCCCAGGGGGCCACCAGAATACCCTGCCTGCAATTCCAGCTGCAAACTGAGTCACTGAAGAAGAGCCCAGCAGCTCTGGGCTGAAGCAGGTTGGTGGCTGTGGCGGGCACCCCCGCAGGCAACCCCCATGTCCACACCCCTTGGGGTGGTCTATGTCTATAGGACAGCGCGACTGCAGAACTGCACATTCTTAAGACTGCAAAGGGCACTTGGCGCTCTGGGAATTATAGCACAGCATGTGGCGCTAGAGGCAAGGGCTTCCTCCTAATGGTGCCCCTGGAATCTCTCTGGGCCAAAGTCAAGGTTGAGGTGTGTCCAGAGGAGCTCGGAGCCGCCACCTCCCACCCAGACGCCTGTCCCTCCAGACTTCAAAGCAAATGCTCACCTTCTGAAGATGAGAACACGAGGAACCTAAAGAAAAGATGCGAAGGAGCAGAGGGTGAGCCTGACAGTCCCACAGCAGTGTGTGGGCACAGCACATTTCTGGCGGCAAAGTGGTAAATCACACAGGATGCCAAGCTCTCCCAGGCCAGCTGCCCCGCAGAGGGCGTCCAGTCCAGGGCGCCAGCAGCGGGAACGGCCGCCCGTTCAGGATGCTGCCGCCCTGGCCCCTGTGCTCCTCTCAGACAAAGGGCCTTCGATTTGAACAGAATATTTTGCTTTTGAACCTTGGCTCGTTTTAAAGTATGGAGTGACAGCACTCAAGGGTTCCCAAGTCAGAGGTCAATGACACCTGCACTGCATATTGAAACCATGCAGCTACTGCAGAAGAACTATTTGCACGAGAGTTGGTGTTTAAGCACCTTTGTGATTTTACAGAGTGTACAAAAAGGGAGAAGAGAGAAGGAGCCACTTTCAACCCATTCATAAGTAAAGCAGGAAAGAAAAAGTGCTTCCTTATATCAAACAGGACAGGGAAATGCCAGGACAGCAGGTCCCTTCCGGGTCCCGCTGCCTGAGGCCCCGCTCCCGAGGGCGGCGCAGAAGGGCTCTCGCGCATCCTCCCTGCCGGCCACTGAGGGTCCCAGCACGTCGGAGCTGGGCAGCCCTGAGGAGCCCCTGGTCCACCCGGACAGCCGGGTGGGGGGAGGGGACTGCCCGTGGGTCACAGTATGGCACGCAATGTTCAAGCCAGAACTGAACAGAGAGATGTTCACGATTCTGTTTATTCAGGCAACATTTTGGCTATTTTCAGTGTGGACAGCTACGCTTAAAAGCAAACATGAATCTATTGAGAATTCAGAGGTAGCCTTTATCTGCGTTTATTTATTTTTAAACTAAAAGGTACTTATGAGAAACCACCTTCTGTAGTGATATGGCTAAGCCAATACATTCACGTTAGACAACAAAATGGCAAAACATCAAAAAAAAAAAAGCGTTAAGTGAAGGCGCCGAGATGGCGTCAACGTGACGGGAACACACACTCAGGTGACTGGCTGGCGTGGGTGTAGAAGCTCCTTTGTGTGTGTGCGACTGGGGAGCCTGCCCACAAGTGGAATCACATGCTTGGCTGGAGCCCCCACTTCTTGTCTGGCCAACGCGCGAGGCCCAGAGGAACAGACAGCACTGGGGCTCAGGTCTGCCTGGCATCTGTGGATTAAGCCACAAACGACAGTTCTGACACAACAGGAACCTCACGGCTTTCAAATGATGGCTGACCAAAGAGAAGCAAGGGGACCCTGACTCGCTAGTAACATGGGCCGTTCAGACACTTACTCTCTGAGCTGTCAAATGCTGGACGGAGGTAGAAGCACATGCTTTAGGGAGTCATGGCAAATAACAAGGAATTAAACAGACCAGAAGTATTCAAGGGATTTAGAACTAATCCTCTTAGAATTAAATCTTCAGACTGCAAGGAGGGAGCACACTCTCCTTCCGATAGACCACAAACTTCCTTCCAGAAAAAGACGGCGAAGAGGCTAATTTGTCCTTCATGAATGGTCAACACGCGCGCGCACACACAGACACAGACACACACACGCACAGACACGGCTGCAGAGGGGGACGGGCAGCGGGCAGCCCACACAGCTCTAACACATAATACTGAAAACCAGGGCAGAGTCACCAACACAAAGCAACATGTTGTTTCACACCATCTCTGCCATCCTAAACCTATTTACAGTCATTTCAAACAAGTACAGCAGATGCAAAGTCGGACATAATAAAAAGGAAGCTGTCAAAAAATCAGTGCAATTATTTTGAGTTGAAAATTTTCCTTACAAAAAGTCAGCATGTGTGTGTAACACGGACAGCCCTATTACACAGTCACACGTGCACTGTGTCTACACTGAGAAACATCACTGCAGCCGCAAATGCTGGCACGGCAGCTAGAGAGAATATTCTTGGTTGCTTTGGGGGAGGGCTTTAAATATAAATAAGGTATCTGCATTCTGAAAGTGAGGTGTATGAACACTGAGGAAGTTTCTATTTATTTGTACATTCCTTTTCTCATGAGCGTGAGAGATGAGTTAGAGAGAGGTCACAGGGAAATTCTATGGCTTGTCCAGGCCACTGGGATTGTCCACTGTCTCGATTATGTCAGCTTCTAAAGCTCCTCCTAATGGAACTGCCTTAGGTGTAGGAAAATGCCCATGAAAAAATCCTTTGAACTGTCCAACAGATCAAAGTCCCACTCAAGGATTCCGTCAGATCCCGAGGGACGGCTGCATGAAATGAGCCGAGCGCTTGCCTGGCACCGAGCAGCCGAGAGAAGCCGCCCCGGCCTCCAGAGCCTCCTCAAGGCAGTCTGGTCTCCCCGCTGCAGGACGCTTGGCTGGCCTACCCTTAACGTATTGTATCAAATATATAATCTGCCTGAAAAACTGCCTTGTAAAAATAAAATTTAAATCACCCTGCAGATCAATGCAAAATTACACCGCTGCATATATAAGAAAAACAATTCATCCAGAAAAATTACATTTGTGGCTTTCAAAAATAAATCATCCAGCAAACTCGAAGGTAAACATCAGGTAATTTATAAAAGTTGGGGGAAATAATTTCTATCATATTCACCAAGTACCACATGCACGGTAATATCCATTGTCAGGCAAATCAAACCAGAGCAGAAAGGGAAAAAAAAAATAAATAGCAACATTTGCATTTAACAACAATAACAGTAGCGTACAATATACATCAATACCCACCCCCCACAACCCTGCTGTAGTAACTGAACTTGAACTGTGTCTTTTAAGGAGCGCACGCTGGGGTAAACCTCAGTCACAGCACTTCACACAGCATACAGAGGTCACTCCACCTCCAACCAGCCCTCCCGGGGAAGCCCGCAGAGCGGCCAGGGGTCTCTTGTGGTTCTATGGCGCAAACACCCGAGCACGGAGTGTGAGAATGCTGCTAAAAAGCAACACCATCTCGAAAAGAGGCAGACCCGAAAACGTAGCATCAAGTGTGTCTGCGAAGACTTTCTGAAGCAGAAAACCAAAACCCAAACACTCCATTTCTAAAGGTACAGGTATGCCCAGTTTTATAGAATGTGTCTGAACCGGGGACATCTGAGCTTATCAAAGTAAGTACCCCAACAGCAGGATGGCATCTCAGCAGGGCCAGGGGGCTCTCCTCACGGCGACCGACACCGCTCCCTGGGTTTCTTTCATCACTCAGCAATCAGGGCGAGAGCCCGTCCAACAGACTAGGAAGTGGTGAAGACAGGGGCCTACGTTAACTTTTCTCTGGGTGAATGTTACCAAATATGTTAGGAAGAGTACCAGGATAAGAATCCAATTGAGACACCTCTTCTAAAGGGATGAGATAAATCCCAGTTTTCCTTTGAAATGAATCCAGATCTCTACATCACAATTTTCACATTCAGTTTGCTTAAAGCAAGGCACGCCTTCCTTAACAGTGGGGTGGGGCAAAGCCTGCACAGACCTCAGGAAACCCTTCAAACACAGAGTCTGGAGGTGCCCAGAGCCCCTCTCTGGCCAACCTCGAGGACACTCTTGGGGGGGTGGGTGGGCATGACCTGCTCAGACAGGCAGGGGCCCTTCTCGGCTTCCACGCGAGCAGGGCTTGGACTCACTCTACTGTACTCTGAGGTTTCATGCTGTCTCAAAACTTATCCTAATAGTGGGGGGATTGGTAGGAATTTGGGAAAACAGTTCTTTACCTGAGAAATTGTAACTACAGCCATTTGAATTCTAACCATCAGACACGCACAAAGGTATGTAGCTACCTCAGCTGGAGACGTCTGGTTTATAAATGCTCTTAAGTAGTAAAAGTTTTATAAAACAAGCCTAGGGCTGTAAAAAAGTACCCGTCTCAAAGTACTTTGGCCCTCTAGAAAGAAAACTTTTCTTCAAAATGATTTTTTTAAAGAATTTAGGTCTCATTTTCTGCCAGCCTGTAGTCTTCCCCAGCGCATTAGCTCAGAAGATGTCTTCCTGCATTGCCCAAAGGAGTGCCTGGGGGGGCATCCTCTCCAGAAGGTTCTAGATCAGAGGTTCTCAGACTCCAGGCAGCCCAAGCCCCCAGCTGATGGTGACAAACTCAGTGCCCAGCCCCCGCCCTGGAGACTCTGACTCGGCAGCGAGAGTGGGAGACTGAATTTTTTTTACCACTACCGCCCTGACCCCCCGAGATCCTGTTGCAAGTGGTAAAAACATACCTTGGAGACACAGTTCTACATGATACTGAACATGGCTGAAAACTAACCTCATTGAAGACTTTAAAAGTGTTTTAGTGAGAAGATTCCCTCCTTCGCTTGAATGCTCCCAGTAATTTAAGCCAAGAGTGGACTGTACTGGTGTCCCTCAGAATAGGAGAAAGTGCCACTTGATAATAAAATGACAGGGAATTGCAACATTTCTTTGAGCAGAGGCTTCTGTCATTTAAAAAGAAAAAAAAAAGGTACAGCAAGAAGAGACTAATGCCATTCATAAGACACCCACATTGTGCGTGCACTCATACACCACTCTGAGTGTATATTGACACAAATAAGTCATCCCTTTGTCGCTGCCCCCAAAATTCAGGCCAAGCGTCCCCCACAGTGTGTCCCCGCCCCTCTTGGCCCCTCAGAGCCCCCACACGAGACGGAAGCAGGCACTCACCCCAGCAGGAGACACCCCAGCGCCAGAGGCCAGTGTCAGGCCTGGATGGGCAGGGCCATCGGCAGGGCCCGAGGGAACCTACAGACATGAATCAGCACTAGGGAAGGCGCGCCTCCTCCCTGGACTCTGCACTGAACGTGGACTTGATTTCTGTACCAATAGCCTACGAGGACAGAAAGCCCCCTTAGCACAATGGAGCTCGTCGAGCTGTCCACAGTACTACGCTTAGTGCAACGGTTTCTTGATTGGCGAACCCACGTCTAGGGCCAGGATGCAAATCCCAGCAGAAGGGCCTGCCTCTCCCGCCACTCTGCCATCAGCCACCCGCCGAGGGCAGCGCTCCTTCGCAGACCACTGGCCTCACGTCTGGCAGAGGGCCACCACCGACAGCCTTCTCTAGTTTCAGTGCATAGATCCTATGACGCTTGGCTAACAAAACACACGCAGATAGATGTGCACGCTGCTACACGGACTCGCTCCCGGGAGTGGAAGGACACATACATTCCATTTGTGCTTAATCGGCTGCGCAACACACAAGGGTGAGGGGGCGGGGAAGGGGGCATGACTGCCAGGAGCACACCTGGGCCCCCGGAGGGCCCAGGCTGTGCACTCAACACGTGGGGGCGGGCCACGGGCACACGGAGTCAACCGCATACTCCTGCACTTCAGCACTGAGAACCACAAGGGGTGGTCCAGGCTTCAGAACACTCTTGATATGCTGAACAGATCACAAGAAGCACCCCGTAGTCAATAAAATGAAAAACAGCATCTATCTACCACATTAATACTGCAAACCAGATATATATATTTTTTCTCTTACATTAAAGACATAACAGTGAAAAAGGATTGTACTGTATTTATCACCACAGACCCGTATTCTTTAGAAACTTTGGAAAATAAATGTCACAGTCCTATAGGACAAATCTTATGATTAGACTGTCGGCATATTGTCTTTTTTCTTTTTTTAAATAATTATTTATTAAAATGGCACTTGTCTGCCAATCTCTCTGGACCTGTAAATGTTATAAACACACACGGCCCATCTTCTGCCAACACGTCCTCCTTCGAGCTGCATGGAAGGCGGCCGGTGGCAGAATGAGAGACGCCGGGCGTCTCGCCTGGCCCCTGCCCTCGGGTTCCGGACAGCTGGTGGGAGCCAGGTCAGGAGTGCGTCAGCGTTACTCTGAAACAAACTTTAGTGACAACGTCAGAATGTTCAAGGCTTTAAAACCAAAGCGTGTTTTGTGTTGCTTTCACTCTCATAGAACGTTCACAGCTAGTTTGAGCCCATCAATTTCATAGAGAATCATGTGTTAAAAACAAGTAAATTGAATGACCAAATAAATTAAAAATGTTTTAAAGCCCTGAGTTCATAAACTGGTTTTAGGAGATTTTTAGGAAACACGGGACTCTATTTCAATAAGCAGCTTATAAGATTTTGGCAAACCATATTTCCTACGACAATGGGGGTCTCATACAGGTCTGCAGTTCAAAATCCAAGTTTGAAGTCTGGGACGGAAGGCATTCTGGAAAACGGAGAATCTACTAAAATGGATGACGTGTCATGTTCGATGCTGGCTGTCACGGAAGGGCTGGGCATTGGTTGGTCTGAGTGTAGCTGGTCTCATGTGAATCCCACTCGGTACACAATCGTAAACACTGGAACATGTCAAGCAAAGTACATGGTGCGCAGCGTGTCCTGGTGGACCTGCACGGCCTTTGCCAACGCCTGATGGTCACGTCCGTTACTCTGCCCGGAGGTGTGGCTTCCTTCAGCACTGCGGGGATGGGGGACAGAAAGCGCGCAGCCTTTAGTGCATCACGAGGCAGCACACTGGCAGCTAAGTGAGGACCACACACCAGCCCTCTAGCAAGGCGGCCACACAGCTAGCGCATGGCGGCAAAGATGCTGGCTTTTGGGTGTCGGCGTCACAATCGGCTCCAGCCACTGGGGACCCCACCAAGTCCCTTTCTGGAAAAGCAGCTGCCAAAGCCTGTTGCAGAAATGACCCCGGCCAGGAGAGGCATGCCACTCACCTGTCATGTTCTTTGTCCACCAGGTGGTACCTGGCCCGGAAGGCCACCAGGTGAGCATAGTACGCTGGGGCCGGGATGGACACGGAACGCGTGCAGCGCACGTAGGTGTGACACAGCTGGTAGGTGAGGATCTGCAGCTCGTCGGAGGAGAAGCGATTGTCATCCCACAGCACGTGGTAGTGGGAGGGCCTGCTTGTTCCCTGAAAGCAGGTCAGAGGGTAAGAGAGGCAGACCCCCACGAGAGGGGGTCCAGACCCCCCTGCACCAGCTGTGCTGGGAAGCCTCACGGAAGGCGCTCAGTGACGAGACAACCTTCGTCTTACAACGTACCATCAAATGACCGCCTACCGGTCAAATGCAGGCCACACACACATTCACTTGTGCACAGGAAATCATAGGAAAGACAACAGTACAGAAGTAACTGTTTTGAGGACAATATTTGTATACGTTAGGTTCTCTATGACGTTTTATTTATAAAGACAAGAAGAAATCTCTAATAAGTTACATGTTAACGCCTTTTAAATCAGAGTTTGAACATGTATTTATTTTGTGCAGTGTGTGTAGTCTGGAAACTTCTGAAACTGAAGGAAGTGGGCTGGTCACTTGCCCCCCTCACTTCCCCCCCAAAGTGGGGGTGCCCGAGGGCCGCTGTCCTGCCTGGCAGGGCACCCATGCCCGGTCAGCTGGGGGAAGGGCTTTCTCCAGCGGCCGCGTGACCCAAGCCAGCCGGCTGGCCCTTCCTGACGCCCCCGCTTGGGCGCTGCTGCTTCCACCGTCTGTCTGTGCTCAGGCTCCCAGAACTGGTGAGCGGCAGGCCCGCTTGTCCTCTGAGGAGCCACAGCCTGCACCCACTTTGAGGATTTAACCCTGGGTGGTCACAGGGCCCACGGGCAGCAGGGCATTAGCATCAGAGGGTCTGCTGAGGACACAGCGGGGCCAGGCCCCAGAGGCTCATCCTGTCACAGCACTCGTCTCAAAAGCGAGATTCCCTCAGTAGAGAGGGCCTGTGTAGGAAAGCAAGGGGAAAGGCTGGTCCGGCAACCGAATCCGAGGCCTTGGAGGGCCAGAGCACCACCCGAAGGCAGGAAGCCAGGAGAGAGACAGTGATGGACTCTGGGTGGCGGGTATGGGAGAGGCGCCTGCCGGACACAGAAGCCGCCACAGGAAACACCATGGGAGCCTCCGCATTCTCTAAGCCACGCTCCTCTTCCTCCTTTTCAACAACGCTTTCAAGATGTACAACCCACTCAGCCCTTGGCAGTGCCCACAGGCTGCAGGCTGGATGCGCCCATGGCCAGTTGGCCACGCCCTGTTCCAGGGCCTTGGTGGTGTGTGGTTCCCGCCAAACGTCCAAAGTACAGAGTCCACAGTGATCCCCCCAGTTTAGATCAGATCCCTCGGGAGAGGGCTTCAGCCCATCCTCCAGGAGCACCCCCTCCTGCAGGGCACAGCCTCGCATCGGGGCAGCGTAGCGCATGGCTGCATGGGGCACTGCTCCCCCAGGATGCCTGGCGGCCTGCGGGTCTCTTCACCAGGAGGGACAAGGCATGCCCGTGTGACCCTGCCCGCTCACCCACGCGGTGGCCATGCGAGGCCGACCCCACATCTCAGGGATGCCCCTGGTCTCTGCCAGCCTGCCGGGCCTTTGCCCTTGCCGCTGGAGATGAGTCTCCCCTGCACCCCCGACAGCAGCGAACGGTGTTGAGCCCATACTGTCCAGGGGTCACCCGCCGACCTCCCCTCGGGACTGCCCGGAGCCCCAGGCTCACTGCTGACCACCACCACCCGAGTGCCTGGCCTGCGGTCTGCACTCTGCAAGCGCTTGCTAAATGCATGCATGACGTCTCAGAGTCACCAAGACTGCCCACCCTCTATCCTCACCTGGATGCCAGCATGACTACACAGGTAGAAGTCAAACTCGGTTGGGTGGGTGATTTTCGTGTCCACAGTTGTGCCTGCTGGAATGTTTCCGCTCTTCCCAACCTTGAGCAACACAAGAGCCCATTAGACAGGCCAGGGACGGCAAAGTGACGCAAGCAAGCAAGACTCAGCCACACCGTCGTCTATTCTTGAGAACTTAAGTTGGCCTACGCATTTGCTCAGGGCTACAGCATTAAAATTAAACATGTACTAACAACTGAAATTAAACTAGTTCCTGTCCTGTTTGGGCTGGAGTTATTTTTTGCCGTCTCATAAAGGCCCCTGAGGATCCTCACTGAAGCATCTGTGTGGACCACTTGAAGGGTCTTTTTTTTACAGTTGAGACCAAGATGGAAACTCACCAACACACAAACCTAAGACCAGACAACGACATCTGCCCGCCACCCTCCCCTGCCCCCCCAGCCCAATGCCCAAGGCAGAAGAGCTGGAAAACGGATGTCCAGGGCTTCTCCAGTCCACTGGGGCGGGCAAGCTGCTCCACCAGAGACCAGCCCAGGAGCTGGTGTGAGTGGGACTACAGATCCTACCAAACCACTTAACCTCAACTTGAGCATTGAAAATCCACCCAACACCCCAGCTCCTGGGACGGCAAAGTCCCAATTAATCACAAAGTCACTCAATTTTTTTTTGTTAAGCTGTGCAATTTCAAATACACATACAAAAGAGAAAATCTCCCATATAACCCCTATGTACCTTCTGCAAGTGCTTGCTGAATGTGTGCATGATGCTTCAGAGACACGTGAAAAAGAAACGAAATATCTGAGAAGAGTGCTTACCTTTGCACCCCCTTCCATGTTGCAGTCTCAAATCTAGACTTCATTACTCCCACACAAACTCTCATTTTTTGTTACATATTTAAGCCTCTACTAGCATTACACTGTGTTACTTTGTACATTTAAAAACTGTATACATGTATCCTATGTATTTTGCTACTTGCTGTGCTTGTTCCACATTGCAATTTTGATAAACAGTCATTTGTTAGATAATGTTTATTACTTTTTAAAAAAAATCACTTTTCACTGCTATGTAAACGCCAATATATAAACACACCACAAACTCTTCTCCTGTTAGCAGGCAGATTTTTTTACTATTATAACACTGCCAGAATATTCTTATACGTGTCCCCCTGAATACAGGCATGTGGGTTTCTCCAGGGTAGATGTCTAGAACTGTCAACCTGTGCTCCAAGTTGGCTGTCCATTTCCACTCCTGTCCAAAGGGCAGGAGAATCCTCAGCCTAACAACCCACTGACCTTGCGCTGAGTGCTGGGTGTCAGCTCAGCCACCCTCCCAGCACTCTCACAGGGCAGCCCAGGGCAGAGCGGCTGACAGCTTGTGGTCAAGCAGCCGGAAGCTGCAGGGATGGACTGCAGCCAGGGTTTCTGGCTCCAGACCCTGTGTTACTCACCACAGTACCCACATCCTGTACAACGTTTGGTGATTTTATCAGGCTAACCTCATAATGTGAGTCCCCCAGATGTTTTCTGTCCTCTGAAATTCTTTGTACAAGATTATTCTCTGAAGGTTTATTAAAATTTGCCTATAAAAACCTCTGGACCAATTTCATCAAATAAGCAAAGTAGTTTCTCTCTTTTTCCTAGTCTGCACCACATGTTAAGATGGTCTACTCGTGACGCCTTGGTACAGCTTGCCCGTAAAACTCTCTGGGCCTGATGCCTTTGGGACCATGACTGGGACTGTCCTCCCTCAGCTGATTCTGATAACTGAAGTCGTTCTACAACTAAGTATTTGCATCTGTTTCTTCTGTTTTCCAACGTGCTATCATGAAGCGGTTATCCAGTCTGATTCAAATAACACCCCCTCTGCAGCCAGCCATTATCACCTTCTGCTCCCAACATCATCATGAGTATTCTCTGTTGTTTAGTCCTGATAGGTTTATATAATCTTCAGAGAAGTATGCCTCACTTGTGTTAATCTGTGCTATGGGCAATTCATTTTCTAGTTCACGATTTTCTATTTCAAGAGAGAAAGTGGGGTGCAGGAAAAAGCTGACTTTGATCCCCCAATTCCTGGCAAGAGAGGTCTGCAGGCTGAGGTGGCAGGGGAGCTGCACACACCAGCTCCTCAGCTGTCCCTCGACCCCTGGGGCTGATATCCTTCCTGCGGCTTCAGACTTACTGATAGCTCTCTTTCTAGTTTTACAACAAAGCAGCTGTCTCTATACTCTCATCCATAAATGCTGCGGTAGCTGCACTGCACAGGGTTTGACATGAAATTCTCCTTTTTGTTCATTTCTGATCATTTCACAATTGATTATTCTCTTTACCTTTTTAGTGCAGGTGCTCCTTACAATCAAATTGAAAATTTTAAGTTTCCTTATGCTTTTTTCTACTACGGATTTAGAACTGTGTAACGGAGAATGTGGTTTGTAGAAGGGTGAAGACTGGCAATCTTGTGAGACCTCCTCTGTGACCTGGGATGGGGCCAACTCATGTTTTACCCCAGGCGTGAGCTCGGCCATCACAGGCAGGGTTCGGTCTGCCCAGCTTGCTTCCTCCACTCTTCCCATGTTCAGTCTTGACTGATTTGTACCTGTTTCACTTTCCGACAGCAGTCTGTTAAAACAGACCCCTCTGGTGGTGTGTTTGTCAATTTCTCCCTGAAATTCTGCCCGTTAAGCTTCATCTTTTTTCCTTTACATATTTTTAGGCCATGGCGTGAGGTATATCTATGCTTTGAGCAGTCGTGTCTTTTTGGTGGACCGTCCCTTTTCCTCACTATTAACTTTCAATTTGCATTACGTCTTCCATTGAGGCCAGAAGCATGTTTGGTGCTGCGGTGCCAGGTGGCCTCAGGGGACTGCTCTGCGTGGACACTAACCCCCAGTGTCCAGCCCTGCCGGTGAGCAGTCTGACCTAATGTCCTTCTCTGCTAGGTCTTTTCTCTTATGCAGCTACTTTGACACCATGCAGTTTTAGGACAATGTGTCTAGGTGTGGATTACTTTATTATCCTGTTAGGAACAGCAACAGTCTTTTAATCTAAGGAATTCTCTCTCTCCCCGGTTGTGGACAATTCTCAGCAGTCACAGCTTTAAGTCTCAAGCCTCCCGCTCACACACAATTCTTACTCTGGAGTAGCCAGGTGGCATAAGGGAGCCTGGACGCTCCTCCAGACTGGACCCCTGGAGAGCTCCCAGGCCCCCTTGCAGGAGCACCCCAGGTGCCCTGAGGGCTCCACTTCCCCACATTCTACCTCATCCTTTACACCATGCTGTCTAGGACCACAGCTGCTCACCAGCTCTGAAGCCTCACCTTTGGTCATTTCCTTGTGGGATAAAAGACACCCCCCCAGAGGCATTGCAGGCCCGTGGGGTTTACAGGATGCAGCTGCTCTGCAAGCTGAGGAGAGCCCTGCCCCAGCGCCTACACCTGGGCCGCCCATGCCGCCCCACCCCGGGTGCGGCGAGGTGGGCAGGTGGGGCGGGTTGGGCGGGGCTGGGGGGGGGCCCAGGGATGCTCACCCTCTCGTTCTTGTCTGTGCAGAAGAGCCGCGTGTGGTGTCTCTTCTGGACCACGATGAATGTGATGCCTGGCTGGTAGTCCTTCTCTAGCTTAATGCATGCCTCACGGATGGCCAGCAACTCGTGGTGGAGAACCTGTGGAAAGGAAGCAGGACATGCTTGAGGACTGTTACGTTTGGGGGCCTCTCGTTACCTTAAAATGACTCCCTTTATCATATGTACGTTTGATACATATATAAGTCTTACAGCTCCACTAGCTTGCTGTTAGCTGTTGTGATTCTGTCTCTTTGAGCCTGTTTCTTCATTTCTATCACGGAGCAAACGGCTCCCAGGTTTTGTGGTTAAATGGCTTAGGTTAGATAATGCATAAACAGGCAGAGCACGGTGTCTGGAATGTTCTAAGTGCTACCATCCACAGTGGACATGAAGGCATGGTGGGAAACACACACACACACACACAAATCAATCCAACAACTTATTTCTGGATTGGAGAGAATGTACTTAAAAACACACAAGCAAACAAACTCCACTAGTTTAGGTGCTAAGCCAAGTCCAAATCCCAGCTCCACCACCAAGCAAGCCTGTGGCTATCAAAGACACAAAACCTGTGTGATCCCCAGTTTCCTCAGGTTTAAATGGAGTTTTTCCCACAGTCAGTCTCTCCCATCAGGGAGCTTCCATAAGCCTCTTATCCTTCTTCATCAGAGAGCAGACAGAATGAAAACCACAATCATGAAAAACTAACTGAACTGATCACATGGACCATAGCCTTGTCTAACTCAATGAAACTATGAGCCATGCTGTATAGGGCCACTCAAGACGGTCGGGTCATGGTGGAGAGGTCTGACAGAATGTGGTCCACTGGAGAAGGGAATGGCAAACCACTTCAGTGTTCTTGCTTTGAGAACCCCATGAACAGTATGAAAAGGTAAAAAGATAGGACACTGAAAGACTACCTCCCCAGGTTGGTAGGTGTTCAATATGCTACTGGAGATCAGTGGAGAAAAAACTCCAGAAAGAATGAAGGGATGGAGCCAAAGCAAAACAACACTCAGTTGTGGATGTGTTGCTGATGGAAGCAAGGTCTGATGCTGTAAAGAGCAATATTGCATAGGGACCTGGAATGTTAGGTCCATGAATCAAGGCAAATCAGAAGTGATAAAACAGGAGATGGCAAGCGTGAACTTTAACATTCTAGGAATCAGCAAACTAAAACAGACTGGAATGGGTGAATTTAATTCAGATGACTGTTATATCTACTACTGTGTGCAAGAACCCCTTATAAGAAATGGAGCAGCCATCATAGTCAACAAAAGAGTCTGAAATGCAGTACTTAGATGGACTCTCAAAAATGACACAATGATTTCTGTTCGTTTCCAAGGCAAACCATTCAACATCACAATAATCCAAGTCTATGCCCCAATCATGAATGTTGAAGAAGCTGAAGTTGAACGGTTATGTGATGACCTACAAGAACTTGGGGAACTAACACCAAAAAAAAGATGTCCTTTTCATCACAGGGGACTGCAATGCAAAAGTAGGAAGTCAAGATATACCTAGAGTAATAGGCAAGTTTTGCCTTGCAGTACAAAATGAAGCAGGGCAAAGGCTAACAGTTTTGCCAAGAGAACACACTGGTCATAGCAAACACCCTCTTCCAACAACACAAGAGACAACTCTACACATGGACATCACCAGATGGTCAATATTTAAATCAGATTGATTCTATTCTTTGCAGCCAAAGATGGAGAAGCTCTATACAGTCAGCAAAAACAAGACTGGGAGCTGACTGTGGCTCAGATCATGAACTCCTTATTGCCAAATTCAGACTTAAATTGAAGAAAGTAGGGAAAACCAGCAGACCATTCAGGTATGACCTAAATCAGATCCCTTATGATTATACAGTGGAAGTGACAAATAGATTCAAGGGATTAGGTCTGATAGAGTGCCTGAAGAACTATGGATGGAAGTTCGTGACACTGTATAGAAGGCAGTGACCAAGACCATCCCCAAGAAAAAGAAATGCAAAAAGGCAAAATGGTTGTCTGAGGAGGCCTTAAAAACAGCTGAGAATGGAAGAAAAGCTAAACACAAAGGAGAAAAGGAAAGATATTCCCATCTGAAGGCAGAGTTCCAAAGAATAGCAAGAAGGATAAGAAAGCCTTCCTCAGTGATCAGTACAAAGAAACAGGAAAACAACGGAATGGGAAAGACTAGAGATCTCTTCAAGAAAATTAGAGATACCAAGGGAACATTTCATGCAATGATGGGCTCAATAAAGGACAGAAACGGTATGGACCTAACAGAAGCAGAAGATACTAAGAAGAGGTGGCAAGAATACACAGAAGAACTGTACAAAAAACATCTTCATGACCCAGATAACCACAATGGTGTGATCACTGACCTAGAGCCAGACATCCTCGAGAGTGAAGTCAAGTGGGCCTTAGAAGCATCACTACGAACAAAGCTAGCGGAGGTAGGTGATGGAATTCCAGCTGAGCTATTTCAAATCCTAAAAGATGATGCTGTGAAAGTGCTGCACTCAACATGCCAGCAAATTTGGAAAACTCAGCAGTGGCCACAGGACTGGAAAAGGTCCGTTTTCATTCCAATCCCAAAGAAAGGCAATGCCAAAGAATGCTCAAACTACTGCACAATTGCACTCATCCCATACGCTAGTAAAGTAATGCTCAAAATTCTCCAAGCCAGGCTTCAACAGTACATGAACTGAGAACTTCCAGATGTTCAAGCTGGATTTAGAAAAGGCAGAGGAACCAGAGATCAAATTGCCAACATCCATTGGATCACTGAAAAAGCAAAAAAAGAGTTCCAGAAAAACATCTATTTTTGCTTTATTGACTATGCCAAAGCCTTTGACTGTGTGGATCACAACAGACTGTGGAAAACTCTTAGAGAGATGTGAATACCAGACCACCTGACCTGCCTCTTGAGAAATCTGTATGCAGGTCAAGAAGCAACAGTTAGAACCAGACATGGAACAATGGACTGGTTCCAAATAAGGAGTGGAGTATGGCAAGGCTGTATATTGTCACCCTGCTTATTTAACTTATATGCAGAGTACATAATGTGAAATGCCGGGCTGGATGAAGCACAAGATGGAATCAAGATTGCTGGGAGAAACATCAATAACCTCAGATACACAGATGACACCACCCTTATGGCAGAAACCAAAGAGGAACTGAAGACCTCTTGATGAAAGTGAAAGGAGTGTGAAAAAGCTGGCTTAAAGCTCAACATTCAAAAAGCAAGTATTATGGCATCCAGTCCCATCACTTCATGGCAGATAGAAGGGGAAACAACGGAAACAGTGACTGACTTTATTTTCTTGGGCTCCAAAATCACTGCAGATGGTGACTGCAGCCATGAAATTAAAAGATGCTTGCTCCATAGAAGAAAAGCTATGACCAACCTAAGCAGCATATTAAAAAGCAGAGCTATTACTTTGCCGACAAAGATCTGTCTAGTCAAAGCTATGGTTTTTCCAGTAGTCATGTATGGATGTGAGAGTTGGACCATAAAGAAAGCTGAATGCCGAAGAATTGATGCTTTTGAACTATGGTGTTGGAGAAGACTCTTGAGAGTCCTTTGGACTGCAAGGAGATCCACCCAGTCAATCCTAAAGAAAATCAGTCCTGACTATCCGTTGGAAGGACTGATGCTGAAGCTGAAGCTCCAATATTTTGGCCACCTGACTCAAAGAAATGACTCATCGGAAAAGACCCTAATGCTGGGAAAGATTGAAGTCAGGAGGAGAAGGGGACGACAGAGGGTGAGATGGTTGAATGGCATCACTGACTTAATGGACATCAGTTTGAACAAGCTCAGGGAGTTGGTGACGGACAGGGAAGCCTGGTATGCTGCAGTCCATGGGGTCACAAAGAGTCAGATATGACTCATAGACTGAACTGAACTGAAAATAGAAGCGTTCCCACCTTGAAACCTACTGTGACGCCTACCATCCTCTGAGTAGCACCAGGGGTTGGGGTACAAGGATGCTGGCCCCTGTCTCTGCTCTCCCCTCCCCTGAAGAGGTGGCCCCCAGAACAGGTCCCCCAGCCCAGAGACTCCCCACAGCCTAGGAGGTAAAGCGTGGAGCTGGGACAGGCCCTGGTCGGTAAGTGCTGGACCGAACCTGCTGGACTGGCCTCTCTTGACCCCTGCCCCCGCCCCCACCACTCCTCCTGTCCTGCTGCAGGGTCCTGACCACCCCGCACCCCTCATCCCTACCACAGGGTGACCAGGTAAACCCGGGGGCAGAACAGAAACCCGAGACGCCATCCTGCAGAGGGACGGGGAAGTGCAGACACAGAGAGCAGGGCGGAGGGAGTGCGGCGGCGGCCCACCTGCTGGAACTGCCCCTCGGAGACGCCGTCGCGGTAGAAGATGATGCGGGTGGGCTTGAAGCGCGTGGACTTGTAGAACTGGATGAGCAGCTCACGCACCATGGCCGCCAGATCCTGGATGATCTCCTGGCGGTGCTGCTGTACGCGCACGGTGGCACAGTAGCGGTTCGGGTGGGCGTCCATGCTGCCCACGACCTGCGGGGCGGCACGGGGTCAGCAGACACCCAAGGGCCCGTCACGGGCAAACCCACCTTTATGCATCTTCTGTGTGTGTGGCCCTGGTGTCTATGAATGCATCCCCAAGAATGTAAGTTTGCCCAAGGGCCCTAATAAAAAACTCAACGACTGTTCAGAAGCCCTGTTCTGCTTCTCATCGGATGGGGCTGAATTACATCAGCTCAGAGGTGACCCCTGGTGAGGCTGAAAGTGTGCATAACTCCACCAAGCACGTTGCTTTCCCCAAGCCAGGTGCACGGCCACACACGGCACCCCAAGACTCCCACCCCCGGCAGTGAGAGCGTCCCCCAGGAACGCTGGCCTGAGAGCAGTTGCCTACAGGTGCCAACCAGCAGGAACCAGTGAGTGTGCTGGGCACAGGACCGCACTGGACCGACCTGCTGTACTTTCATTGCTAATCCAACAGTCACAGAGATGCCGGACAGGGTGGAACACACATGGACAGAGGGACCATGGGAAGCGATACTCACAGCGGCGATAGATGGCTTCTTCCCGTCCCCAGCAGGGGGGTGAGTGACATCCGCCCCCAGAAAGATGACAGGCTGCTGGAACACCGGAGGCCTGTGGGGGAAGCGAGTGTCAGAGGCTGTGGCTCGGGGACGCCGCCCGGACCTCTCAGGACACGGGCACCGGCGCTACTCTGGGGCTCTGCTTGTAAAGACTCCTTATCTTTCAGGCACAGACAAAGAACACCTTATGGGGACAGAGGCTCAGTGTGAGATCTGCTTCAGAGTGACCCAGTGCGGGAGACGGGGCAGGTGGCGCGTACACTGCACAAGGGTTGTCAGGTGCGGACGGCCGCTGAGGCTGGGCCCAGGCACAGGAGGGATCTCCCCGAGGAGACGACCGAATGTTTCCAAGATAATCACGCCCATAGCGTCCACGGTCTGCCAGCCGACCTTGGACCTGCGGCCACACTGCAGGGCGCCTGGCAGCTGCAGCTCTCTACCCAGCACCCAATGTCTCTGGATGCAGCCACACGTTCTCGGGGGGTTGAATGTGTCCCAGTGGGGAAGCATGGAGCTAGGCTGTTCTCCCGGGGTCTTCTAAATGCTAGCCACACTCTGGCAGTCGCCACGCCAAAGAGGCGGTGTTGGGGGCCCAGTTCTCCAACAGCTGGTGGGTCCCAGCCTCGCTGGGGGCCTTCTCGATGCCTCACCCTTCTCTCCTCCTGGACTCATGCACTGCCCGTTGCCCTGTGCCGAGCACCCCCAGGCCCCGTGGCTCCTCCTCTTGCCCACCCCCCTTCCTGTGATGGGTCCCGGGCGCATCTGCACATGCAGTTCTGACTCACACCTTGAACTGGCAGAATCACACTGGCCACTGGACACCACTCTACCCCCGGCTCCCTGGCTCGCCTTGTGGCAGAGCTCTGGGATTAGCTGAGCCCGTCTCTTGCCTCCCCGACTGGGCCTCGTGTGGCCATGGCAACAGGACTGCTCTCTGCAAAGTCACCTGCAAGCTGCACACGTCCCCCAGCCCCGGGGCCGAGCCTCGCACCTCGTCACACCTGGCGGGTCGGTGCCGTATGGCGGCCACGCACGGGCTCCCCACCACCCCCCTCCCAGGCTCCAGAGCTGTCGCCTTGCCTCCACGACCTTCCAACCCGTCACTCCCTAGGGCCCAGGCGTGGCCGGCCTTCCTATCTACACCGCACCCTGGGGTTCTCTCCAGCCTAGAGGCTCTAACTAGAACCCGCATGTAAGGAGCCCTGAACAAGCCTGTCCAGCACAGGTTCTGTCCGCTCCCCCCGCCCCCCTCATTGCTCCCGCAGCCCAGGGTAGACCAATCTAGACTCTCCTCTTCCACTCACAGACCAAACCCATCCTCTCAGCAAGCCTGACAGCTCCATCGCCAAAACACCCATAACTCTGGGTACCCCAGGCCCAGCTCCCACCAGCCACTCTCCTGGGACGATGCTGGCAGGCCTGGCCCCTCTGTCTATCCAGAGCTGGGGTTGCCTTTCAGAACAAGGTCAGTGGGGCTACACCTGCACTTGTGAACCTCCCCCCATGGCTGCATTCCCCTGGAGCAAGTGCCAGGCCCCTACAGGCTCACCCCTCAGTCTCTCAGCAGAACGACCTCCTCGCTCCCGATAGGCAGGCTGCCCCAGGGCCCTTGCACAGCCTGCACCCTCTGGAGCAGGCTGCCCCGGTGTCCACAGAGCCCTGCCCCCAGTGCCAGGTCCCCGTGAGGCCTCACCCTTCCTCTGCTCAGCCCCCAGTGCCTGGACCTGGCCTGCGGCCGACAGTGCCGCCTCCTGCTCTGGAAGGCCCATCCCAGAGCTCACCGTTGGGCACCTGGGGCGCTGGTGCAGCCCTCTTGTCTCAGGGCACTGGCTCCGCAGCTGCCACACCTCACATGCGGGACCCACCTCTGGCTGGGGTCAGAAGGCCCTTCTCCTTGGGCCGGCGCCGGTCCTTAGCGGCCCTGGGCCCCGAGACCCAGAGCAGCCAAGACCCTCGTCCTGCTCACTTCCTGCACCTGCCGAGCCCGGAACAGCGCTTGGCATAGCTGAGTAGAGCCGCCCCAGCTGCCCCATGCACGGTGGAGGGCCGGCCTCACCTCCCCTGTGGCAGCAGGATGTTGTTCACGCCGCCCAGTTTGACATTGATCTTCAGACAGAGGTTGGACAGGGTCTGCGGCGTGGTCCTCTGCACGTTCTTCATCTGCACACACTGCGTGGCCATGCCCAGCACGGTATCTCCCACACGCTTGACCTCGGCTGTCAAGAGAACGGGGTGCTCAGCACGGCTCCCCGGCGCTCCTCCGTCCACCCCACGCGCCCACCGCACATGCAGCCAAGCCCGGGACCCAGCTCCATGCCAGCTGCAGGGAATCCCCCACTGGCCCAGGGAGGCCCGCTCTCAGTCAGGGGCATTTCTGCAACTTCTCCAGGCCGACAGGGCAGTGTGTGCGGGGCCAGGTTGGAAGCCAGGCATTCAGGATGGCAAGCAAATGCTCAAGTAGTTAAAAATATAAACCCCTGAATGCTCAGTCCCTGGCCAATGCAAACCCGACATCAAAGCACTCTGCAGGCCCGCACCCCCTCCATTCTGGGCTCTCTTGTGAAGCGAGTGGGCGGGCGGCCCTGGGAGAAAAGTCACCTGCGTTTCCTCCCGCTCCTGGATGCAGAGCCCATAGGAGACAGGGAAGCCAGTCAGCAAGCCAGAGCGCCTCTCTCCCCTCTGCCCTGTGTGCCCACACGGCTCCTGCACGGGGCCTCAGGTTCCCATCGGGCTTCCAGCAGACACACTCACACCCACCTCCCCGTCTCACCATCGCTTGTCTACACCCGGGAGCTTCCCCCACCAGGGCCTGGGACTCCATCCCAGGGCTTGGTAACTTTGAGCGGGGTGGAAGGACAACCGGCTTTCTGGCAGAAAGGACTCTGATCAAATCCCAGAGGATTCTGAGATGACAAGGCTCACAAGAAGAGGGCCAAGTCCCAGACAGGAGCTGAGGACTGCTCCCGCCCCCCGAGGGATTACTGCATGCACAGTGCGAGGCAGGTCCTCATCCAGCCCAAGTCTGTGTCGGCAGCGGACAAGGCACTTGCATGGCTGCCGCGTCCCACGCCCCCTCGGGACACCCGTCTCAGGGAACAGGGCCCTCAGAGGAGGCTGCCCAGGTGGCCCTGGGCATGTGCA